>NC_081861.1:2315833-2665000 GCF_963259705.1 Myotis daubentonii | reverse complement strand
CCAGAAGTGGAATTACAGTCAGAAGTGAGGAACGCTTTTAAGACTGCTGATAAATATTGCCAAATTGCCTTCACAACAAGAATACTTATTTTTCCCTTGCCTTGCCAATGTTGGGTTTCATCTTTTATAAAAACTTCTTTAATAGAATAAATGGGTTAGAAACAAATTCTTATTGCTACTTTTAGTTTGGAGTTATCTGATTTGTACTATTTTTAGTAGTTAATAACAAGCTTAGTTAATAATTGAATTTAGAATTTTGACAAATAGGTATATACTCCTAACATGGACTCATTTTTATTTGTTTGGTTATACTCATTTTTGTGTCAATTATAACCATTTTGTATGGGGAATACATAAATTAATTTTATTCTAAGATAGCTAAGTAATTTTGTAGCTTATTTTACTGATTAATTTTTCTTTTTGGTCACTGATTTTTTTTAACTTTATTTTTATTTTTGAAACTATTACATATATCCCCCATTGACCCTCCTTTGACCACCTCCACCCAGCCCCCATTTTTATAATGTATATCAAAATGTTTATTTTGGGCTTCTGCTTTCATTCAAAAATGGAATAACAAGGTCTGGAAACAAGTTTTTAGCATAAAAATATATAAAACAAAAATTTTCAAACATTGGACATTATACAGTGATCACTGAGGGAGGGTAAACAAATGAATTGAGCCTTATGACTGGGTTAGTTTGCTGCTCAATTAATTATAAAGGTAATGCAATCTCAATCATAATTTTTGTTTCAGGTAAAAATTATAAAATTTACATAGAAATGCAAAGACCCTAAAATAGCTAAAATGATTTTTTTAAATATAGAAGAAAGTTTTATTTCAAGACTTACTATATAGCTTATACAGTGTGATATTAAGATAAAGATAGATAAATGGGATATAATACAATTCAGAAATAGACTCATACCTACACAATTAATTGATGTTCAATAAAAGCACAAAGTTTGTGATGGAGAAAATAAAGTATTTTTAGTAAATTGTGGTTGAATAATGATATCTGTATGGAATAAAATGAATGACATCTTCTACCTCATACCATGCATAAAAATTAATCTGAGATATCCATAGACTTAAACATAAAACTAAAGCTATACAGTTTCTAAAAGTAAACCTAAGAGCATATTTCACAACTTTAGGTTAATCAAAGATCTTATATAATAAAAGAGAAACATGCAAATTAACCATCACTCCATCACTCTGTCACTCCATTACACCCATCAGCCAATCAGAGCAACTATGCAAATTAACCCAACAAAGATGGCGATTAATTTGCATATGCAGGCACAGAGCGAAGACTGAAGATGACCGAAGATGGCTACGGTCACAGAGCTGGAGCGAGCAGGAGGCTTGGGTTGCTCCCAGTGACCGAGGAGGCCAAGCTTCCCACCGGCCTTGGACTCTGCTCAAGGAGGGGCTGGGGGCCTGGGTCGCCGGGGGAGAAGCCAAGCTTCACTGCTGCCGCTGGACCAAAGGCCTGGGTCCCAGATGCCAGAGGAAAACCGGTGCTGGCAGTCAGGGGAAGGAAGGCCTATTGTGCGAATCTTCATGCAATGGGCCACTAGTTTCTTAATAAGAACACAAAAAAAATGTTAATCATAAAAGATAAAATTTATAAATAAAATTTATACATTTAATTTATAAAATTAAAACTTCTGCTATGAAAATGAACCATTAAATATAGAAGGATACATACTAAGCAGTCAACATGCTGTGTCTGAACACACTAGTATGTGCATGTATGTATGTGTAGTGTGTGTGTGCATGTTGGCGGGGTATTGTGGTGAGAGTAGAATGAGAAGGTGGGTTAAGAAGCCAAGCAAATATGGAAAAGGGAACAAAAAGTTGGCATTATGAAAATATATGCATATTTAAACCATATGAATTCATATAAAATCTAAAAATACATTTTAAAACAAATGTTATAAATAACAAAATTTATATTCATACTTAAAACACCTTTGGAATTTGAAGTTGACTCTTACAGATGTCTTTTGTTTTGAGAGACTTGAGCTAAATAAAGGAAGCATTGTTTTCTTCTAGGAAGGATTTCAGGATCATGTAGTTCATAACTTCTGATCTTACTGCCAAGAAAATATCAGAACCTTGATCTATGAAATTCATCCTTTGTTTTATGTCCACATACACACACACACACCCTCCATGGCCATGTCTCAGACATTGACATCTGGACAACTTAATTAAAAAAAATGTTTGTTGTTGTTATGATCAGCATTAGATATTCTATGGCTGTTCCTGAGGTAACTGGAATTTAAATAACACCTGCTTTTCTCAGGACAGTTGCATCAAGCCCTGTCATGCTATTTACTTAAAGAGATCCTAGATATGAAGCATCTTAGGCACCAATGTAATTCAGGATGACTTACAGGGCACTTGCTAAAGCAAAGGTTGTGTCTTGAATCAATGGACTAGCTCAGTAGCACAGGAAAAATATAGGAATATTAAAGTCTGCAGTACACAGAACAATATAGTAGCTGCTGCTCTTTACCCCTAAATATCAAGTGAACAAAGAAACAAACAAAACCAGAAGTCTTCTTTAGGGAAAGTGAGATTATCTGAGGGTGTTTAAATATATGGAAGAACTACTTGCCATTGTTTTTATATGGAAATGAGAGGAGAGTGTGGCCAAGAAAGATAAAGATATATTTCAAGCACTTTTTAAAAAAATCTAACAATCCTGGAAACCTGTTACTATTTGAAACTAATATACATTATTTGAGTCTTGGCAATGAGTAGTTTTTGTTTGTTTGTTTTAATATTTTGAGAGAGAGAGGAAGGGAGAGGGAAAGAGAGAAACATTGATCTGAGAGGGAAACATCTACAGGCTGTCTCCTGCCTGCCCTCTACTAGGGATCGAGTCCAAAACCTGGGCATGTACCTTGACTAGGAATTGTACTGGCAACCTTTCGGTGCATGAGATGATGCCCAGCCAACTGAGCCACACCAACCAGGGAAGCAACTAGTAGTTTTATAGAAAGTTAACCTCAAGTTTACTTGTTTCTGTCTCTCTAATTCTGATCATACTGCAGTGGATAACTTGCCTTTGAATATAAATATGTGGGAACTTACATATTAATTTTGTGTATTTATTTGTCTCTAAGATAAAAATTTCAATGTGTCAGGATTGTGTGCATTAGTGAACTTTATTTTTTTTAAATGTATTTTATTGATTTTTTACAGAGAGGAAAGGAAAGGGATAGAGAGTTAGAAACATCGATGAGAGAGAAACATCGACCAGCTGCCTCCTGCACACCCCCCACTGGGGATGTGCCCGCAACCAAGGTACATGCCCTTGACCAGAATTGAACCTGGGACCTTTCGGTCCGCAGGCCGATGCTCTATCCACTGAGCCAAACTGGTCCCAGCTGCATTAGTGAACTTTAGAAACACATACACTTGCTTCATTGTGGGACATTGAGGTTTATCTTTATGCCCACCAAGCGCACTTAGAAGCAGGAAGAAGATGCAAGCGACTCCAAAGAGTACTTTTCACCAAAAACGTACAGTTAAAAACTACATTTTGAGAGATTCAAACCATCACTCAAAATACCTCCAAATTCTGGGCATTCCAGGTAACTCATATTTCTTTTGTTTGCAATTATGTTTTTTCTTTGTTTTTTTTTTCTAGACTGTCCTAAATTTCAGAAAATAGTTTTAATTGGATAAATGAATTGGTATTTCAAACTCCGTCTTTTGAGTCAGCCAACAGTGTGACTGTGTCTGCTTTGGTTCAGATCCCTCTACTCTTTTCCTGGATGATGAAAATCCACAGTCTCTTGACATTGTAGAGTCCCCCAAATCCCATTTGATTGCTGAAGTCTGCGTGATCAGTCTGAAATACAAATTCTTTTTACGGATTAAAATGATTTAGTGGCTTCCCTTACTTTTCCAGATACATTTTAAATTTTCTATCCTTGATATGCACAGTACAACAAAGTTATGCTCCTATATGTCTCTCTACCTTACCCTTTACCACACCCTTCAGGTTCTCTTTTTTAGAGGGGTGGGAACATTGAGACATCCGAATGTTGTGCTGCATCTGTCAAGCTACTTACTAGACCTTACTTACACTATACTGAGTATATAAAACACTCTTTATTTGTCTCTTAAACTCATAGTTCTTCAAAAGTGAATTTTTGTCTGTGATATCTTCCAGAAAACCTTCCCAGTTAGGACTTAATTTCTATCCTAAAGCTGCCCTAATTAAGACTTAATTTTCAAGTAACAAATGCCATTTAGAGCTAGGTTAAGGGAGTCCAAAAAAGGACTGGAGAAATAAGACCTAGAAAGCCATTAAAACCTCTGGGAGTCCAGGCATCTCCTCACTTCTCTTTGTGTATCTATCCTACTTCCTCTTTGCCAATTACTCTTTTCATAGTTTTAGTCAATATGGAGCATGAAATATAATCTATAATTCTCAATTTCTCAGCTGTAAAATGGGGTAATGACAATAGTTAACTTGAAGCAATGCTGTAAACCCTAAAGGAAATTATGCTTGTAAAGGGCTTTGCTCATTCCTGGGGACTCAATAAATTTAGTTATATTATTAAGACAAATGGATCATTAGAACACTAAGGTTCTGGATACATTCTCATCAATTCCAAAGACATATAAGAATTCAGTACTGAATTAAGCAATCCACAAAAGTAAAATTAACAATGCATTTTACCAGTCTCTGGGAACAAAACATAAAATGAAATCATTCTATTTTGGAATTGGAATATCTCTATTTTCCAAAAGGGAAGCCAAGTGGGTTCTGTAAACTAGAGAAGAATGTGCTTGATGGAATTCCTCAGCAAAATTCTGAAACAGATGTCAGAGGGATGGTTTGGAACATGCACGGACATGGTAGACACTGTGTTGGAATGAGTTCACCAACAAACAAGTCCAATCTTTCTTACTTTGCTAATGGAGTTATGAAACTGGTAGATAAGGAATTTCAGAGGCCTAGTGAATCTTAAATTAAACAAGGTGTTTGACAAGGGTTTCCATTACACCTTTGTGGACAAAATTGTTGCATTAGTAGCTATGTGAACAGTTTTATCTAAAGGATGATGAATCGATGTCAACCAGGTGTGTCCAACAGTGACCTCAAGGACACTGTACTTAGGCTATCATTGCTCATTTAATCCCCACAACAACCCTTTAAAATAGGTAGCTTTACTCATTGTTCATAAGCTATAATGTTGCAGATTAGAATGAATATTAAAATCATTCTGTTCATAATCTAGCATAAATACCTTTTCTTCTGATACTTTTGTCTGAACCTTTCTCCCTTGCCTAAGAATGTCTGCCCAAACTATCCAAATCCTCCCAGTTCTTAAAAATTTGACTGAAAGTATCTCTCCTATGATGACTTGCTGACAAAAGCATTATTCTCATCCTTTTATAATTTAAATCTAAATCTATATTTAAATCTATCTTACAGGGTTGCTATGAGTATTAAATGAGCAAATTTAAATTTTTACAGTAAGAAATGGAAGCATACATAACAAAGGTAAGAAATTTGTATCAAGCTTTATAGCTAGTAAGTCAGAAAACCTTCCCCAGAGAAATCCAGCTCTATCAGGCAACACTGAAACTCATTGTTGAAATGGGGATAATAATGCTAACCTACAGGGTTGTTATGATGAGGTTGCACCAAGTATTGTGCAAGATGCTGGGGATATATTATAGAAGGGGGTGGGAATAGAGACATACTAGAAAAAGGAAGAGAGACATATAATTACAAGTAAACAAACAAGTATCAGTTGCAAATTGTATTAGTACAATGAAGCAAAACTGCAGGTGCTGTAAGAAAGAAAAGCAGGTGTAAAATCATTTAAATAATAAAAGTATGGGAACCATGCTTTGGTCAGCAAGTCATCATAGGAGAGATTTTAAACTAAACCATTAACAGGGAGGATTTGGATAATCAGAGAAGGGGCAAATAAATGTTCTTAGGCAAGAGGGAAAGGATGAAACAAAGGTGTCAGAAGAGAAGATTCTTATGCCAGATTATAAACAGAATGAGTTTAATATTTATTGTTCCCCAATATTAAAGCTTATAAGCAGACTAGAGGCCCAGTGCACAAAAATTTGTGCACTCAGGAGAATCCCTCAGCCCAGCCTGTGCCCTCTCGCAGTCTGGGACCCCTCGGGAGATAACGACCTGCTGGCTTAGGCCTGCTCCTGGGTGGCAGAGGGCAGGCCCAATCCCTAGGTGCAGCCCCTGGTCGGGCTCAGAGCAGGGCCAATTGGGGAATTGGGGCGCCACCCCCTGTCGTGCACAGAGCAGGGCGGATTGGGAGGTTGCGATGCCACCCTCAGTCACGCTCAGGGTAGGGCCGATTGGGGGGTTGGGGCACCACCCCCTGTCACACTCAAGGCAGGGTCGATGGGGAGGTTGCAGTGCTACCCCCTGTCACGCACAGAGCAGGGCCAATCAGGGGGATGGGGCGTTGCCCCCTGTCACGCACAGAACAGGGCTAATCAGGGGGTTGGGGAGCTCCCCCCTGTCATGCACAGAGCAGGGCCCATCAGGGGGTTGGGGCGCCACCCTCTATCACCCACAGAGCAGGGTGGATCAGGGGGTTGGGGTGCCACCCTCTATCACCCACAGAGCAGGGCCGATCAGGGGGTTGGGGCGCCGCCACTGTCACACTCAGGGCAGGGCCGATGGGGAGGTTATGGCTCTACCCCATCACACACAGAGCAGGGCCCGTGGGGTGGGTGGGGGGGGGTAGGGGCGCTGCACCCTGTCACACACAGAGCTGCAGGGTGATCAGGAGGTTGGGGAGCTCCCCCCTATCAGGCACAGAGCAGGGCCGATCAGGGGGTTGGGGCGCCTTCCCCCGTCAGGAACAGAGCAGGGCCAATAGGGAGGTTGTGGCCCTGCCCCCTGTCACACACAGAGCCACAGGGCGATCAGGGGGTTTGGGCGCTGCCCCCCTGTCATGCTGATCCCGGTGCCGGGAGGCATATTACCCTTTTACTATATAGAATAGAGGCCTGGTGCATGGGTGGGGGCTGGCTGGTTTGCCCTGAAGGGTGTCCCGGATCAGGGTGGGGGTCCCCACTGGGGTGCCTGGCCAGCCTGGGTGAGGGGATGATGGCTGTTTGCAGCTGGTCACACACCCTTCAGGGTGGGGGTCCCCACTGGGGTGCCTGGCCAGTCTGAGTGAGGGGCTGAGGGCTGTTTTCAGGCTGGGACTGAAGCTCCCAACTGCTCCTTTTTTAATTTTTTTTTCTTTTTTATTCTGAGCCAGCTTTAGCTCTGAGGCTCCAGCTCTTAGGCCTCCGCTCCTGAAAGCAGGTATCTGGTTTGTTTAGGTTCTACAATCGAAACTCTGTATCAACTCCAGGTCTGAGATCCCGGCTAGCTGAAAGCTGGTTTCTGGGGTTTTGTTTAGCTTCTATTTTTGTAACTATGTTTCAAACTGCCAGCTCAGAGGCCTGCAGCGGCAGGCGGGGAACATTGGAGTCCTCCGTCACTGAAGCAAGCAAGCCTCATGTTAGTTTCAAGCTGCCTGGCTGCCGGCCGCCATCTTGGCTGCCAGTTAATTTGCATATGTCGCTGATTAGCCAATGGGAAGGGTAGCGGTCATATGCCAATTACCATGTTTCTCTTTTATTAGATAGGCTAGATATTCATGCTTACCCTTTTAAAGTTAAAGTATAGGCATCATTTACCTTTAAAACTTATTAAGTAAACTTACAAGGAAATGTCTCTAAGAAGAAAAGCTTGGGTGTTCATAGGGAAATTAGAGACTTTGTAGATTAAAAATAAGGACAATACACAATAAAGAGCTGAGAGAGATTAAGTAAAGTGGATATTGGAAATTCAATGAGAATTGGCCAAGAAAGAACTTTAGATTTAAGTTCTTGACATTTAATATACCTTGCCCTGGGTAAGCTTTTTGGCTCACGTGGTGTGGTTTTGCAATCTTAGTAAAATACATCTAAGGCAGATCACAAGGATAGCAAAAAGAATGAGTTTAAGCCCAATCTTTGGCAAAGGAAGCCCTTTAAGGTGTTAGGGAACATGACGTATTAATGCCTAATGACAGAACAGAGGTCTTGGGATCTCTTTGAACTTATTATTGGCAGTAGTAAAATTATCTGGTATTTGAAGTGAATGGCGTTGTCATGAATCAGTAATTAAAAGCCATTTTATCCACCTGTTTTTTCTTTAATAGAAATGTAATTATAAAACGTATAGGGATGTATGAAAATGTACAGATAGAAGTAGTTCTTCCTTTATTTTCAAAGTGGGAAGATCCATACTAAAATGCTATATCCATTCTATGAGCTCTAATGTAGAAAGGATCCAAAAACCTGGCAATAGTTCAAAGGAGAGTCACTTTGCCGAGGATAACAAAGCTCATAAAAAACTGTTTTCATTTTTGTCTGAGAGTGAAGTGACCTAGGGGCTAACTGGATAGTGCTCTAAAAATACAAAGCCCAGGTTGATGAGACTGAGGCTTACTTTTCCTTTTCATTGAAAGAAGAACCAAAGGGAAGAGCTTAACAGAACAAAGAACTTAGATAAGATGAAGGAAAGATTTTTAAATAATAAAAATCTTCTAATAAACATTTGAATGGATTCCTCCATGATCTTAAAAAACTTTAATCAAACCCCATCCCTGCCTAGCTGGGGCTGGTGCTTTCGCACTGCCTTGTGGAGAGTCTCTGCTTCTGCAGCCTAGTGGCTGCTCAGTATTAGGTCGCCAGGGCTGGTTACGAATACGTGAGCTGGGAGCAACTGGCTGGCTTTGATAAGTCCAAGGTCTTTTACTACCGTTCCTACAGTGGTTGGCAAGATATCATTTCTACCTCACTCTCCATATACCATGCCAGTGACATCTTAGCTGCTCAAGTGTGGAGCTGGCCTGTGGGAGTCAAGTCACCCTATAAATTTTGCCTACATAATTAACACATCCCCTGGTATGTCATAACAACCATGTAAGGGAGCGTGTTTTCCTGCTCTGTCTTGGGTATTGGTTATGTGACCTGATCATGCAGGGGAAACTTGAACATTCTCAGGACAATGGAAACAAAGGAGAAAATAAACAAATGGGACTACATCAAAATAAAAAACTTCTGCACAGCAAAAGAAACCATCAACAAAACAACAAGAGAGCCCACTGCATGGGAGAACATATTTGACAATGATACATCTAATAAGGCATTAATCTCCAAATTTATAGGGAACTCATACATCCTAACAAAAGGAAGATAAACAATCCAATTAAAAAATGGTCAAAGGACCTAAATAGACACTTCTCCAAAGTAGACATACAGATGGCCAAAAGGCATATGAAAAAATGTTCAGAGTCACTAATCACCTGAGAGATACAAATCAAAACGACAATGAGGTACCACCTTACACCTGTCAGAATGGCTATCATTAACAAATCAACAAGCGACAAGTGCTGGAGAGGATGTGGAGTAAAGGGAACCCTCCTTCACTGCTGGTGGGAATGCAGACTGGTGCAGCCACTGTGGAGAACAGTATGGAGTTTCCTTAAAAAATTAAAAATGGAACTCCCATTTGACCCAGTGATCCCACTTCTAGTAATATATCCCAAGAAACCGGAAACACCAATCAGAAAGGATATATGCACCCCTATGTTCATAGCAGCGCAATCACCATAGCTAAGGTTTGGAAACAGACTAAGTGCCCATCAGCAGATAAGTGGATTAGAAAACTGTGGTACATCTACACAATGGAATACTACGCTGCTGTAAAAAGAAGTCTTACCATTCACAAGAGCATGTATGGATCTAGAGAGCATTATGCTAAGTGAAATAAGCCAGTTGGAGAAAAATAGATATCACATGATCTCACTAATATGTGGTATATAATGAACAACATAAACTGATGAACAAAAGTAGATCCAGAGACATAGAAGCATCAAACAGTCTGTCGAACCTCAGAGGGAAGGCAGGGGAGGTTGGGTGGGTGGGAAGAGATCAACCAATGAACTTACTTGCATATATGCATAATCCATGGACACAGATGATAGGGTGGTGAAGGCCTAGGGTGGGGGGTGGTGGTTGGTTAGGAAAGGTCAATGGGGGAAAAAGAGGACTTATGTAATATTTTCAACAATAAAGATTTTTTTAAAAGTGCTTTAATAAAAGCCTTCTGGCCCTAAGTGGTTTGGCTCACTGGATAGAGCGTCAGCCTGCAGACTGAAGGGTCCCAGGTTCAATTCCGGTCAAGGGCATGTACCTTGGCTGTGGGCACATCCCCAGTAGGGGGTGTGCAGGAGGCAGCTGATCGGTTTCTCTCATCGATGTTTCTAACTCTCTATTCTTCTCTCCCTTCCTCTCTGTAAAAATATCAATAAAATATATTTAAAAAAATAAATAAAAGTCTTCTGAAAACAATTACAAGTGCTCTGGTCTGGGGATCAGAAGAGCTTTAACCTTAGTAACTAATAAGTTTCATGACCTTACTTAGCCTCTCTGAGTCCTAATTTCTTTATCTGTAAAAGGACAGCTATGGACTAATAAAAGACACTTGATTCTTAGCTAGATTCTCATCTTTCTGGAATGATTCCTATCACAAATCTAGGAAATGGGCTGGATTTTCTTGCTAGGCTATTTAAATGGCTGGCAATGATGCTCTTCCTCTTAAAACACTAATTCCTTCACATCTCATCATTTTAACACTCTGAGATAGAAAAATTTAAAAAGTCCTATTGTTTAACATTTTATGTCAAATACATATTTACACTCAAAGGTCAAACACATTTACATTATTTGAACTTTGATGTTTTGCAAAGAGTATTATATGATTTCTTTACAACTGCCCTTTACATTCAGATAAGGTATGGGTTCAGCTATCAGTCTCTCATTTTTTTTTCTTTTATCACAGGACAAACAGAATGAGTAATGGCAATCTTATCTTTAAAGCCTCTTTGGCTGGTATGTTTGGGATGTTGGTCAACCAACATTCACTGAGGAATACAAAGCTGGGAATACAGAGTTTCATCTGGCCATTAGACTAGTTTTCCACTGGGAAATCTTAGATACTAATGGAGGACAACACTACCTCCAAAGATAATTTCACGAAAATGTGCTGTCTGTTAGGATAGTGGCACACAAGTGAGCCAGAAGTGCCCATAAGAATATATTCAGACCAACCCAGAGCTCCAGGGAACGCTTCCTGGAGGACAGGACATTTGAAATGTGTCCCAAAGGATGAGCAAGAAAGCATTCCAGGTAGGGTGGCCAAATATAAGACAGTTCAGACAGTTAATTTTGAATTTCACACAAGCAACACATTTTAATGTAATTTTTAGTGTAAATATGTCCTAAATATTGTATGGGACACATTTACTATAAAAAAATTCATTGTTCATCTGAAATTCAAATTAAACTGGATGCCCTGTGTAGGGAGCAGCTATAGCGTCAAGCCTCTGACTGACTTGTGGCAGAGCCACAGACAAGTCCCAGCTTGGAGGGCAGAGCCCTCCTAGCACAATTAAGCTTGACATTATAGTCCTCCCTTGTTCCTAGGTAGCTAATGGGCTGTGGGAGGTAAGTGCTGCCAAAACAAGGCTTGAGTAACGAAATAGATTTGAAATTCGCAAGAACACTGTAAACATGTTGACCATGCCTCTTGTTTGGCTTTGTGTGATCTGACTATAAAATAAAGCTTCGGCTTACAGGCTGGGTCACTGTGTCCTCATCCAGGCACAGTGATCCCATCTGGCCCCAGCTGTATTCTCTTGTCTGTCTTCTTTAATCCTTCACCGCCCCTCCTCAGGTTCACCCCAGGCCGTGCTGGACGTGGTTCACCCTGTATTTTTACTTGCTATATCTGGCAACCCTAAGCCCAGCCTCAGCTGCATCTCCTTTTCTATGCACCAACATGCTATATTACTCATCTCTCCCCAAGGCGAGTATTGCACAGCTTCCTTTTCTCCCTTCTATAGCTTCTTCCCAGAATGGCCATCCCTGACTAGTGTGCCCCACCTCCATTAAAGTTAATTACCCTTTACTTTGTGCCGACACCATCTCTTAATATTCATATCTCTAATAAAACTTATCACATTGTATTGCCATTGTTTACTCAGTGTTTATTTTACTATTATAACACAAGCATCTGGAGTACAATGTCTTACTCATCTTGATATGTTCAGAGGGCCTGGAAACAGATGAGACCTTTATGAAAATTTGTTGCCTAAATGAATATATGGATTCAGATATGAATGAATGGTCCAGGTAGCACTGATTTTCACACTAATCAGAGGACAAATAGGAGCAACACTTGGAACAAGACCATCTATAGCAATAAAAGTGTAATATGCAAATTGACCAAACAGCTAAACAGCAGAATGACCATCTGGACAACCACGCTATGACACGCACTGGCGCCAGGCCAGCCAAGGCGGTGTGATGTGATTGGTTGGGGGGCCCGCCATCGCCCCATGATTGCCCTGCAGAGGGAGGCCCAGGCTACTAGACAGTGGAGTGATCAATCAAGGGGGAAGGGGAGGTGGTGGTGGATGTGGGCAGTGCCAGACCAAGGTGGGTGTGGGGGGGGGGGGCGGCTAGGAAGGGGAAGGAAGGCCTACCCTTGCATGAATTTTTTGCATTGGGCCTCTAGTTTACATATAAATATATATGTATGTGTATGTGTGTGTATAGGGTGTCCCAAAAAATGTATACACACACTTTGAATAATTATAAAAATAGTGTTTATTAAAATACATTTCATTTTCAAAATTGAGCTATCAGCTGTTAAAGTATGTATACTTTTTTTGTAGTACACCCTGTATATTTCTATTTTCTTCTGCAAGTTGAGTGAATTATACATTTATCATATAATGGATATTTTCCTCCCTTTTTACTGCTCAGGACCTAAAAATCCCTTCTTGTATTTGTGGAATATACCATTTTATTTACATAATGACATGGTGGGAGACAGGTGCTGGTAGCTGGGGCATGATCCAGTGACCTAAGCCCAGTCAATTAATATGGACTTTGAATTCAGAATGCATTCAGGGCTTTGAATTCAGAATGAATAATCCATTTAGGATTTATGCTGGCAGTGCTAGTGGTGGCCAACAGTGCCTGGTGGTGGCACTCTGTCCAGGGATTTTCTTCATGAGTATGATAGTACTGAGTGCTGTTTGTCAAATATTTCCAGTTCTTTCTTTCTGCTGGTTACATGCTACAGTTTCATTTCCTGGCTGTCTTGTGATTGAGTGGAGCTATATAACCCATTATGGTCAATGAATTGGCTGTAAGTGATGAATGTTACTTTAGGGCTGAGATTTTAATTGGTCTAGTGAGGTCTTTCAGAAATGTCATCTCTGTCCAGCATGGCCACTGGCAAGGTTTGAGATGGTGGCTGCCATATCAGGGGTCCTGAGTGACTTGTTGAGCAGAGGGCCTCTGTCAACCCAAGATGGACATGTGGATTGAGCAAGAAATAAGCCTCTATCGATTTAAGCTGCTTAAAAATAACTTAGTCAATCCTTGTAACTTTGGTTCCCGTGTATTTATTAGCCTACTTCTTTAGTCCTCCCACTGATTCTGTGGGCCAACCTATATCCTTTCAACAAGTTCTTTCTTTCTTAAAATATATGATTGATTTTAGTTGTTTACTACCAAGAATATTAAGTGACCCACTAGAGGTATACTGAAAACTGACAAAAGTTAGTTATTGCAATGTTAAAGCTTCAATTTGTAAGAAAAGAATCATTTTGTCTTAATATCTGTTTCCAAATTATTATGGACAAGAAATACAATGTCCAGGAAGAAAGAGAATTGTTAAAAATCCAAACATTTTATGGCTTGGTAGTTATGCTACCTCTGGAATGTAGCTGCCATTTCTCTCATTTAAAACCTAGTCTTCCAGGGTTGGTGTGAAGGTCGAATAAGAAATGTCATACACATACCCGGCCAGTGTGGCCCAGTGATTGGGTGTTGACCTATGAACCAGGAGGTCACAGTTCAATTCCTGGTCAGGGCACATGCCCGGGTTGTGGGCTCGATCCCCAGTGTAAGGTGTGCAGTAGGCAGCCAATCAATAATTCTCTCTCACTCTGAAATAAATAAGAATATCTACACTAATAAAAGAGAAACATGCAAATTGGTGTCACTCTGCTATGCGCACCAGCCAATCAGAGCGACTATGCAAATTAACCCAACAAAGATGTTGGTTAATTTGCATATGCAGGCGCGGAGCAAAGACTGAAGGCCCCGGCCAAAGTGAAGACTGAAGACTGAAGAGGCTTGGCTTCTCCGCTGTGGCCAGACCAAAGGCCTGGGTCCCGGGTGCCAGAGGAAAACCGGTGCCAGCACCCAGGGGAAGGAAGGCCTATTGCACGAATCTTCTTGCAACAGGCTTCTAGTATTAAAAAAAAAAGAAAATGTGAAAATGTCCTGTAACTTTATCAAGGCTGTACAAATGTGCCAGTTCATACCTGACCCAGGCTGGGACTGAGCCAGTTTAGGTCATGGAGAATTTAAGGATTCCTATTGCAGTAACACCCGAGACTGAATTATTAAGTAATCATGCAAAAAATTATAAATGTTAATCAGATTATAAATGTTAGATTAGATTAGGGACCTTGGAAGGGAGAAACCCTAAAACATCAGCTATAATTTCAGCTGGACTTGGGTTCATGGTGTGTTAAAAGAACAACTGCCTGCCCATCCCAGCTATCACTCAGATGAAGCCAGAAAAACTATAAGCTAAAGGGAAGAACATCACATCCAGCTGAAGTTTCATCTGAAAGCTTGTGTTTTTATGATAAGGCAACTGCTTTTGGATTCTTCTGTTTGACAAAAGCATTGGACCAGACATTTCAGGCATCTTGCCTCACAATCATCCTAGCAGATCTTTTGCCCCAGCTATTGAAGTGGCAATCAGCTTTGCATAGGTCCTCATAGCTCCTCATCTCAAGTGCATCTTTTACTTCTCACTTTATGCCCCAGAATTCCTCTGATACCACTGTATGGAGCACCTGCAGAAACCCTGTTAGCACTCATATATGCATAAACTGAAAGTGTGGGAGACTTAGTCCATGGGCAACCCTTGATAAACAAAGGATGGAAGTCAGTAGATAAATACACCCCCCTTCTGTACCATTGGCAGACAATTGTGAACCAAATTCTATACAGCTCCCCAGAAGGTCCACCTGAATCCCAGGGGCCCATGTTGTGTCCCTGCTTCCTTATTTCCCTGTCACAGTCCATATCACTATTCTCTGGAAACATTTCTGCAGATAAACTAACTGCTTGAACACCCTTGTCCAAGACTCTGTTTTTCATGGCAACCCAAGCTAAGGAAAGCACCGTATTTATGCAAAACTGAGACAAGACATTGATTCTCTCCAGACTCATCCGTCTTAGTCTCTCCCTTCCTTGTTCCCAAAATTCCTCTCTAAAACTCATGTTCTACACGGGCTTTCCCTGTTTCTCTCTTTTTCTTTTTGTGTATCTTTCTCTTTATCTTTCATGCACACTCACACATACACACTACAGCTGCCTGTATTCTTTTATTAAAATCTGCTATTTTTGTTTCAAAAATGCAGAATACTAAGACTTGGTGATTTCACAGATTGATATCATTTCCTTAACAGTAATAGTTATAATAAATTGATTAACTAGCATACATATGTCAAATTTTAATTGTGCCAGATAAAGATATTCTACAGATTATCCCACGTTTGTCATCATTTTATAAAAGACAGGTCATGTTAATACCAAAAAAGCCAAAAGAATATAATCTCAGTCTAGGTCAGTGATGGCGAACCTTTTGAGCTCGACGTGTCAGCATTTTGAAAAACCCTCACTTAACTCTGGTGCCGTGTCACATATAGAAATGTTTTGATATTTGCAACCACAGTAAAACAAAGATTTATATTTTTGATATTTATTTTATATATTTAAATGCCATTTAACAAAGAAAAATAAAAAAAATGAGTTCGCGTGTCACCTCTGACACGTGTGTCATAGGTTCGCCATCACTGGTCTAGGTGATGGTCCCTAAATTAGCATAATCTTAGCTTGCTGAATATTTCATTGCAGTGTTCTTTGTCTTTCCATTTTGAGAAAATTTGGTAATATTTGGTCAGCACAGGCATCACCTGTTCCCTCTGGGGTCCTAAGTGCACTCTGCTGCTCTTCTCTCACACTCTTTACCCCTGGTGTCCCCGTCCCCCCACTCCCTCGCAGCACTGTCACCCAGCTCCGTTCCCTTTGTGCACGAGAACCTGCATATGTTTCATTCAATTCTTTCTCCTAACTAGACGTAGCATTTCTGAAATTTCAAATCCAACAAAATAAGTGCAAAATAAAAAGAACAACAACCAAGCTATTTTGTGCTTAATTGTTTCACTGTTGTTTTTTAAGATGAAAATTCAGGGAAATGATAGAAATATATGTATTGGCATCAGAAGACCAGAGGTGAAGACCAGACAGCCCTGACATTTATCAGTTGTGTGATGTTGGAAAATCTCCCATCCCTGAGTCATAGTGTCCTTGCCTGCATGTGTGCATGTATGTGTGTGTGTGTGTGGGGGGGGGTGTTTATAGAGGAGATGACTTAGGGTTCAAGTCTTCTTGTAAATAGCCAAAGGGTGGGGTTGTGACCTCTGGAATTAGGACTCTGCCACCCTTGCCTCTCTGACATTGATGGCTTTTGCCCAGGCTCAGTCCTGGGGCCACTCACTTAGAAATTCTCACCAACTGTGTTGTTCTCAGAGTTGTTATTTGTTCTCATAGTGATTGGGTATATATTTACATTATTTTAAAAATATTCATAGCTTGGTGTCTCTTTTTTAAATTTTTAAAATTCATCTTTATTGTTGAAAGTATTACAGATGTTCCCTTTTTTTCCAATTGACCCCCTCACTCGCCCCTCCCAGGCCTTCACCACTCTATTGTCTGTGTAGATGGGCTATGCATATCTATATATATAAAAGCCTAAGCAACCTGCCAACTGGCCAGTAGCTATGATGCACACTGACCACCAGGGGGGCAGATGCTCAAAACAGGAGCTGCCGAGCTGTGGTGACTTGGCAGCAGCGGTTCTTGGGTGATGCACCCAGAACCAGAGAGGAGGGAGCCCGATTCCAGGGTGTGTCACCTGAGAACCACCTTCTCGCAATCCGGGACCCCTCAGGGGATGTCAGAGGGCTGGTTTTGGCCCAATACCCGCAGGCTAGGCCGAGGAACCCCACCTGCCATAGGAACCCCGGGCCTCTAGTATGAATATAAATTTCCTGGTTAATCTCTTCCTGCCTCCAACTCCCATTTCCACATTCCCTCTGAAATTCGTCAGTTTGTTCCTTGCTGGCTTGGTGTTTCTGTGTTGACTTTGTACACTTACTCTGTTTAGCCTGTTTTAAATTATTTTTCTATGAATTAGTACCCCATTTTCTTTCTTATTCTCTGACTCTAAGATTTATCTTTTTTAGAACTCTTCTGAGTATCTATTTTGTATGACATTCTATTTTCAAAATTACCTTTATATGTTTTCATTGTTTTCCTTTTTACTTCCCATGCACTAACAAACTCTTGATTTCAGCTACTTACATTTTTTACCATTTTGTTTAATTTAATTTAATAGTTTAATATAATAAATATCCTTTCTAATTTTAAGTCTTCTACTGTTACCTTTCCCTATTATTTCTAGCATTCATTGTAACCTACTGTTACAGTTTTTCAGGAAGAAACTGTTTTTCCCGTCCACATGCTGATCCCAAGCTAAGATATATTCTTTTTTCTTCTACCTTTCAGGCTGGTGGCTTTTGTCCAATGAGCCCTTTCACTGACTCATTCCTTTTAGTGTTTGGGCTTCATTCAGGGGTCTCACTTCCAACATCTCATGAAGCATGAGTCCAAAGCAGTGCCTTCTGTCCTATGCTACACGCAGCCTGGCTGGTGTGGCTCAGTGGTTGTGTTGACCCATGGACCAGGAGGTCACTGGTTCGATTCCCGGTTAGGGCAGGGCACATGCTTGGGTTTTGGGCTAAATCCCCAGTAGGGAGTATGCAGGAGGCAGCCAATTGATGTTTCTCTCTCATTGATGTTTCTATCTCTCTATCCCTCTCCCTTCCTCTCTCTCTAAAAATCAATATTTTAAAAAGCCAGTTCCTTTGATTAGGAAAACTATCAAAGTCCCAAGGCTAGCTGTAGCTGTAGTTTCAGATGATCACTTGTATTTCCAGCTGACTCCTGAGTTTTGGCTCCTTGTGGGTTTCTCTAACTTTCTTATTAACTTGGCTGCACTTTAAAAAGATGTTTGTTATCTCCTTTATTGAGTTCACATAACATGAAAGTAACTATTTTGAAAGATACATTTCAATGACATTTAACACATTTATGATGTTGTGCAACCACCACTTTTATCAACTTCAAAAACATTCCATTACCCCAAAGGGAAACCCTGAACTTGTTGAGCAGTTAATACACCATTTCTTTCTCCCCCCAGCTCCTGGCAACCACTACTCACTTTCTGTCTTACTGTTCCAGATATTTCATGTAAATGATATCATATAATATGTGACCTTTTGTGTCTGGCTTCTTTTATTTAACCAAATATGGTGCCTGTTATATGTTTATCTAGAGTTTTTAGCTATTTGTATTGGGAGAATTTTATATATATATATATATAAAATGTTGCTGGGAATAGAAGTCCTATGTCTTATTATATAGGATTTAATATTTCCACGAGTAGGAAATTAAGGGACTTTATTGAAAATTTCTTTTGACTGACATTTATCTATTGGAGTCCTGAAACTTTCACTCAATGCTTTCCTTTTTTAAAGCAAGAATAAGAGAGTTTCTTCTAATATTTTGTCAATAATTCCTTAAAATGGTGGGCATTCAAAACATAAATTCATTTGATCCATATTTTGAATCCCAGACTAAATTTTACTTATAAATTATCAGAAAAAGTATTTTTTCTAACTCCACCAATTTATTAAAACAGGAAAACATACATTGTGAATATACTATCTCCTTACTCATCTCTCCCATAGGGATCAAACCTTAATGAGCTTTCAAATAGTAGCTGGAAGTAGCATTTGTTTCTCCAAGTGATGAAGTAATGTCTCTAGAAAAGAATAGCCAGAGGCAAATATGGGATCTACCTATTTTGGTAGAATGATTTTAAATGTGCAAATTTCCTGATGGTGTTTGGACAGAGAGAACACTGTATTTATTAATTGAGAAGAAATGCTTCTCAAGAGGGACTCCAGATTGTCAAGGGTCTGTCTTCTTTTCTTTTACCATGTGACAAGTTTCTTCTGCTCCAATTGTAGGTGCAGAAGCATTCATTAAAAGTAATCATCCTTGTTATTCGCTAGTAAAGATTTGCCTTTGTCAGGTGCACTGATTTCCATGAGTGACCTAGCTGAGGTTGACCCAGGACCACTGAAATCAGGAGCTTTGAAGTGGATATGTGTGATCTCAATGGATAAAATTCATCATCTGCCTTTTCATTATCCAGTATTCATGCCTGGTAGCACTTTTATTCAACTTAAACACAAGCTTCTCAAATGCATAGGCTTCATTTGCTCAAATTGTCCCTTATTTGTCTCAGTTGGGCAGGAAAAGAATTACATTAGAGACTTCTGAAACATCTAATTCAACTGGTACAGGATACTTTCATCTGGACCAATGGTTCTCAACAGAAGGTGATTCCCCGCCCCCCCCACCCCCCACCCAGAGAGCATTTAGCAATGTCTGGAGATATTTTTGTTTTGTTTTTCACACAAAAAATGGGGGGGGAGATGGTATTACTGATGGGGTAGAAGTCTGGTGTATTAGTGTTCTCCAGAGAAACAGTAGGATGGATATATAGTCATTGGCTCACATGACTATGGAAACTGAGACGTTCAATAATCTGCCATCTACAAGATGGAGAATCAGAAAAGCCAGGGGTATAATTCAGTCCAAATCAGAAAATCCGAAAACCAGGGAGCCAATGGCTTAAATTCAAGTCTGAGGCCTGGAGAAGATGAGATGTGCCAAGTCAAGCAAGCAGGCAAGAAGTAAAAGGGGCAAATTCCTCCTTCCTCCACCTTTTGCTCTATTAGGCCCTCAACAAGTTGGCTGATGCCCACCTACATTGGGGAGGGCAATCTGCTTTAGTAAGTGCATTAATTCAAATGCGAATCTCATAGACACATATATCCAGAAATGATGGGCAGTCATGTTCACACATAAAATTGACCATCACACCAGGAGTGCTGTTAAACATTTTTCAATGCATAGAGCAGCCCCCATAACAAAGACATTTGTTGTCCAAAATGTCAATTGTGCAGAAGTTGAGAAACCCTGACCAACCTGAAGCAATTCTAAAATTCGATCTTATTCCTTCTTGGTGTCAGATGATTTTGACTTTTTAAAAAAGCATTTAAGCCCTAGCTGGTTTGGCTCAGTGGATAGAGCATCAGCCTGTGGACTGAAGAGTCCTGGGTTCGATTCCTGTCAAAGGCATGTACCTTGGTTTCAGGGTCCTCTTCGGCCCAGGCCCTGGTCAGGGCTCATGCACTGATTGATATATTCATTTCTTTGTTAATTCATTACACATGAGACTTTACTGAACATCATTACCACTATGCTAACAGCTGGGGACATAGAAGAAACCTGCAAAGGTAGAGTTCTTTGAATATCTCAATGTTGGAGGAATTTTGACATATTTTAACACTTCCCTTTACCTGAGCCTCACAATTTAGTATGTGATCATACCCTGCTTCTTATTACTCTCAAACTGACTTCTTTGTGTTGATTTCTCCACCTGAACCAGAACAAAATATCTTTGGACTAAGATTGCCAGATAAAGTATAGAACATTTGGTTAAATTTAAAATAAATAATGAATAGTTTTTAGTATGATTATATTGAAAATGTTGCATGAAACACATTGATATTACAAAATATCATTCATTGAAATTCAAATGTAACTGAGCATCTTGTATTTTTATTAGCTAAATCTTGAAATATTGTTTAGGGCAAGGATTCTCTAATATTTTCCCTACATCTCCAAGGACATATGAGAAAGGACTGGCTGTGAAGTGAGTACTTAAGCACTCAAAAAAGCAGTTGTCTCATTCCTTTGAGGTAGACAGAAAGTTAAAATAGTCTTCCTCCAAAGTTAGGGAAAGTGAACTATTTATTCTAGTTCATAGTCACTTCCTTAGTTAAATCAGCTGTGATCTAAAGAAATGACAGAGCTTAAAATGTAACTTCTGAAATGTTAAAAAGGAAGAGGAGATAATTTAAGCCCTAGGAATTTTTTTCCAGGAGGATACAGTGGGTGAGAGTTTGTCTTTTAGTCCTGTACAATCCAAACCGGAGTTACACAGAGGGAATTTGTATATTGATAATGTAGGGAAACAACTGGTTTTAGTCTCAATTATTTGAATAATTAATAATGGAAATTTAACACCAAAAGTATTTTTTCCACCTAGCACTTTGCTATTAATGAACATAATGCCACTTCTATAATGAGCATTGTGACTGAAAATACACAAAGCTGCTCCTGAAATCTCAGCGTTGATGAAATGACTTGACTTCAGTGCCAGAAAGCATAAACAACCATTGCCAAATAAACCCTTTCTCAGCCCAGCAGGGCAGAGTTTCCATTTACAATACCAACTACAAGTATTGCTTTTTGGAGGCTGAGCATACCTTGCTATCTGGAATGTGTTGGTAAATGTCATACATACAGCAGAGTATTATACAAATAGGCACTACAATTATACAAAATGTCATGACAACCTCACAACACTTGAGCTTTATTATACTTTTATTTCATAGCTAGGAGTCCTGTGTTCTAATCTTGACTGTGGAAATGGATACTGTTGTTTTCAGCAGTTAGGGATATCAGAGATGAGATTGCTCCCTGTTCCTATTTAGAAATGTTTGGCTGTTCCATGTCTCCTTGTTAGGGCCTGCCTGATACTGACCTTGCTCCTTGTTCCCAAGGCTTTAGATGGGTTGCTATAGGGAGGTGACAGCACAGATATAAACCAAATAACTCCAAAGGTCTATTCCAGCTCTATGGTTCACATTATCAGTCCTCTTAAGGTTGTAAGGTATTAACTTTTCACCTGCCTTTAGGAAACAGAAAGGTGGGGTTTTTGTTTGTTGGTTGGTTGGTTTTTGTTTTTGTTTTTGTTTTTTGGTGTTTGTTCTATGTAATTCCAGGTGGAGAATAAAGAAA
Organism: Myotis daubentonii; assembly: GCF_963259705.1. Lineage (NCBI taxonomy): Eukaryota > Metazoa > Chordata > Mammalia > Chiroptera > Vespertilionidae > Myotis > Myotis daubentonii. The sequence goes on along the minus strand of NC_081861.1, from coordinate 2,642,778 downwards.
CTGAATGATTTACTAAAATAGGAAATAAGAAAGCTGGAAAAACTTTATTTTCTTTAGAATACGCAAATTCTTTATCACCCAATATAGTTGTATAATACTTTTCAAATTAAAACAAACTTATGAACCAATTATTAATTTTCAAACCATTTGAACATAAAATATGCTTAATAAAATGATAGTCAACAGATGTAAGAACCTGTAATTCTAGAAATTTTTTATAAATGCACACAGGTAGTAAGCAGAGTATAATATATTCCTCATGCACCTATTGCCCAGCTTCAACATCTATCTCTATTTTGCCAGTCTTGTTATGACTTGTGGAAATATTCTTAGTCTTGACATTAGTCATTGTAACAAAAATCACCTTGGACAGTGTGTTTAGCACTTATGTTTCAGCTGCAGTTTGTTTTTCTTCAGCATGCTCTATAGCATGTCTAGGTATGACCTCTATCTTCCTGAGGCTTTATAGCTTAGTGTCCTTGCCTGACTCATATGTTGTGGGGCCCGCTCCTCTGTGTTGTACCCCTTTGTTCCTGTCCTGCTCATGCTATGGCAATAAGGTCATAGAAGAAAAAGCTATACTCTGGTTCTTTGGCCAGGAAGAGTCATTTCACTTCCATCTCATCTTTGTGTTTATAAGTCAGCTCAGTGCATTCACATAGCTGTCAACCTGTTAAGCTTGTTTCCTGTCAACTCAACTTTCATCCAGTTTCTGGCCCTGGGGCAGGTCTTCCCTTTGGCATCTTAAACCAGCTTAGAAACTTTTGAGATGGATATCCAGTCTCTCTAGCCCAATGTCCCATGACGGGCTTTAACTCAGATTGAAGTTGGGTCCATCCAACTCTTGGGTTGTTTGAGGATGTGATTCCCCGCTAAGCAAGTCCTTGAGGCTAGCTAAATCAAGTCCATGGCCACTGAAAGTTCCCCAACTGTCTGCCTGGGGATTTGGACACGCTCATATTAGGATCTAAGCTGATGAGGGATACTTCACTGGGCAGGATCAAAAGCCCTACATTTTAAAATTTACAATTGTTAAATGGTTAAAATTCTGATTCGACATTGTTAAAGAGCTGTCCTGGCTGCCATGGCTGACCCTTTCATCATTTGATCCCCCAGTGTATGTTTAAAAAAGAAAAAAAATTAGCAGAGAAGTTGGAAAAAAGAAACTGGCAAGCTCTAAAGAATGTATTATATTTTTTCAAAATTCCATTCCCTGTCAAGTTTCCAGTACTAAAACGAAAAGAAAAAAGTAACATGTACAACTTAGATAACATCAGGTGAACTCTGTTCTGCACAGCTTGCCTCTTTATTGAAACCTCCTGTGGCTGCACAAGAAACTCACTGAAATATCTGTTCATGAAAAGCTGGAGAGCAAGGAAGAAATATTAAGGAGATTTGTATCTCTTTGGCATTTAATAAAAGAAAATGAAAGGAAAGTGAGTTCATTTTAATTGATGACAGAAACATGGATTTCATCAAGTTGGAAAGACAAATAAACACTGTTTGGGGCAAAGAGTATTCCTCTGTGCCTCTTGGTAAGAGTTGTTGAGCATTGCTCCATTGGAACATGAATTAGCTTTGTTGTAATTGTCTTTTCATATTTTGTTTTCCTAGGATTACCAAAATTTCTTATTAATAAGAGCTTATTTCTAATAACAACCACAGTGCTTGACACAGTATTGGTGCTCAATAAAATGTTCTTGAGTGGGTGAATAAAAAATAATACATGATCTCTTCCTGAAGGATTTCATTTATCTACTTGGGAAGAAAAGACACAAACACACACAAAAATAAATTATGTTTCTTATTATTGTGTGTATTGTTAAATTTTTACTATTATTATTCTTTTATTACTATCAGTTTTGTGGTGTCTGTACCAAGTCCTAAAGGTAGGCAGCCTCCATCTTGTTCACTTCCTCCACAGGGCCCAGCAAAGCAGGTGTTCCACAAATGCTTGCATATTGAACATACACCTTGCCATTAGGATCATGTGGAGATAGGTCAGAGGTTCTGGAGAATGGAGCCAGCTCTGGAACTGATGGGGAGCAGAGCACTGCAACAGAACAGAGTGTGGTCAACGTGTGTGGTCCATGGACCAGCAGCACTAGCACGACCTGGGGCTTGTTAGAAATGCAGCTTCAGCCTGGCCAGCATGGCTCAGTGGTTGAACGTCAACCTATGAAGCCGGAGGTCACAGTTTGATTCCAGGTCAGGGCACAGGCCCGGGTTACCGGCTCGATCCCCAGTAGGGGGCGTGCAGGAGGCAGCCGATCCATGATTCCCTCTCATCATCAATGCTTCTATCTCTCTCTCCCTCTCCCTTCCTCTCTGAAATCAATAAAAAGAAAAAAAGAAATGCAGCTTCACTGACCCCCAGACCTGGGTGACGCACATTCAAGTTTGAGAAGCACTGCTTTTAGAGGCTTCATCTGACCACATGGTGCCAAGGGAGAAGATGGATCTCAGGAGCTACTCCACGTGGAAAACGTAGAATCCTGAACAGGCCTGGACAACTGCCTGGATGTGGCTGTACCACCACTTTGCTATCCACTCATCTATGGATGGGCGGTTTCCATAGCTTGGCTATTGCAAATAATGCTGCAGTGAACATAGGGGTGCACATATTCTTTCGAATTAGTAAACACCTGTAATCTTGTTGAATCACCCCTATGTTTGGCAATGTCAAGGTCCCCAGACCCATATTCCAGGGCCATCAATAGCTACCCTTGTTGCCTAAATACCACCCTGCCCATCCAAGTCCTTGCCTCTGCCCCCACCAGTTTAACCGGGTTCCTGACACAACAGTTTCCTGAACTGACATATTGATTTATTTGCTCAAGGTTGTCTTTAAGTTCTGTACTTGCAATACTATGGAGGAGGCTTCCTGAGTTATTTGTAGGCATAAGGGGGAGGGGGGCTGGAGGGGGGAGAAGAAGTCTATTTGATAGGAAGATGGCAGGTCTGAGACTCCCACTCAAGTACATGCCAAGATAACGACAATACTGTGTGGTGGGTCCAAGTGGGTTTCCTAATCTTGTTGGCTTTTTTTTTCTTTCTAGCTTTTTATCTGGCCTTCACCCCTCACTACTCTATTTCACTTGCCTCATCTGTAAAATGGGTTGTAAGGTTTACCTGGAATCATGCAATGGAAAGCGCTTAGTGCGGTGCCTGGCCCCTGGAAAGAGCTGGGTTAGTATTTGCTATGGTCTGTGCTGCTCCATTGGGAAAGTAACTGGGGTGCTGCAGGAAGACACCTCAATCTGCCACCCCCCTAACCCCCAAGCTCTATGGTGCACGAGGGGAGCTGATGGGCCAATACTGCGCAGAAGGCAAAGGGGTGGGTGGTGGGAGCTGCAGGGAAGAGCCCACTCTCCCCCTGGTCTCAGCTGCCTGCGGAGTGGCGGAGTGGCGGGCGGCGTCAGTGGCCGCGGGCTCCACCCGGCCAGCGCGGACCTGCGGGCGGGGTTCCGCTCCGGGGTGTCCTGGGCGGGCGATATAAAGGCTCGGCAGAGGCCAGAGCGTGAGTGGCAGCGGCAGCTCGGCAGGCCGGGCGGGGACGAGATCCCGGGAGCAGAGCAGCGGGCACCGCGCCTGGAGAGGGGCCAGCACCATGAGCAGCAAATGCGACGTGGTCGTGGTGGGGGGCGGCATCTCAGGTCAGTCGCCACTGAGCGCCTTGCCAATCCTGGCCCAGTGCGGGGCGGGGGGGGGGGGCGGCCGTGGACGGGGGCTGTGCCCAGGAGCCCCCAGATGCCCTAAGCACTGGCGAGGATCGGGTGTCCAGAGCACCCTGTAGAGAGCCCTCCCTCAGGGCTACGGCTTGGTGCACCCCGGGATAGCAGCCTGGGGCTGGAAGTCTGTTGAAGGTCTGGGGCCAGGCTTTGCATTTCTCCCTGGGAAGGCTGCCAAGCCTATGCATGCTGTCACTTTTGAAGCAAGGGGGGAGGGGGAGGGGGAGGGCAGGAGAGAGAGTCCTACTTCAGGTTAGCGCAAAGGTCTGGCACTTGCCCCCAAGCAAAGCTAAGTCATTTGCTCCAACCTGACCCGGACACTCCACACCCACGTTGGGAGCAGGCATGCACCACAATGTTTGTTCTCCTGACCCCTGCTCCCATTCAGGAAAAGGGGTTGGGCTCTGGGGCAATCCATTGCCAAAGACCTTCCTGACCCCGATTCCCTGTGGTTCCATGATTGTCACCCGTCTACCATGGGCTGCAGGGCTTTCTCGGCAAGTGTCTCTTCTGCCCTCATCTTGTCCTTCATCCCCTCTTGCCCTGCCCCCCTCCCCCACTAGCGCAGGCTCTCTGGCCCAGCCCATATTTGGCAGGGATGGGGACAGCGACTACCTTCTTAGAGACAGGGGGTGGGGTGGAGGGGAGCGCCGTTCTCACAGGAGGGGCTCCAAAAAAGACAGAAGTCAGAAGGAGAGATGGGGTCAGTGGGGGAGCGTCCCTCTGAGGAGGGTCAGTCGGATTATAGGGGGGGAGGGGGGGTCAGTGGGAATAAGCAATGCTTCCCCAACAGCCTGCTTAACAGAGCCTCCTGGTGCTTGAATAATTAGGCCACCCAGGGAGTGTGGGTTAAGACTCTGAGCAGATCCCAGGAGCAGGGCCTCGCCTGCTCCCTGTGAGGCTGGCAGGGCGAAGGTGCTCTGGCTCTGCTGTGCCTGGTGAGGAAACCAAGGCATTGGATGTTGGGTGCCACTCCTGATACTGGGCAGCTTGCCGGGCCCTCCTGAGCTCACCCATGCCAGACTCTGTGCCCAGGGCTGCAGGTACATAGAGGCATAAACACAACAGCATGCTGAGGTGGGCCAAGGCTATACAAATTTAGTTTTCTTTCAGCATTTTTGATATCTTCTCTCCTGGAAGAACTTAGACTTAAAAGTACATCTATCTGGGTGTTTTAGAAGTATCACCAAGTGCTTCTTGATGCTGCCTTGTAAAGCACCCCATCTTATGGAAGCTGAAGGGTCTCTTTCCAGGCCCCCAAAGTCTTTTTCTTGCCCAAAGTATGTCTAAAGGGTTCAGATTCTTCTATCCCCTGATTTTCCCCTTTCTGATTTGTATTCCAAACCTTCAAGCTCACTGAAGTTATGTTAAACTCATATGGGAAGGATAGATAAGGGTTTAGCTATTTTTACAAGCAGTGGCGACTCTCTACACTCACCCCTCCCCAAATTCTCAAAACAAGGACCTTCTACAGCAGATCTTCCTTTTCTCAAGAACATTACATGGAATCAGCATTGTTCCAAAAACCAAGAAAGCAGGGTTTCAAGGCTTTACTCAACTGCTCTATCTGCTGCATGAGGATTACACCAATTTGTCATGGCTAGATCAGTTTGTCATGGCTGTGGTCACTGTGAAGATCAAATGAAGCAATGAGTGTGAAGATAACTTTGCAATTTTGACATGTGACACAATGTCCTACAAGGGTTTTGCTCATTTATTTAAACAATAGGCATTAGGGTAGGCTGTGGTAAGGGATGCAAGTGAATCACATGATTATTGCCCTGGAGATTTGTCCATCCAGGAAGGGACTTGAGATACCCAAACAAGGCAATATAAAGTAGAAAGTGGTATGTGCCACAAGAAGAGTCTGTTCATTGATTCATTCATTATTAATTCATTCAATGAACATTTACTTTCTGTCTCACATCTTATCCCCAAGAGAATGAAAGGTGAATTCTACAGGACGGTTGCCCCTGGGGTGCTCACAAGCTGATGTGGCAGGCAGAGTCATGAAAAATTAATACTAATCACCTATGATGAGAGATGCTTTTGTAGCACATGCAAAAGTTCTAGAGAAGGTGATTAGAGAGAATGTCAAACTGAGAAAATCTGGGCAGACTTCACAGAGGAGGTGACAGTTGAAGTAGGTCTTAAAGAATGAATATGAATTTACCAGAGGACTAGATGAAAAAAGCATTGTAAGCTAAAGAACAGCTTCAAAGGGGAGGGGGAGTGGAGAGATATGCAAAAAAAGGTGAATGGACCATGGCTGATTAGAGCCTCGTCCTGATTATATGCCAAGGTTGCTGGTTTGATCCCCAGTCAGGGCACATACAAGAATCAACCAATGAATGCATAAATAAGTGAAACAACAAATCTCTCTCTCTCTCTCTCTCTCTCTCTCTCTCTCTCTCTCTCTCTCTCTTTCTCTCTCTCCCTCTCTCTCTGTCTCTCTCATCAATAAATAAAAAAAATTTAAAGAATAATGGGATTAGGAGGGCACATTTCCAGTTATGAAATAAATAAGTCATGGGGATGTAATGTATAGCATAAGGAATATAGTCAATAATGCCATTATAACTTTGTATAATAGCAGATGGTTACTAGGCTTATTATGATGTTCACTTTAGAAGGTATATAAATGTCAATCCCTATGTTATATACCTGAAACTAAGATAATATTGTATGTCAGCTATGACTTTTAAAAAATAATTAATTTACAAAATCACAAATATGTGAAAGAACATGGTAGCATGCTTAGGAAACCTTGAGAACTTCAGTGTGGAGAGCTGGGGGGTCTTGTAGGGCTCCAAACTACAAAGGTCCGTTGGCATAAATTGTGGGGAGTCTTGTAAGTCAGCCTCAAAAGGGTTAGTACTTTCTGTGGTGATTGAATGGACACAGGATTTTTCATTCACAAAGTGGCATCTGTCAATGGACAGTATTAGCAAAAAGAGGGACATGCGGAAGAGGAGAGCAGGTGTTGGGGAAAGAGGAGCCATCTGGAGTTGGAGGTGCTGGAAGGACACGCAGGGAGAGATGTCTAGTAGGTAGAAATACAGGGAAGACGTTGGGTTTGCAGAGAAGTTTTAGTTGAAGTGAAAGAGAGCGCGCTTATCTTCACCACGTGAAGGCAGATATTCCAGTCATTCTCCATCGTTTGATGAGAGAGATGAGGAAACTGAGAAACTGGAAAACACTTTGTTAATCTCAGAGCTTAGCTGCGATGTCATTTCCCAGGGTGGCTTTCTTTTTTTCCTTTTAAAAATATATTTTATTGATTTTTTACAGAGAGGAAGGGAGAGGGATAGAGAGTTAGAAACATCGATGAGAGAGAAACATAGACCAGCTGCCTCCTGCACAACCCCCACTGGGGATGTGCCCGCAACCCAGGTACATGCCCTTGACTGGAATCGAACCTGGGACCTTTCAATCCGCAGGCTGACGCTCTATCCACTGAGCCAAACTGGTTAGGGCCAGGGTGGCTTTCTTAAATATCCCCCCCAGATGGAATTAGATGCCTCTGTTTAACTCTCCTCTGTCACATTGTTCTTTTCCATGAGTTTTTAATCGTTCATGTATTAGTGTAATTACAGGCATACTTTGTTTTATTGCATTTGGCTTTATTGTGCTTTGCAGATAATGTGTCTTTAACAAATTGAAGGTTTATAGCAATCCTATGTTAAGCAAGTCTATTGGCGCCATATTTCCAACAGGTTCAGATGATGGTTAGCATTTTTTTTTTAGCGATCAAGTATTTTTTAATTAAGGTATGATTGTTTTTTAAAGATATAAAGCTACTGCACACTTAATAGACTACTGTATAGAGCAAACAGAAATTTTATATACACTAGAAAACCAAAAAAATTGTTTGATTTGCTTTCTTACTACATCCACTTTATGGTGGTAGTCTGAACTGAACCCACAATATAGCTGAGATATGCCTTTAGATTCAATATCTTTATTTTCCACTAGACTGTAAGCCTCTGGACCCTGAAAAGGATCTTTTTTCCTTCCCAGAGAACCCCCAAAGCTCAGGCCCAGAGCTCTGCCTGGCCCAGTTAGCACTCAATGAATATGTTGAATTAATGAACTTTACACCAACAAAGTGGCGATTGATTTGATCAGAAATTCACCTCCATTTACTACCAACCCTTTTGCATTTCCTGCCAACTCATGTTAAGAATAAGAAACATGGTAAAATCAGGATTTTAGAATTAGTTAGGTGGCTGACTCAATGATTTACATTTAAAAGTGCCTGAATTTGATTCTGATTTTTAAATGTCGTTAATTATTAAACTTGGTACATTCTGATAATTCTCTGATAGTTTTTTAAGCTGTCAGCAGATTTTAGTCACTCCCATTGAGATAAATAGAAGAGCACTGGGGGCATTGCTGGTTAATATATAATTTCTTTTTATTCTGTTTGAAAAATTCCAAGGCAATTGTGAAACAGCTTTTTAGCAATCTGTGTGGTCTCTAGATACATGCCTACTGATATATCTGTCACCTACGAAGCAAGTCATCTCTGGAGTCTTGGCAAAGTAGCAGCATTTTCCAGGAACTGACCATAGCAGATTGTTTCTGTCTCAAGGCTCAGTTTTAGTGTTTGGGCTGGTGAAACCATGGAAACTATCTTTGGCAATTCTGGCCTGGCTCTTGCTCAGTCTTCAAAATAAAAGCTGCTGAAAAGGGAAAGCTGAAATAGAAAGAAGAAAGTGTCTGCCAAGCTGGAGAGAGGAGATTCGCCCATCTGAGGGTGGCAGGCACTTGGCTAAGATCCTCAAAGAGTTGGAGCCAGCTTTCAACCTTGTAAGCAACACCTGGCAGGTGATCTGTTCACCCGGGAGAGCAAGCCTGCTGCAGGCTTCCAGGACTGGTCTGGGCAGGGAGTGTCAAAGATGGTCGACGAGGAATCATGAGCTGAATGAGGGACATGATAGACAGATATGATGTGTGTGTTAATAGCAAAACCACCTCCTCATCTTGGATGAAGAAAGATGAAGAACATCCCTGGGAATGTTTTAAAAAACAATAATTTGCCCTAACTGGTTTGGCTCAGTGGATAGAGCATCGGCCTGCGGACAGAAGGGTCCCAGGTTCGATTCCAGTCACGGGCATGTACCTTGGTTGTGGGCACATTTCCAATAGGGGGTGTGCAGGAGGCAGCTGGTCGATGTTTCTCTCTCATTGATGTTTCTAACTTTCTATCCCTCTCCCTTCCTCTCTGTAAAAAATCAATAAAATATATTTTTTAAAAAAAACAACAATAATTGTGTAGAAGTGCTTGGTAATTTGGATGTCCCGTTCAAGGAGAGGGTTGAGAGGGGCCATAGGCAAAGTTAAAAGACCATATGCTAGTACTTTGGTGTCAAACAGATGCCTTGTCAATTCCATTTCCTGTACTTACCTATTGTGTCACCTTGAAAGTTCCCTCACCTTGAAGATGAGATTTCGAATGCCTTTATGGCAGAGGATGAGAAAGGATGCACATCAAGTTCTGTCCCCTGTGATAGCATCAGAGGAAATGTACAAGATTTTTTTGGAGAGGTGGGAATATTGTTTTAATAACATGAATTACAGAAACTGTACTTACTTTGAAAATCTGTAAATTAAAGACAAGCGCAAAAAGAAAATGAAAATTAACTATAATTGATCTTACAAAAAACTAGCTACTGTTACTAATGTCATGTATATTTTCTTTTTGCAAACCATCTATCCTATTTGCCGCATCGTTGGTAGTCCTTTTAAAATAAGTAATAACACATTATGAATGTTTAGTTATATCTTAGATGCTTTTCTTTTTTATGATCTTGATAACTTTATCTTACTTCATATGATTATATTTAATTTATTTAACCAATCTCCTCTGGTTGAACATCTGTATTTTTAAATTTCTGATATTTTAAAGCTGTTAGGAATATATACCTAAACCAGTGTGCATAATTCTGATTATTTCTTTAGGAAATTCCTAGAGATAAATATTGGTAATTCTTTGAAGGCATTTAATAATTGTTGCAAAATGGTTGCCCCATGAAAGTTTTACTAATTTACTTTATGGTGGAATTTTAATAATGGGCTTCTTAATTACTTCCATAGGAAACTCACATTCCCCTTCCACAGCAATACAGAGAAAACCATGGTTCTCCACCAGTTTGCAGTTGTAATGTAATGAAGTTATAGGTCTAGAAATTATAAATACCTTTAATTTTAAAAATGTCACTGGTGACAAGTAAATTTTGCTTTCTCCAATATGTTGGCAAACTGATTTTTGCAAGTACTATTTTATCCCTACCATGACTTATTAGAAACATATTTTTTCATACTACTTTAAAAGTTTTGGGATGCCATTCATCCTGTGCTTCTAGAGGTGTAACATCACTAATTCGATAATTCTGTTGTCTTTCAGCATAGAAAAGAAAATAGCCCTGTAAAAATTAATGATCTATGATTAATTATTTTTACCCATTTGGGTAAGACAAATATAATCTTTGTTCAAAGTCTATTGTAACAGCTGATCAAACAGCTGTTTCCTGTTTAAATTTTAATTTCCTCTCTAGTTTTCATTCAAATCCTATGTTAGATTTTAATTTATTTAGGAGTCCTGTAAGATACAGTTGACTTTCAGAATAGCCCTTTTATGCTATGCCAGTGAGTCAAAATCAAACAGTCCTTGGTCAGCACTGATGATAAGCACACACAAAGGCATATACTCAAATGAGTTATACTAGTTCATCGAATGTGTTTTCCTATCTTTTTTCTTCAGGGGAGAAAAAGAAATCATGTTTGCTCATTTGTTCATTGATTGATTGCTTCATTCATTCATTATACCCTTATCAAATGTCATATTTACCAAACATTGGGCTAGGCGTGGGGATATACAGATGGAAGGGGCACATCAAGCAGAGGGAGGCACATACAGCTACATACAAGCAGATGCTGAGGGGTGGGGGGAATTAATGCCAACAAAGTTCATTTGGTTCAGATGACACAGAGAGGAGGATGACAGCTTTATCAAAGGACCTGAAGGAAGATTTGATGATAGAAATCATTGGAAAGATAATCAGCCAATTTAAATATTCCTCCTTAAAATATAGCTTAAGTGGTTGAGATTCAAATATGTGCTCTATTATACACCGTTTCACTCTTTTTAATGTTGGCCCTAAAATGGCAGTGTAGTGCATGCCATAGTGAGCTACCCAGCCCTCTTCAGGATAGTTAGTCCCCCACATCCGGAAAGTGTTGGACGCTGCTGGTTCACAGGTGTCCCTCTCTGGAAATTGCCCTTCACTGAGAGGAGCTGACTCACCCAAGGGCATTCCTTTATCCTGGGGGTACTCTGCAACAGATATGTAGGTATAGAGGCCTGGCGCTCTTGCCTGAAGCTGCTTGTAGGATTGACCGAAGCCTCCATTATGACTGTACTCAGTTCAACTCCTCCCTCTGCACAATCCAGTTTTCCTTACTGCTTTACTCGTGTTTATCCCTGATAGAACTTCAACATAGAAATTTCTCTCAGAAGCTTCTTACCAGGGGCCCTAATATAGACAGACAATAATTGAACAGCATTTTTGTTATGCATGTCAAAAGGTGTTCTAACCATGAAGCTTCAGTCAGTTGGAGGTGGAGGCCATTAAAAGGGTTGGGTGGTTTTGGGTTTTGTTTTGTTTTGTTTTGTTTTGTTTTGTTTTGTTTTTTAGGATACAAAAACAAGCCTGAAGGGCCTGGGAGTGTGCCGAGTCACAACATTTTGAATTGACATGTGGAGAGATATGATCCTCTGTGTAATTCAACAGATGATTTAAGGGCCAGAAAATAAATTCCACCCCCCCAGTAATTTGTTGTTGGTTTTACAGTTGCGCAGAGGAGACAATTGTCCATTTAATATAAGTTTAGGATGATTGAGAAAGGCAGGAATCCTGTGCTCTGGGTCCTGACGATTCTAAGCAGCCGTTTTTATTCAAATTGTAAGACATCAGTGGGAGGGACAAGCAACCCCTCCACTGCTGACTTGTGTGATTGATGTGCATCAGAATGGGGAGGGTACTCAAAGCGAGGTGCTTAGGGTCCAACTGTGGGAGACTTTCCCTACCGGCTCATTTTCTTGAAGATGATTACAAAGCATAGAAAAAGACTATATATAATTCACAATTATATAAAGTCCAGTGGTGACAACACTTTGTCTCATTCGAGCGAGAGAGAGAGAGAGAGAGAGAGAGAGAGAGAGAGAGAGAACCCTGGCCTTCTCAGGCCTGTCAAACCAAACCTGGTAGAGCTAGAACTACTAGCATTGTGATGACATTAACACTTGAGGATTCTGTTCTCTAACTGTACGAGACAAAGCACAAATTATAGAAATGCTTGTGAAAGGAAATTGGGGGCTAGTTTTTAATCCTGTGATTCAGCCTCTTACATTTACTATCTACCCCAAATATTTGCTGGCAGCATACCAGTCTATCTGTTTGTCTCCTGCTAGTCTTTCATTTAGAAAACATGATGTGAGTGTCTCCTATGTGCTAGGTGTTAGGAATAAGAAATCAGTTCCAGCTTAACACATGCACACACACACAAACAATGACGTTAAACTGCATTTCCTGTGCCTATTAATTGTTGGCTCATTTACCAAAAAAAAAAGATGTACTTTTTGAATGGAAGAAATTTTTGTGTTTCTTTGCTTTGGAGTAAGAATGGATGCTAAAATAATTTTGGTTTTGGTTTCCAACTGCGTCCTCTGCTAGTTTTTTTAGTCACACATGAATGGTGTGATATTCGTGGCTTTCTGAGGGGTAAGTAGAATTTCATACCTGCATTCTCTGTTATCAGAAATCAGGCTGCACGCAGGAGTGGTCAGACTCTGAAAGAGCATCACATGGTCCTAATTGATAAAAGGCAGAACATCCCAAATGCACTGCCTGTGATCTTTTCTCCCTTTGTTCCTTTCCCACTGACTTCAAGGAGAATGTGTCCACAGGGAAACTGGGTTTTCTGTCAATAAATCAGTCGGCCAGTCCACAATATTGAACTTCCAGTGGACAGGTCTGAGAAATGGAGAAACGTACAAAGAGGTTGAGATGACTGTAACTTAAGGGAGGCAAAACCATTTTGTGTGCAGGAGAAAAATGATTTGGGGTTTATGCTTGCTTTATTTCTGGGTTTTAGTTTGTGGACAGAAACCTATGAGAAGCTGATGAAAATGAGAAAACATTTTTCTCCTATTGTGTCCTTTTAAAGATATATTTCAGTAAACCAATGTCTTTTAAATCTGGCTTTATTCCCTATAGATGAATTCCTTTGAAAGGAGTTTGTAGGTTTAAAGATTGAGAAGGTTGGGGGGGGGGCTGATAAGAAGGCTGAAGGGATTAAGCAAAGAAAGACTCATGGACACAGACAATAGTATGGTCATTGCTGGAGGGAAGGGGCCTGGGGGAGGTAGTAGAGGGTAAAGGGGGGGTGTATAAATGGTGATCAAGGAGACTTGACTTGGAGTGGTGAACACACAATACAATATACAGATGATGTATTGTAGAATTGTGTACCTGAAGCCTATATAATTTTATTAACTACTAGTCACCCCAATAAATTCAATAAAAATAAATTTTAGAAACATTGCTTGAGAATAAGTTTTAAAACAATCTTTAAAATTAAAAGCATTAGTGAATTTTAAATTTCCAATGAATATATATGTGTGTGTGTGTGTGTGTGTGTGTGTGTGTTAAGATGTTTTAATAACTTTTCTTAGAAAATAAGGATTAAAAAATAGTAGCACTTAGAATTTAAAGCAGTCTTTAAATCATGAATTCTATATATAAATTCTTGGCATCGTTTTTCAATATTTTCCAAATGCAGTGGATGAAGACTTCAATGACAATGAAAAATGATGTTTGTGAGTAATTTGTAAACTAAGTATTCAGTCTTGCTTCTAAAATAATTGTAGCTCTGTGTGAAGAACAAACAAAATTCGTATGCAAAATAGAGTAACAATAATATCTGCTTCATATTTCTAAACGACCTTGGTTACATGTAATTCCTGTACACATAAAAAAGGCAATATTAGGGTTTTGTTTCTCGGCAAATACATCCTTTCTATAAGGTGGCATGTGCAGTGTCTTGATTTGTATAGTTTTACATTAAGTGAAAGGTCAGAAAAAGATTAAGAGTGGAAACACAAGTTGAGGGCTCATTTTACTCTCACACTATTATTTGTCTAGTTAAATATTGTTTCATACATGTTTGGCCTCTGAGCCTTATGGTAGAGGAAGATTGGACCCTATAAACAGTTATTTAACTACTATTATTTTCCAAAATAGTTTCCATGACCTAAGAAAAGATTTCCCAGCTTTTTATGCCATGTCTTAACCAGGCATTTTAAAACATCCCAGGATCCCACAGTTTCCTGCTTCCCTTCTACATCTTTAGCTGCTCCTCTAGTCTTCTTTGCCTACTAACTGTGCCTCCACTGTCCCCTTTTTTGGGAAACAAAACCGTCTTCAGACCAGTTTTCAAGATGAGACTCTTGACATTTGTAGTAGATACCGTAGGAGTCCTACCATCTGGCCTTGGCACTCATTCTCATACACAGGGACTTATGGCTTCTGATTTCTGCAAGTATTTGCCTGAGGGCCTTCTCTGGCCAATGGAGCCCTTCTTGCCTCCCATCCAGGACAGACAAGCAGTGTGGTGTGGTTAATGCCAGGAATAGCCATTACTTAGGACTGACAGGATAAATAACCCAGCTTCCTCACCTCTTTGTTGGAATCATGGAGGCATGTTCCTCACCCTTTCAGAGTCTACTTTTAAGTATTAGATAGGAAATACTTTCCAATTTTTTGAGGAACCTCCATATTGTTTTCCATAGTGGCTGCACTAATTTACAATCCCACCAGCAGTGTACAAGGGTCCTCTTTTCTCCACATTCTCCCAGTTCAAAATATAGTTCTGATCTGTCCACCTCACTGTTTCCTTGATCTGGGGTTCCTTACTTGGTCCACTGTAGTTCTCAGAGCCTGCTCATTTACATTCCATCATTCAGTCCAGCCCCTCTCCAGTCCACTCTTTTCTTTTACTGAGATAAAATATATAATAAAAAATGTACCATTGGAATAATTTAAAGTGCATAATTCAGGAGCATCAACTACATTCACATTGTTGTGCAACCACTGCCACCATCCATCTCCAGAATTTTGTCATCATCCTAAAGTAAAACTATGTGCCTATTAAACACTAACTCCTCATTTTTTGCATTCCTCAGCCCCTGACAATACCCATTCTGTTTTCTGTCTCTATGAATTTGAGCACTTTCAGAACTTCATATAGGTGGAATCATACAGGATTTGTCCTCTTCTGTCTGGCTTATTTCACTTAGCATAATATCTTCAGGATTCATCCACCCAGTCTACTCTTACAGTAAAGGAAGAATAATTTGTTTTCAATGGGAAAAAATTTACCTTTGATGTTTTTAAGCTACACAAAAGTATGTATTGCGGACATGAAGCCAATGAAGTTGTTCAAAGATAAAGTTGATTATCCATGAGCCTCACCCCATCCGAAACCTCCTGGGGTGGCCAGTGTTAACAGCCTGAGATGTATCATTCTAGACTTTTTTCCTGGTAGGTCAATCTTCCAAAAATATAAATCTCATGAGGTCACTCCTTTGCTTTAAACCCTTCAGTGGTCTTCCATAAAGCCCAGGATAAAGTCTGAAGTGATGTCCGTGGTCCTGACACACTGGAGACTGAGCCCTGCCTACCTCAGCAGCTTCACTCCCCATCATTTTCTTCCACTCACACTGTAACTATAAGGGCCCATTTTAATGTCCTTGAATAATCTCATGATCTCTGGCCTTTGCACTTGCCCTTCTCCATGTGGAATCTCTTCCTAGCTCTTTTTTCTCCCACTTATCACTTTGGTAACTCTTGATCATCTTCCAGAATTTCTTTTAAAACTCACTTTTTGCAGGGTGGGGGGGTGGGGGCAGTCTCCTTCTCTGATAGCCTTCTGCAAACTCTACTTCACCTCCCAGTTATACCTTCTGGCACTTGTTTTTATACCTTTTCTGCCTCCTCTACTATAAGCTCCTGGGTGGGGGCACTCTGTTCTTCACCTCCTAATTCAGTGCCTGCAGCTAGTAGGTTCACAGTAAATATTGTTTGGCTTATTAAATCTTTTTTTGATAACTAAATTTACAACTTTAGGTTTAAATTGCATTTGGGCCCTTCTGTGTTGCCCCTGTTTTATGGATGACTTTAATGTAGTTGTTATGATGCATTAATAATTATTACAGTACCTGATTGGCTAGGAAAATTATATTTTTAATGAACAAGTGTCTTCATTTTCCCTGAGTTTTCTTATCCCATTTTTGACATCCAGATTCTCAGCAGTTACTTGATTGCAGCTATGGCTCTAATCTACCATAATGCAGTATTTAAGTTTGTTTCTGAACTGATAGGTAACTAATATTAGAAACATTTTAGCCAAGATGTTTAAATGCTCTCTCGGACAATGATTATGCACTTGCTGTGCATGTAGTTTTCTGTGAGCCTCTCAACCATTTTCAGTGTGCAGATTTCACACTCAGATGTATGGCCAACAGCCATAGGATGATTGTGATACTGCAATTAAAATGGCCTAATCCAAACACTGATTTCCTGGAACATGTTTTCCTTGTGGTATTATTCTATGTAAAATCTTCCTTAGCTGGTTTTGCTCAGTGGATAGACCATTGGCCTGAAGACTGAAGAGTCCTGGGTTCGATTCCAGTCAAGGGCACATGCCCGGGTTGTGGGCTCGATCCCCAGTAGGGGGTGTGCAGGAGGCAGCCAATCCATGATTCTCTCTCATCATTGTTTCTATCTCTCTCTCTCTCTCCCTTCCTCTCTGAAATCAATACAAATATATTTAAAAATTTGTATTGTGATTCTACTACTTTTCCAAACCACCAGGAGAATTCAGTGGCTTCAAAATTCACCTGCACTAAGATAACTGACAAATCTCTGTATATTTTCAACCAAGTTAACAAGTGGGAAAATAAATAAATGAATATGGACTTTATATGTGGACTAGTTAAGAGAGACCAACGGAATTATGGGAGTCTGGAATACAAATGGACTAGTAAGAATGTACATGACACCCCATTCCCACAAAGACACCCAGAGTAAAGAAACCCCAGAAATAAAAACTCATGGAATCAAACAGAGAGACAAAGAGGCACAGGAGGACATAACATCACAGCATAATTTTCCAGATTTAGAATTTGTTATTAAAGGATTTTAAATGTATTTTTATAACAATGTGGGTAAGTGGTGATACTGACATTTTCAGTTTCATTTGTTCCTTCATCTAGGAAGTATTTGTGAAGGGTCACAGGATCCCCAGGTCTGGATTACACCTCCTTTCAACAACGTGGAATTGACCTCCGCCATTATAGGTGGCTTCATCTTTCAATTTGGAATTCTGATTGATTTTACAGTTTGGGGCTATGCCCAAAGCTTGGGAGTACAGAGAGCTTGTTTAAGGCACTTAAACATAAACAAACACACTCAGAGACATATTTCAGTTAGAGCATAATGTTAAAACACATTAAAAATACAATAAATTTCTGTAAGTAACTAACACAACATAGGCCAGGTATCTTTCTCTTCTGTAATCCAATGCTTCAAGCGCAGAATTTAAATACTCGATATGAATTAAAAATTAACTAAGCTCTTATAATATCTCTAAAATATCAGATGCTGAAATGATTTTCAGCAGAGGAAGCAGTTCCATTTTCTAACGAGTGCCCAGATGGTGCTATTAATTAAAAGGAAGTCTATAGACTTTAGATGTGAGGCAGAAAGGTTGTGGAGCTGACATTGTACTGTCAATATTTGGAGATATCTTTGAATCCTTGCTCAGTTGGGAGACTCCATTTGTATATTAAAACATTTTTCCCTTGCAAAATTTTTGTATTAAATTTATAAATGAGAAAATATTTGGAGTAGAAAATTTGTGGTTGAAAATTTAATAGGCATTTGTGATCAGATGGCCACATTGACATTAAAATGAGTTTTGAGATACATCAGATTTTGAGAACTGCATTCTGATAAACCCATCAGAGTAAGTTGTTTTGCAAACTGAACCCCTCTTCATCTTTCACAGCTGAATTAACTGACTTCTCTGCCTACCTTTAAGATGAGATTTCGAATGCTTTTATGGCAGAGGAAAGAATCAAACTTGGCAAAACTGTGGAAATCCATCTTTAATTATTCCTTAAAATATTTCTAAGAATGGATACCAATTAGTTTACTTAAAATACCGAGTTGTTCAAATAATTGAGTCTCCTAAAAAGATAGCCACAAGATCTGCTTTTACTTTCTATTTGGTATGAACTAATAAAGTATGTCAGCCATTAAGTCCAATATAAAATCAATATAAAATTTAAAATAAATCTTGCATTTAATAAAAATAATTTGATGTACATTATAAGCACAGTAAAAGTAATTTTAATAATAAAATACTTTAAAAGAATTAGGTCATATAAGGCCCTATAATTTAAGTAAAGGGGTGGGTTCACTTGTTTTCAATGTAATTCATTGGAGGATTTGAAACAGGGAAGTGTCATGAATTCAATTTTATTTGAAAAGATATTCTGTGCTGTGTAAATTAAAAACTTAGAGAAGCAAGAGTGGAAGTAGTTGCAAGGTTATTGCAAAAGTCCAAAGGAAAGACATCATCTTAGGCCATGGTGATAGTAGTAAGGCTGTTGAGAAATGGTTGTATGCAGCCCAGGCTGGTGTGGCTCAGTTGGTTGAGCATTGACCCATCCACCAAGAGGTCACCAGTTCAATTCCCAGTCAGGGTACATGTCTGAGTTGTGTGCTTGATCCCCAGCAGGGGGCGTGCAGTACAGGAGGTAGCTGATCAATGTTTTCTCTCTCTCTCCCTCTCCCTTCTCTCTGAAATCAATAAAAACATATTTTTTAAAGTAAAAAAAAAAAAAAAAAGCTTGTATGCAGGTAGAATTGAGTTACTGATGTATTGATTGGAGGGCAGAGTAATAAAGGAGAAAAGGATAGTTCCTGGATTTTGCCTGTAAAACTGGGTGAATTGTGGCACCATTACTGAGATTTAAAAAAAAAAAAAAAAAAACTACTTTATCCACAACACTTGGGAGACTATCTGGCATGTAAACTTCTTCAATAAAATATTTGTTGCTGATTAGAAAGGATGCACATGAAGGACTGTCTGCTGCGCTAGCATTAGATGAACCGTACATGTAAGGCAAGATATGTAGGCAAGAGTTTTGCACCAAACTCAGTCTGATGCATATAAAAATAGCAGATATAACGCAAAAGGAAGTAAGGGATGGAAAAAGGAAAGGAGAGAAGAGGGGTGGGGGAAGGAAGGACTCAAACTTGGCAAAACTGTGGAAACCCATCTTTAATTATTCCTAAAAATATTTCTAAGAATGGGTACCAGTTAGTTTACTTACAATACCGAGTCGTTAAAATAATTGAGTCTCGTAAAAAAGATAGCCACAAAATCTGCTTTTGCTTTCTATTTGGTATGAACTAATAAAGTATGTCACTTTGTGTAAATCATAGGAGATACAGGTTTAGGTGAGGGTATATAGGTGGATTTATTTTGGAAAGACAAATGAGTTCTTTCATTTCTCAAAAAAATGAGAGTCATCAGCTGAAGAAGGCTGGGGGGTTGTCATGTAGGACGTTTTAGAAGAAAAGGTGTGAAATAGTCATTTGAACAGTGGGAAATTACACACTAAGGTTCCAAGGAGTTATTCATTTAATTGCATGAAGGTATCTGTCAAATACAATGGTCTTCATTGTAGAAAAGAGATGTTAAAGCATTCTTTTTGATGATGATTAATCAAAAGATACTGCTTTGAGTGCTCCAAGTCCATAAAAATTATCGACAGAGAAAACATTGCTTCTCTGATATGGTTGGTGGGCATTTGAGCAGTCCATGATACAGTTTATCCAATTATTTTGTTATAGGTTAGAAAGAAGGTAGTTTAAGACCCACTCATTTTTCTGATGCATAGCTTGAAGAAATATTAAAGCCTAGGAAATTATGCCGCTAGAACAAGATATGATCTGTAGATAAATCACCTACACTGAATCAAAGAATGATGAGAGATCCTGCAAAAATCCATATCTTGTTAATAAGTACTTGTAGGGAGATGGAAGTGACAGAGAAGCAAAGGCCTGATTAATTTCCAAGTCCAGCCTGCCTATCGCCAGATAGCAACAGTGGGCCCGATATATGCAAATAATTTTGGGCACATAATCTTTGCACCAACTCTGCCTGCAAGGTATCATCCTGTTTTACAAACTGAAATCAGAAGGAGTTCAGAAGTTACTTGCCCAGGATCCCAAAGTGCCTAAGAGACAAAATGGGGTTGGAACCTAATTCTTCCAATTTCAAAGCCAATACTTCATAAGGTATTGGACTCATTCATGGAACAGATATTTGTGGGGGTATTTACCTTATAATGGGCAATATGCTCAGTAGCTTATATTTTGCCTCCGTTCTTTCACAACTGTTTGATAACATAGGCAGTAAATGTTTTCACTCTTTTACAGGTCAGGAAATTGAGGTTGAATGAAAGAGAGAAATTTGACTGCCTAACCAATGGCAGACTAGGAATATGAGAGAGACTAATTTTTGAAAATATTAAATTTCCTTCTTGAAGTAATAGTCCGTTTAACATAAGGAATTAAGATGGTTGTATTGGCAAGGGTTGGGACATACCATTCAGCATGAAATCTAGATATTCTGGCTAAAAGTGACTGAATTTGTTTTTTATTTGGGGTAACTCAGCAGCTGTCCTAAAATGAATGGGAAAACTGCATCCCAGTTGCAGACAGCAGTAGATATTTTGTTTTTCTGGAAGTCTTTGCACTAGTGTTCATTTTTGTGTGGCATGTCTTCTAACCCTGACAACTAAATCCAGAGCCTCTCACTGAGATTTAAAATGATCCTTTTTAGAAAGTATAATTTTCCCTTAAAAGAATTGAGCCTAATAAATATATAAGTAATTTCATCTGAATTCCATTTGAGACCTTGTCTTCACAAACATTGTCAGCTTGTTTTGGCTTTCTGTTAAATCTTTTATCAAACTACATGCAGGATTTTGGCCAGACATGGAGAATTTTCAACCTGTCTCCGATTTGTTGGTATGAAATATCAGAAAAAACTTCTTTCCAAAAATAATGTTAGCTAAAAGCTTAAAATTACAGAGCTCCCAAAGGGTTCTTGTGGATTTAAATACAAACTCTACCTTCGTAAAGGCCACATTTTATCTCCTCCTTCTTGAAGCTCTAATTTATCATTTCATTTTTGGTAAAAGAAGATGTTGAAACAGAGAAGTATTGAAAGTATTCTACAGCCAGCCTCTGACCCTCTTCAGGCCATTTGTAACATCTGGCTCTTTTAGGGACTAGGATCTAGGAATTGGGTGAGTCAAAGGGAGTGTGGTATCTCTCTGATTTTATATTCTACCTTAAAGGTGTTTGTGAGTCTGAAAAATCATGTTGATAATCCATAGGAGGGCTACAATCATGACAATGAGATATTTCATCCTCAGATCATAGTCAAGCAAATTACCATAGCATCATATGGTTATCTTCTATGCTTAAACAACAGTATTCTTAAAAGAGTATGTTTTTATTTATTTACATATATTACACCAAATTCCCCAAAGAATTTGGACCAGGTGAATTAAAAGTTTAGTTTTATGTAACAGTTTTTTAAATGAAGAATATAACACACAAACATGAAAAAGACAAACTGTAATTGCTGGGTTTGCATCCTGTTTTGATGGGAGACCATATCGAGGTAAAAGCAAAATAAATGTTGTCTACCACAATTGCAATGCACAGAAAATACCCCACTCTTTTCAAACAACAAAGGGTAAAGATGAAAAGCTTGGAAATGGAACAAGACTCATTATGATTACTAACATTTTTGGAAAATGCAATGATCTGCATAGAAAGCATGATGAAGAAACATTTTTTTGGCTTTAGATAGATTCTGAAAGGCATTGGAAGGCAATCTCCTCATATCTCAAAGCAGCAGCAACTCCAGAACATACATCACCCCGTGGCCTGAGGCTTTGTTCAGCAAAAGTCTTTATTTGAGAAGTTATTGCCATGTATTTTCGTGTTACATATTTTGACCATCTTAGGGAAAAAGAGAGGAAAGGGCTTCCAAGAAGATGCGGCATCTTTTTCATATTTGGGGGCAAGATACAAATAACATAATTCTTGACTTTGCTTCTCAAGAATAACAGTGATGGTACACGTTGGTATGTGTGATTTATGCTATGTGTTGTTTTAATTTTCCAAAAAGTTATGCTTGGTGTGTCCTCAGGAAAGAGGAGTCAGTCTGTACTTAAGGCGAAAGAAACTGTTCAGCCAAAGCACCTCATGATGAGTAGCTCCCAATGATTGGAACTGACAGGCTCCAGGCAGTTTTTACAGTTATATTTTGTCAAGAATGTTAATAAAGAAACATTCTAATTTTAAAACTTGACATGCTTTGAGACATTTTTTTAACAACGTACATCTTTGTATGTTATAGAAAATAATGTGAGTCATGAAAAACACATAGGACACAGAAACAGAACTGGGTTTTAGCACTAACGGTGCCATCGCTAGCTGTATAATGCTCAGCAAGCCCTTGAATCTCTCTGAGCTTCCATTTCCTGATATGAAAAATAGGAGCAACAATGCCAGCCACACAGAATTTTTGTTAAGGACTGAATGCGTGTAGGAATATTGGAAACCGCTGTGTTGTACATGTGTAAGGTGGTTATTATTGGTTGGCTGTCTTTCATCCCATCTCTTTCCCCTGGAAAAAGTCAGGAGTATCCTTTATCATTTCTGATGTGATTGGAGAAAATCAGTTTCAATGTGTATAAATATTTTCGTTTCTTATACTATAGTAGAGGCTTGGTGCACAGATGGGGCGTTGGTGGGGTCCCTAGGCCTGGCCTGCAGGAATCGGCCTGAAACTGGCTCTCCAACATCCTCTGAACGGTCCTGGATTGTGAGAGGGCACAGGCCAGGCCAAGGGACCCCGCCTGTGCATGATCGGGCCAGAGAGGGATAGTGGGAGGGCTCCAGGGTGTGTCTGGCCCGTCTTCCCAGTCCCCATCGGCAGGACCCCAGCAACAAGCTAACCTACCAGTCGGAGCATCTGCCCCCTGGTGGTCAGTGCACGTCATAGTGAGTGGTTGAATGGTGGGACACTTAGCATATTAGGCTTACATACATATATAGATTAAATATACTATGTTTATATAGACATCATTGCAGCCATTTATTTATTGGTTGATTAAGTAATTAAATGTCATCTTTGTTGTTAAATGAATCCATTTAATAAAACTGTAAGTAGCATTGAGGAGACACATAAATAGATGATTAAACTCTCATAATCTATCTATCTATCTATCTATCTATCTATCTATCTATCTATCTATCTATCTATATATGGCTAATATGTAAAGTGTCTCCTCAGGAGTTTGACTAGGAGACCAGGAGTTCGATCATTTGCTATGATGTGCACTGACCACCAGGGGGGCGGCACAAAACAAAGGAAGGCCCTGGCTGGCGGCTGGAGGCCAGGGAAGGGAGGCCCCAGCCAGCAACCGGAAGGCCCTGATAGGTCCTGATCGCTGGCCAGGCCTAGGGACCCTACCCATGTATGACTTTCGTGCACCAGGCCTCTAGTTCAGAAAACAAATTTCTGAGTTTCAAGGCTACAACATAAGCTGTTTAGGCAGTATCCTACACAAGGTTGCCCGGCTGATGCAGTGAAAGAGGGCATGCAACCCAGCCCACATTTTGCCAGCTAAGCCATTTGAACCAAGATGAGTCATATTTGTCTGAAAGAAGGAGGTCTTTTTGAAATTTACCTGCCAAGAGCATGCACCTTCTTATAATTTACACAAAGGTATGGAATGTTCTAGCTATGGTCCTACGGCTTGTATGGTCCGTGGTGTTCTATGGAAGGCATTCGGTGTTCCACTGTGTTTAGCATGAGCAAGTCTGCTGCGCATGCTTGTTATCTGGAGTCAGACTGCCTGGATTCGAATACTGGCTCTGCCGCCTGTTAGCTATGTGACCTTGGGCACATGACTTGCCTCTCTGTGCCTCACATTCTAAATCTGAGCACTTCCTAGAGCTGTTGGGAGAATAATAAATTTTTATATGGAAAAACATTTAGAATAGAAGCTGGCACACAGTCAGTGCTCAAAAGGTTAGCTGTTTTTAGAGACATCTTTACCTGCCGCTCTATTCTGTGTTGGAAGTTCAACAATTACTATCTGAATTCCACCTACAAATACCACTTTCTTTTAATGAATTACACTTAATTTGAAAATAGTTTTCTTTTCACCACAGACTTCTTTTGCATGTATTTGTGTTAAATAACTAAAAAGCATTTTCTTTAGAGACATCAAGAATCCCAGTTCTTCTATCAGAAGGTCATTTGGTTGTTTTATTTCATAAAACCATTGCTTTATCAGAAATGACCAGAACGTGATGAGGGCTGTTTCTATATTTTGGCTTTTTTCTTCCTTGGGGGAATGCCTATATTATTTACCAATATTATAAGTTAGAGATGCTTTGAGGTACAGTGAATTTCATTGTCAATTTTAGTTAACATAAATTTTTTTATAATTGGGATGGAATCATTTACATAGCAGCAAACTACAGATGTTTCATAATGTTTTCAAGACAATTAAATTTCCATTTTAAAACATTTTGTTAAATATCATATTTTGATATGAAGGACATTCGACAGATTAACAAAGCAAAGGATGAGGCAGATGGTAATTTTGATTTTTTTTCACTTCCCTCTAAATCCTAACTTGTCCACTGCTCTAAAGACACCTTGAAGAGGCACCTTGGTTACCTGCACTGTGTACTTTTCAGTCTCTTATGGCATCTAATGCTTGGGCTGTTTTCCATGGAACAAAACTGGAAGCATAGAAGGCTAAGAATGCTACACACCAATCCACCGATTTCCAATCTTTAAAATAATTTGCATGTCTAACCCAAATTTAGCTCTCCAAATAACTGAGATAGTTATCACTTTGATAATTTTTTTCCAAGTAAACTACTCAGGAAGAAGTAAGCATTAGTCTACCATTATTCCTGGGTGCCATGCTATGATTATTCACCTGAAGGAGACTCCTTGAGGTGAATAATTTGTTGAACTGAGTTGAAATCCTATGGACCCTGCACCATTTGGAAGCAATAAATGAGATAGATAATTTTATCAGAAGCCTGTCATAGGCACATAGGGGCTGCTTCTGGAAGTGGCAAATGATAATTTGTTTGTGAAATATTAATTGATCCTGCCTGTTAAACTGAGGTTTAACTAGCTTTTTAAAAGTACAAAGTCATTATAAGCTTAATCCTACATTGGTTGCAAAAGTTAAATATCCATTTAAGAGAAAAACATTATTTTAAAATTCTTATACTTAGTTGGAGAGCAGAATGTTTTAAGGCACTTGACATCCATCAGTGTATTGAGTTATTGTATTTTTTTAATTTGGCTCTTTCCATTCAAGACCATATTGTGCTTCTCCCTTATTATTATGACCTATCACAGAAAGGGCCACATAGGTAGATGTTTGTCTGAGACTGTCCTGTCCCTGCTGCTGCCTCTCCTGATAACAGCTGCCTCTCTCAATACTGGCTGCCTCTCCACTGTATTTTTTTTTCCTTTTTGGTACCAGGTGGTGGCTAAGAGATCAGCTTTGGGGCTAAACTCCGACCTTGCCATTTACTAATGGTATACTCTATGTCAGATCAATGAATGTCTCCAACCCTCCATTTTTCTTTTTAAAACAAGGCTAATGATACCTCTCAGCATTGTGGTGAGGACAGAAGCACTTTGTGTGTAAACCACATCACACAGAGTAAAGCCAGTACTCAATGCTTTCTGACAACGGCTGTTATTAATGTAGATATTTTCTTTAAAAAACTGTTATTGCATTGAGTCAGGAAATGATTGCTTGTTTAAACAGTGCCAATTACATTGTTTCATGTTTTAGGGTAAATAAACTTATGCTACTTTCTGATTTTTTTTTCCACAATAATATTGCATTTCACAATTCCTGGACTTTGCAGAGAATGCACCATCTCTCATATTTTTGTTCTGTGGCGCAATGTGTTAAAAGTTCCAAACAACCGAAATAGAAATGAACTCGGAAACAACCTTGTTGTGAATCAGGGCGGCTTTGTATAGTTTATGTTTGCTTAGTCTTGCTTCATGTTAATCACTTCCTGAGCAGACTAACCCCTCAGCTTCTCAGGTGTTCTAAAATCCCCTCCTTCTAAACTGCAGTGACTAAGCCACTGATACTTGGGCCAATTATTTTTTTCAATCAGCTTTTGTCTATTGATATCAAACAAGAATTTTGAATAACCCCCTATGAACATTAGTGTGACAAAGTGTGAGATATTTACAACGTATTCTCAAATCGCTGTGTTTAAAGATATTTTGGCATTTTCTATTTATAACTTTTTAAGGCACATGAGCATATAGAACTCTATTCAACTCTTTGATAAGACCCCAGCCTGCTCTAATAACTGTTTTAGTTTACTATCAGATACTATTGGGTAACTGCATTTACTAAAAGACAGCACCTTTTGTGGACTATAAAATGGTTGTGTATATGAGTGCTGTTGCATTTCGTTCCGAACCCTTTTGTTTAAGCTGCAGCATGTGCAGCAGATCCCTCTGATAGTCCTGATAACAGCTGTTACCATGGTTGCATCTTATTTCATATTTTATTTGTTGAACTGATGCTTGATAAGAGAAATGGCACTGAATTATCTGCAATGTTGAATCTAAATAGAAATGTTTTCTCTTTTTTTCCCCTTATGGAGGTGAAATTAGGAAACTAGAGTTAGAAATCCAAGCCCTGTATTCCTAAATAAGGGTTGTGCAATACTCGTGCACACAGCATGGAAGCCTGTGGACTTTGTAACCCTAACCCCACCACCAACTGAAAAGCTCTGGGCCTGCCCATAAGGAGGGAGGGAGAGAGGGAGGAGAGAGAGAGAGAGAGAGAGAGAGAGAGAGAGAGAGAGAGAGAGAGAGAGAGAATGGATTAACTCAAATAATGAAGTGTCAAATCTGCCTCTTTAAAAAATAGGTTTCTTTTTTTAGGTTAACCAATAGGCAATGAATGAAACCTTGGTTTTTCATTACGGCTTTTACGGTGGACTCATATCTTACATTTCACAGATTTTTATCAAACAAGATACAAGTTTTTTTTAAAACACATTGATCCAAATAAAGTGAACAATATCTTTGAAATGTAATTTCTCCCTGAAGCAAAAATAGAGAAATGTGATCTACAAAGAGGATGGCCTGACTTTGCCTGCTGGCTCCTGATGTGACCTTGGACACCTCTTTGTCCTTCAATTTCTTCAGCAATAGGATGAGAATATAAATAGTTCCTTTAATTATTGGGTTTCTGTGAGAATTCATTGAATTAATATATTAAAAACTTTAGACCAGCTTTTCACATGTGATGAGCACTATATGGCTATTTCAATAGGAACCTTTCTTTCCCTTAGTATTAGTGGGGTATAAAAGTCCCAGAACTATTATTTTTGAAAGAAAAGATTGAAACTATTTCATTTATTGGTAAGGCACAGTGCTTTAATATTTCCTTGATTTTATTTGGTCTCATAAAAGCAAATGAGCAAGGTAATTGGAACTGAGCAAATTCAGTTCATTATTCTGAGCATCACAGTGCTATTGTCTGAGATTAAAAAAAAAATACTACATCCTGGATGAACTTGTACATTGTCAAAACATATTTGGTATATATGTACCATATCTTCTTTTTTTTAAAATATATTTTATTGATTTTTTTACAGAGAGGAAGGGAGAGGGATAGAGACTTAGAAACATCGATGAGAGAGAAACATCGATCAGCTGCCTCCTGCACACCTCCTACTGGGGATGTGCCCGCAACCAAGGTACATGCCCTTGACCGGAATCGAACCTGGGACCCTTCAGTCCACAGGCCGACGCTCCATCCACTGAGCCAAACCAGTTAGGGCAATGTACCATATCTTCTTAATCCACTTGTCTATTGATGGGCACTTAGGTTGCTTCCATATTTGGTCCTGAGTCTGCTAGGATGTATATATTTCTCTTAAGTGAGGTGTTGTGTTTTTTGTTGTTTTGTTTTTTAATCCTCACCTGAGGATATGTTTTTCACTGATTTGAGAGAAAAAGGAAGTGAAAGGGAGAAAGAGAAAAACATTGATGTGAGAGAGAAACATTGATTGGAGGCCTTCCCATACATGCCTCGACCTGTGATCAAACCTGCAATCTGGGTACGTGCCCTGACTAGGAATCGAACCCAAGACCCTTCAGTGCACAAGACAAAGCTCTAAACAACTGAGCTACACCAGCTGAGCCAGGGGCCTTGTGTTTTTATCGGTGTTGTCTGATGTAAAATCACTCAATTTTTTCCTCAAACATGGACATTTTGATATAGTGACCAAAAGCTGTTTTTAAGATTTGAGACATTTACCAAAAATAATATCCCTTTTGTTTTTTTTACAAATAACAATTGGTTTTCTGACTTGGAATTTGGATCTCTGTTGAG
Organism: Myotis daubentonii; assembly: GCF_963259705.1. NCBI lineage: Eukaryota > Metazoa > Chordata > Mammalia > Chiroptera > Vespertilionidae > Myotis > Myotis daubentonii. Next base: position 2,614,407 of record NC_081861.1, on the reverse strand, counting down.
AAACCTTAGCCACCTGTAAGTTAAATATAACATTAGGCTGTGTGTGAGCCACATGGACTTTTCTTGTTGGCTGCTAGTGTGAAGAACTTATCTGGAATCCTTATAAGGTGTTTGATTATGATTTCTTATTTTATTTTCTCCCAGGTATGGCAGCAGCCAAACTTCTGCATGATTCTGGCCTGAATGTAGTTGTTCTGGAAGCCCGGGACCGTGTGGGAGGCAGGACGTACACCATTCGGGTAAGACATTAAGGATGGAATGGAAAACCATGGTATAAAAACTGATTTTTTTTTTCATTTTACTCTCTCTAAGAGAGTGAAAATTACTCTAAACATTTCTCACAGCCTCGCTCCCATTTTTTTTTTCTTTTCAACTCTTCCATACCTTTTTTCTTCTCACCTCATGACACTTGGCACTAGCCCAGTAAAGTATTGCCCCAATAAATAGGTGTGTGGAATAATACATCAATGATTAAAACAAAGAATCCTGCCCTTAAGAAATATACTAGAGGGGAGAAACTAAGATGGCGGCATAGATAAACACCGGGAAATTGTTGCCTCACACAACAATTGAAGAATGCCGCAAGGGTCAGAGCAAACATCGTCCAGAACAACAGGAAGGCTGGCTGAGTGTAATTTCTACAACTAGAAGAAAACAGGGGCACGCTGAGAGCCAGAGGAGCTGCGGAGGTGAGGTGCAGAGGTGCAGAGGTGAAGTGCAGAGGTACGGCGGCGGCTTGCGCGCGCGGAAAGGGGGTGGCGCCTGAGGATGCGGCTGTCTTTTTGAATCACAAGCTCCCGACTGCTCTGAACTCCGGTTCCAGCGGGTCTCTGGGGACCCAGGCCTCATACAGGGAGAGGCTGGTCTGTCAGGCGGCAGCAGGCGAACTTGAGGGCGGCTTTCCCTCAGAGGTGCTTGCAGCCGTTACCGGGACACTGAGACGCGCGGCTCCGGGCACGGAGAATCACCATAGCTGCTTTCACCGCCCTTTGACTCCCTGAGACCCCGCCCCACCCAGGCTGCGGCAGAGGCTTTTGCATGTGAATGTACCTAACTGCAGCCCAGCCAGGCAGACCCGGAACTTCCAAGAGAAGGCCCAAGGCGGCCCCGCAGCGGCTTGCATTGCTTCACAGCTGAGCCTCTTCGTGGCTCCTGCTGTGTGGCCTCAGGCAGGGGCTGAATTAGCACCTCCTTAGATCCAGGAGCCACTGCACCCAGTGGTCAGAGGGGGACCATTCTCCCACTTCAGACACAGCTGATCCCCACAGCCAATTGGCCTGGAGGTCAATTCCTCCCAGTGATCCTACAACAACCAAGGCACCAAGAGTGCACCAAGAGTGTCTTCCCCAGGTAACTGGGGAGGCTGAGCCACTGGGCCCTACAGGACACCTGGCGCGCAGGGCCACTCTATCAACACAGGGAAGCAGCCAAAATGCGGAGACAAAGAAAAAGGTCACAAATGGCAGAAACGGAGGAAAGCAAACGACTGGATATAGAGTTCAAGGCCACGTTTATAAGGTTTTTCAAGAATTTTATGGAAACCGCCGATAAATTTAATGAATCCCTCAAGGAGTATAGTGAGACCATGGAGGACATGAAAAAGGACCAACTAGAAATTAAGCATACACTGACTGAAATAAAGAATAATTTACAGAGATCCAACAGCAGACAAGAGGATCCCAAGAATCAAGTCAAAGATTTGAAATACAAAGAAACAAAAAATACCCAACCGAAAAAGAAAAAAGAAAAGAGATTCAAAAAATATGAAGATAGTGTAAGGAACCTCTGGGACAACTTCAAGCGTACCAACATCAGAATTATAGGGGTACCAGAAGGAGAGAGAGGGCAAGATATTGAAAACCTTTTTGAAGAAATAGTGACAGAAAACTTCCCCTACCTGGTGAAAGAAATGGACTTACAAGTCCAGGAAGCGCAGAGAACCCCAAACAAAAGGAATCCAAAGAGGACCACACCAAGACACATCATAATTAAAATGCCAAGAGCAAAAGATAAAGAGAGAATCTTAAAAGCAGCAAGAGAAAGACAGTCAGTTACCTACAAGGGAGTACCCATTCGACTGTCAGCTGATTTCTCAACAGAAACCATGCAGGCCAGAAGAGAGTGGCAAGAAATATTCAAAGAGATGAATAGCAAGAACCTGCAACCAAGATTACTTTATCCAGCAAAGCTATCATTCAGAATGGAAGGTCAGATAAAGAGCTTCACGGATAAGAAAAAGCTAAAGGAGTTCATCACCACCAAACCAGCATTATATGAAATGCTGAAAGGTATTCTTTAAGAAGAGGAAGAAGAAAAAGGAACTCTTACCATTTGCCACAGCATGGATGGAACTGGAGAGCAGATAAATACCACAGGATCTCACTCATTTGTGGAATATAATGAACAACATAAACTGATGAACAAGGACTGATCCAGAGATGGAGAGGCATTGATTGGACTGTCTGGCCTTGGAGGGAGGGTAGGGGAGGGTGGGGGCAAGGGGGAAAGATCAACCAAAGGACTTATATGCAAGCATATAGGCCTAATCAATGGACACGGACAACGGGGGGGGGGGTGAGGGGATGAGCGGGGGGGGGGGTAGAGGGTACACATATGTAATATCTTAATCAATAAAAAATATTAAAAAAAAAAGAAATATACTAGAGGCCCAGTGCACGGACTTGTGCAGTGGTAGGGTCCCTCGGCCTGGCCTATGGGAATTGGGCCAAAACCAGATCTCTGACATCCCCCGAGGGGTCCCGGATTGTGAGAGGGTGAAGGCCAGGCTGAGGGACCCCACCAGAGTACAATTCCATGCACCAGGCCTCTAGTATGCATATAAGATCTTTGGTTAATCTCTTCCCACCCTCCCCTCTCCCCCTTACCTCTGAGATTCATCAGTCTGTTCCATGTTTCCATGCATGTGGTTTCCACTCCTGCATTGAGTGTCTGCTCCCTGGTGGTCAGTGCACGTCACAGCTACCTGTCAGCTGGTCGGCTGGTTGCTTAGTTATATATATATATTCTTTTGGGGAGGGAGGGAGCCAAATAATAGAAAACAAACAAAAACAGAAAAAAGGGCCTTCTCTGGTGTCGCTAAGAGGTAACCAGTTATGATTTGACACGTTCAAACACAGGGAACTTTTCTATTCATTTCTTGTTCAGAGTTTGATCTTTAGTCATTGGATATGAAGCTAATTCAAAACCATATAGAAAACTTGCTATTGAACATAAGAGCAATTTCAAAGATTCAAATTATGACCAAACATTCCTTGATGCTATCTTTCAAACATATGGTTTGCCAAACCACATAAGAAGTGATTATTTTCTTTCTTGTTTGTCCTCTAGCATTAGCTGCCTCAAAATTAGCCTCAACTACTAAGTATTGAGAACTCGCCAACAATTCAGAGATTATAAACTCAAGGCACTGAAAACCAAACCATGTTGTTGGAACATTGTGAATGATAGGGTTCAGAAATCCGTTGCCTATACAAAGTTCAATTAATTTTGCTTAAATTAAAAAATGATTTAATAACTGTTAAATTACATGAATGGAGTTGAGAATAGAACCCAATTTTTCATGGATATACCAGATATGTCTATAACCTATGAAATGCTAATTTGCTTAATTCAGGGCTCTCTTTTTCATCTTAGTAATAACATTTTCACAACTATTTTTATTTTTTTTTCTTGGAAAAATAGAACCAAATGGTTAAATATGTGGACCTTGGTGGATCCTATGTTGGGCCAACCCAGAATCGTATCTTAAGATTAGCCAAGGAGCTAGGAATAGAGACCTACAAAGTGAATGAAGTGGAGTGTCTGATCCACCATACAAAGGTAAGCCTGGGCCAGCCTTTGAAGGATTTGAAAGCTACTCTGTGGTTATTTCTTGATGCAAATTTAAGATCATTCTTTCAGAGAGTCTCTTGCAACCCAGAATGTTTGCAAAGGTATGTAGTTTATGAGTGTATTTCAGCCACTCAGAATTTTTCAGTGTTATCAAAGTGGGAGTAAGTGAGAATTCTCTGCCTATTCAGGAAGGTAATTGACCAAGTAGTATTGCCCATTTGGTAAAAAGTTTAACGAAACTAATAGAGAAAAAGCATTTGTGGCTAATCTATTAAATACCTTGGGCTCTTTCATGTGCTACAAAAGCTTGTGTGCAGTTTTACAAATGCTGCCCTAGACTTCACATTATAAAAAGTATTTGCAATATGTCTAAGGTAGTATTTTGAAATTTTATCCGTATCTAATTTAACAGCTAAAGTTATTCTTCTTTTAAGATTTATATAAAAGTGATTGAAGTCCCAAATTCCATTTCTTTTTGTGGGGAAGCTCCATTGACCCCTTGAGATTTCTGTGGGTTTACTGAGACTTACATTCTCATGATCATTGTGGTTTACGGTTCCTGCCTCCATGACACCTATGCTCATCCATATCACATGGCCTGTGGCTCTTTTCTTCCTTTTGCTCTATGCCAACCTGGGTTGAAATTCACCTCTTCGTTGTGATTCCCCTCAGACTACCCCGAGTGTTTGTGTATATCAGACTTGACTGAAATTTTGAGCAAATGCAGGGCTGGGGGCGGGGGGGGGGGGGGGGGGGCGGGGCGCGTTAAATTGTAGAAACACAAATACCTTAGAATTGAATATTAGACACTCTAAATAAGTTCTTAGACTTATGCCCACATTTCTCTGTAGATGCCAGTCTCTCACCATGTTTCTAGTCTTTAGACTCTTCTCACCTCTCCCTTATCCTTGTTTTCTAGCATCATTGCTTTGCTCCAAAAAGTCTGATGTTCTCTCACTTACTCTGGCACCATCCCCTGGTCTCCCACAGAAGAGCTGGCAGAGGTTTTGAATTTCAGTCTTTCCTCTCTCCCTCACTGGCCTCCACAGATGGAAGTAAGCAGTATAGGCATATTCCTCACTGGTAGAAGGCATCCCCTTAGGAGACAGAAGAAACTAGCAAGTCAGTTTGATTCATATAACAATGTTGATACATCGACACACTTATATTATTTGTGACTGCTAATATCAAGAAGGACAGATAACAGACTGTACACTGTGAATCATTTAATAAAACTGGAAAGAAAAATCTATCTAATTTGGCATAATGTGGGTAAAATATTTCCTTAATTCATAAATGTTTTGGTGGAACTCAGATTTTGTTTTATAAGCCTTTTCACTTTGTCTCTATATGTGTCTAGTAGAAAAAGAGACACATCGTTTAAAAATGAAAATGTAGCATGGTGACGGTGCAATTTGTTGAACATCAATTAGCAGCACTTAGTAAACATCCTTCCCTGGCTTCCTTGCTTTTAAATACAGATCACATTGACTGATTTCTTCTGTCTTCCTTGTCCTAACACAGTGGTTCTCAGCTTTCTGGCCCTTTAAATACAGTTCCTCATGTTGTGGTGACCCCCAACCATAAAATTATTTTCGTTGCTACTTCATAACTGTCATGTTGCTACTGTGATGAATCGTCATGTAAATATCTGATATGCAGGATGGTCTTAGGCGACCCCTGTGAAAGGGTCGTTCCACCGCCAAAGGGGTCACACCCACATGTTGAGAACCTCTGTTAACATGTCAGACTTACAGAGACTTATATCTCAGAACACTGGGATCTCTTTTCGTTTTCTCCAGACAACGTAGATGACTAAAGAGTATATTCACTCTTCTTTCTTTGTTTGTGCAGGGTTTCCTGGCAATCAGGAGCTATGATCAGGATGTTTGTTTTTTTGGTAATCTTATGGCTGGTATTACGTTCCTTGTTTGAAAGAGATCGCTTACAGTCATTAATTGTGGAAATGATCTTACACAATACTTTTACAGAGTGATGGCCAAATGGGCTGCTTTCTTAGACTATATCAAATAATGTGGGTGCAGCTAGGAAAACACAAGCAAATAAGCAGTATCTTTATAAATTTTAAAATAAATGTTATTTCTTTTAATTATTACAAAAGTAAAGCATATTTATTGTAAAAATGTAATTAGAAAATGTGGGTAAAGAAAAACTAAAATAAAACCCTCTATAATCCTATCTAGGGAAAATCACTCTAAAATAGTCTCATGGTTCAGAGATGTTTCATATTCCTGTATTGCTATTTTCTGACCTCTGCTGGAGGAAAGGAGGAATATCAATGCACTTTAAAAATGTCCATAACCTATAGACACAGACAATAATGTGCTGATGACCAGAGAGAAGGGGGGACAGGAGTTTGGTGGAGGTGGACAAAGGGGGAGAATGGAAACATATGCAATAGTATTAACAATAAAAATAAAGTTAAAAATATTGTATACAGCTCTAGCTGGTTTTGCTCAGTGGATAGAGCATGGGCCTGTGGACTGAAGGGTCTTGGGTTCGATTCCAGTCAAGGGCACATGCCCGGGTTGTGGGCTCCATCCCCAGCAGGGACTGTGCAGGAAGAAAACGATCAATGATTCTCTCTCATCATTGATGTTTCTATTTCTTTCTCCTTTCCCTTCAATAAAATATTAAAAATATTGTATAAATGTGCACATGCATATGTGTACATGTTTGATATAGTAACTTATTGTAATGAATTCTTACTAATGAGATCATTGAAACATTAATGAGGATATGAAACAAAGATTTTTTTCCCCAAACTTGATAGAGGTGCTAATTTGATCTCCTTATGGTCATGTCCAGTGAAGAGTTACATAATAACAAGTATTGATAAAGTCCTTGTAGCTAAGAAGTCCTCCTCAGACTAAATACTTGTTCTCCACTATCACCGCTTCCATGTCTTTCTTTGCTCACTTATCATTGTTCTCTTTTTTAAAAAATGTTTTTTAATCATTTCAGAGAGGAAGGGAGAAGGAGATAGAAACATCAATGATGAGAGAATCATGGATCGGCTGCCCCCTGCCTGCCCCACACTGGGGATGGAGCCCACAACCCAGGCTGTGCCCTGACCTGGGATCAAATCATGACCTCCTAGTTCATAGGTCGACACTCAACCACTGAGCCACACCAGCTGGGCTCATTGTTCTCATTTTTATCCTGTAAAAAGCATCTCAGATGGCTACATCCATTTATGGAATTATTGACCAGAGCTATGACATTCTATCTCCAACTACCTGGCAAAGAATGTAGCTCAGAAATGTGTCTCCTCTGTCATGTAGGCAGTACTTTTGAGATTTTGACATTACTATAACAAGTTTTAATAACTACTATGGTATATACAAATATGTATTATATTTGCGCCTTATTTTTTCAACAGATCTGCATGTATTTCTTAACCCAGAGCCTGAGAATATTTTAGATTTTTAAATGGAAGACAGAGTTTTATGTGCAGCCTTAATAAAATTAGGATAAAGAACTTGGTTATGCTGGTCAGAATTGAAAGTAATGAAATGAAGCTACCCATAAAATGGAGAGGGTACAGCAAGCAGCTCACAGTACAGCTACACAAAGGAAGGGTGTCTATCTCAAGAAATGATGACTCTGGTATCTCTGGTTCCCTGGTACAGTGGGGCCTTGACTTACGAGTGTCCAGACTAATGAGTTTTTTGAGATACCAGCTGTCTCTCAGCCGATTTCTTGCATTGAGTTGATAGAGTAATTTGAGTTAACAAGCTCCTTAACGAGCTCGGTCTGGGAACGAATTAAACTCGTAAGTCAAGGCCCCACTGTATTTGTGTTCATGCCAGCGCCATAATAGGAACCTCCTGGTGTGCTGTCATGTGCATTCTTAACAAATAAGTCTTCCTCTTATTTGTTAAAAATGTTTACATCGACTGAGTGGCATTCATTTTTAGTGCTACTGTAGCTCTATCTTATGTTCCTAAAATGTGGTTTTCCAAAGCCTTGTTGGTGAATAAAAGATGTGATACCAAGATATATTGGGATTTAATTATCAGTGGGAAAAATTATCACTTCATCTCAAATCTGTGTAATTTAGAAGGTGTTTTTTTTTCACTTCTAAAATAGTGATGCAGCCATTTGTGCTTAATAGTTATTGTTAAGCATCTACTGAAGTTTTAAATCTGTTTGACAAATAGTCATGATAATTTCTGCTAGTATAGCTTAGAAGGCAGCTGTTTAAATGCCTTGGAAGTGACTTGTAAAAAACTGTTCCTGTTTAGACACTATGTCATAATTAAAAGAAAAAGACAAAAACTAAAAAATTCTTAAGAAACATTGTTATATGTGGACTTACACTTCTTCCTCTTTCATCTACTGTGTGAGTGTTTGTGTATGTGCATATATGTGGTTGTTTTGTTGTTTTTTGCACTTTTGGGTTTTTATTTTAAGGAGTTGGAGAAAATTCTGAAGTTTAGTGCAGTGTGGACTATGGGCAAATAAAGTTTCTGTGTCTCAGAAGCTTTTATCAGTCTGAAATTTGGAACTAAAGTCTAATAAGTACGCATGAAACTGCTTTAGGCATGAAGGCTAGACTGTTAAGAGTGTGGTAATGTGAAGATGTATCATGACTTAATATTAAGAGTTCAACTTCATGCTGATAATAGTTTTGAAACTTCTGCTATCTGGAGAAACTGAGAAAAAGATGCTCTGGTTTTAGTGTGCTTCTCAGTAGACAGAAGCCAAGCTTATTGTCAAAGACCTTTTTGTGTTATACGCAGTCAGAGTCAATGAGTGAAGAGGCATCTGAACGAGGAGACACCTCTCAAATATATTGCCCACTTGTTGCTGCTATGACTGCTATTGCTCAAACAATCTGAGGGAAGAGGCAGCATTTGACATACCCCTCCGTTTTTGAGAACTCTGAAATGCAAGTACACAAAAAGCACATAAATTCAGAGAACGATGGGAACTAGCTCTCTGTTGACAAGACTAGTTCAGTGAACTTCCTGAGAGAGATCACAAGTGATAGTCTGTCTCTTGCAGCTGGGGAACAGCAACAAAATTGGAGCCAAATATTGAGAAATAAAATATTCAGATTAGCATCGCATTTGGCAAATGAATACTGTCTTGTCATGCACGACCTTCATATGTCTCAGAAATCAGGAGACCAGAACGTCCAGTATCCTTCAGGCTCTTAATATCTCCTTCTCCAATCCCATTAATCCAGCAGAGCCTGGATCCAAAAGTACAGGGTGCACTTGCTTCTCTCATGGTGACAGAGTCTCCAGGAACAGGTTAGACAAACACTTGTATTTCACCCAGGAACAGCTGCCCATTTTACATGAACTTCCCACATGCCACACAGAGCTAACTGTCTCCAAGAGTCTGCCCTAGCTGAGATGAGCTTCATGAACCTTCTTTGTTCTCCCACCCATTCCATTTCTTATTTGTTGGAAACAAATATGTCTTATTATCATGGGGGATTTTCTCCCCAAAAATGTGAACAATAATTTCCTCTTTAGCAAGTGAAATCCACTTGTCTCGTGAATATTCTGAAGCTTAAATAGCTGGATTGGGAGAAATATTTTGGGATATAGGATGAATTTATTCTAGGTCTCCAGAGTTTCCATTTGGAACTTAAACTATGATAAAATCAGTAAATATAGTCTCTGTACACACACACACACACACACACACACACACACACACACACACCTGGATAAACCTAAAAGTGAGTACATTGGGTAACAGAAATAATTTTAAATTATGCTGGAGGTGGAAGGCAAAGAATGTATAGAATTCAGTTATAAGAGTGAAATTCAGTAAAGGAACAGGCCTGTAGCTTAAATCTTGTGCAACTATTACAGCGTCTACACGATGTTATCATGGGGGATGGCCAAGTAGTCCAAAGGAGATACAATGACAGGGACCCAGGTCACCAAATGAGAGTGACTAATAAGGGAAAGAGCTTCAGCAGCTTGCAGTAGCAAGGGATTGGCAGGGAGTACAAAGTGGCCTAAAATGTATCAGCCTATCTTGCCACTCCCTAAGCAGCAGGAGCCCGTGGAAAGGCTTAGACATGATTCTGTGTCTGTTGATCACAGAGCCACAGGCCTTTCTCTTGACTTCTGCTGCAAACAGAAAATTGTAACGATGGTAACAATATTTTGGGATCGACATCTAGAACCTTCCAAGTGCTTTCACTGTCCCTGGATGGGAGGCTTTCTGTGATTTCCTTCTGAGCACCAGCCTTCCTTCCTCCGTGCCAAACGTACACTCTTACATCTTGGAAAGGCCCAGTTCAAGATGCTCCTCTCCTTAAAATGTTCTGCAATTGACTAGTTATACCACTGGCCCCTGTATCCACATCACTTTCCTGAGTACATTTTGTAAAAACCTGTTTAGAAGTAGGGTGCATAATCTTCTGTTATTTGTACTTCAAGATTATACACATACAAACACACATACATATATAGCTTATTTTCTTTATATTTAACATTCTTGGAGTCCTATTTTTATACTTTTGCATAAACAAAGCTATTATGTCTGCTTTTTATGTATGCAAAATATCTTCTAGAGTCATTAAAATTCTTTATTGATACCATTTTTAAATAGATATATAACATTATAAGAAAACTGTAACATATTGGATATTTTGCCAATCAGTTACTATTAGTTAAACACCTACACCCTATTTAAATCATCCAACATTTATTGAGCATTTAATATAAGTTACTACTATGCAAAGCACTGGACTAGATAATTGAATTTGAGACAATTTGGGGTACATTTGATGTTGGACTGTGGGATCAAAGATCCTCTTCTCAATATAAAAGAAAATGAACAAAAATAGGGGAAATTATTGAATAAAATTAAATTAAAAAGTAAAGATTCCCATGCCACAGTTAAACCAGTAAAAGACAGCAGCCTAGATAATAAAATTTTTAAATTGATGGCAAAGAAAACTTAAGGTTTCTAACTCTGGCTGCTCAATCCCAGAGCTATACCATTGCTGAAAGCAAACATAGTACAAGTAAAAGCCAACAGTCACTAATATTCCAACAATTTCTCTTAGAGCTTCAAGGTTGGTAAGTACTTGGTCTGCCAGGCAACAGTTTTGCCAGCACTTTACCAATTTCTCCACCTTTCAATCATGTGACATCTCTTTTCTGGCCACCTGCATACTGTCCACTAAGCCAATGGCACACCATTTAAAATTTTGTCATAGCCGCACTCCACATCAAGGCATTATCAAATGATGAGTCAAAATAACTAAAAAATAGATAAGCTTTGGTGGAATTGATGTTAAACATTAAATGCATTTAAATAAAGATTTAACCATAAAGAACTCAAAGAATTATGATTATAATACATAATGTACTGAAGAATGTATTTTTTAAAAACTTTACATGTTGTAAAATTATATAATCTATAAAATCAGAATGCATGGAAGGTGAGAAGGGAAGAAGTATAGGAAAGGTAAATGCTACTGAAATATTCTTTTATGGCATAGAATCAGTCCATACCAAAGTCAAACTTGTAGCTAATTTAAAAACAAAGACTCAAATATATTAGTGATTTTTATGATCTTTTGACTTTATGCTATAGGACTCTTACAAGAACAAATATTTCTCTTTTTTATTTTAAGTTTAGCACTTCTTCACTTCAGCGTGTCTCTTCCATTAAATTAAGACATTCATGGGTCATTGAAAAGAGCAAATATAATATGATTTGATTCTCAGATATTTGTTTTCTCCTTCCTTCCTCCCTCCCTCCCTCCCTCCCTTCCTTCCTTCCTTCCTTCCTTCCTTCCTTCCTTCCTTCCTTCCTTCCTTCCTGTTTTCTTTCTCTCTCTTTTGATCATCCATTTGTTCAGTTGTCCATCCATACCATCCATCCATCCATCTTTCTATCTCCTAGATGCTTATAAAGAGGTTTGGAATGCCTGGCCTGTGTGGCTCAGGAGGTTTGATTACCAGTCAGGGCACATGGCCGGGTTGTGGGCTCAATCCCCAGTGTGGGTCATGCAGGAGGCAGCTGATCCATGATTCTCTCTCATCATGGATGTTTCTATCTCTCTCTCCCTCTCTCTTCCTCTCTGAAATCAATAAAAATCTTTTTATTTTTTTTAAAAAAAGAGGTCTGGAATGTCATGCACTAAATGTTATAGCTTTTTTTTTTTAACTTGGATGGTGAAATAGAAGGCAATTTGTTGCCTTCTTTGTAGTTTTTAGTACTGCTCCATTTTTTTTAATAGAAAGCTTCTCTCATTTTTAGATTAAAAAATATAATTAGATACAAACTTTACTTTTGAGAATTTATGACCTATGAGAAGAAATTAGGCCCAGTGTTTCCAGCAGATCTGTGTGATTCTCACCTGTCTGAGCAGCAGGCTCCTGATTACAGATCTATTAACAATAACCAAACTGCCTCCAGCCAGGCTTAGTGACTGAGCTCTGACCCTTTGAGTTTAGACAGCCTATATCCCTAAGCAGCTGTTCAAATGCAGAACCTCAAAGGCTCTTATCCTGGTATTACTGAGCTGCAAAATTTTTCCTGTCTGGCGCATGCCCGCGCTTCATCCTTGATTTTTTTTGTACGACCTTGGCCATGTCATTTATGCTTTTGTGTCCTGATTTCTTTACTTGCAAAAGAAGGCTATTTGTACCTTTCCTGCTTAGTGCTTTGAATTTTTAAAGAGAAAAATGATAATGGAAGACATTCATTAACATTATTCTTACCAAGGCTGCTATGATACATTGAAGATACTAAGAATTTTTTTATAGGAAGGCTAGTCTGTTTTCTTTAGAAAAAAAAACTATTTTAACAGGCTCTGAGGACTCTTACTACCAAGTAAGAATTTAAATTGCAGGACAGCAGCTAAACTCACATGCTCAGACAAACAGGGTAAACAGATAATAGAAAAGAGAAAAGAAAAATTCCTTTCTGGTTGTGTTACCTTCTCTTCAGCTCTACTCTGATGTCTTTAGCTCTTGCATATGGGACAGTGGTTATTATTTAGCTTCATTGAGACCATTTCTTCCTGGTTACTAAGTGGCAGTGCTGGCTCTCTCATAGAGTTGTCAGGAGATAGTGGGGGTGTCAGAGTTTACTAATCTCAAAATGACCTAAGTTCAGGGTATCAAAATGCATTCATTTCCCCCCTTTGACATATACATGAAATCTGGGAATACCCATTAAAATTCAAAACAGCACTGTTCAACAGAAATATAACATGTGCCACATTTGTAATTTAATTTTTCTAGTAACCATATGGAAAAATAAAAAAGAAACAGGTGATTAATTCTAATAATAGATTTTATTTAATCCAGAATATCTAAAATGTTATCATCTGAACATGTGATCAATATAAAACATTATATTAATAAGACATTTATATACCTAAGATAGAATTGGAATTGACCGTGTTTGATTTTATATTGCTTTCCACTTGTGGTAACAGACACAATCAAGAAATATGATAAACGCAAAATAAAAAATGGTATAAAATATGGATTTTCTTAAAATGAAGTTAATTCAGATGTAGCAAGCATTCATATATTACTTTGCCTGAAATTTTAAAATGTTAATTTTTAATTTACACTCTCAATCTAATGGATATATGAGTTGATTTTCAAATATATTTTGGAATTATTATTCCACTAACTACCATGTTACTGAATTATGCAAAAAGCTTTGGCTTTCAAAATCTGTTACAGTTCCCATGTTTACAAAGGGTTTGAACCAGACCTATTTAATCTCCCATATACATGAAAGCAATGTGTAACAAAACATCTTTTCAGCCATATTTGAAAAAAATAAACAATTATCAGAAGGTCCTAACTGCTATAGAAAATTGGGGGGGAGGGTGGAGGTATGAGAGAGTGGGATCCAAATTCAAATGAGTAGTCAGGTAGGACCTCACTACAGAGGTGTCATTTCACCAAAAAACTAACTCTCATCTGCAGGATTTGCAAGGTATAAATACTTCACCATGGCTCATGTCAACCAACCAACTTATTATTACTGAATGCAGAGTTAAGAAGAGATGAGCACAATAAATTGGTCTTGAGAGCCAGTAAGTGCAAGTCCCAACACAACACCGGAAGGTCAGAGAGGGAACATCCAGTACCAGATGTCAGGGGCCTATAGGCTTTTGCTCTGGGTGTTATGGGAACCTACTGGAAGGTTTTAATAGAGAAGTAACATGATCTGACTTTTGTTTTAAAAGTAATATTCTACGGAAGTTTGCTCATGAGTAAATAAATACTTGTGTACATGTGCACACTTGAATACATGAGTATGTGTATATTTCTTCTTTTTCATAGATGTCAATTCACCCCAGACATCATTCTGCTCTTTCTTTTGAGCAGATACATAAGAAGAATACACATCTTTTTGTATTAAGGACCAATCATTTTTCTTCATTCCTGCATTTAATCAAAAACCTGCTGAAATAAAAATGCCATATGCTATTATTTTTTAAGAATATATAGTTCATTGAATCCTAGAGCTTCTCATAAAAGTGAAATGTAGCACATGTTGTGAAGCCTTAAGTTGTCATCACAATTAGTTATATAGCTTCATTTTATTAATTGTTGAGAACAGTATCCTTGGGATGCTGCTCTGTTCTCCAGCTCTGAAGCTCATAGCATTCTATGTACACTGATATATGTACATTTCAGAATTTAAAGCAATCATAGGAAATAATATCCTTGAATAGAATTTTAAAATTGAAGCGATGCATAAGAATGGTGTTGGAGGTATCTTAGGAACCTTCTAAGTTAATAGATTAATTTTGAATGAGTCTAAATGAAACGGATCAAAGAAAAAGAAAACACTTGTATCGTAACTGGCTTCCTGGACATAAAATATAGACTCGAAGATGGCAAAGGTGAGACAGTTGAATATAATGTTAAGAAGGAAAAAGAGGTAAATGCTTATAAATTGAAGAGAAGCCATGAATTGTTATACAATACATTTTAAAGACTGTCTCCCCTCACTATGAAAGAAATAGCCTTTGTCCCAATGGTATTTTGGTAATATCTTCCAGCAGCTGGAAAACTTGTTGCCATTATCATCTTAAAGCTCCTCATACTCTTGAAAAATATATTATCAAGTGTATGTACAGGGGGAAGTCAAAAGATAAAACAACTAGTCCATTTTTAATAATATAGAGATTGGGATCATAGAGTGAGAATCCAGAGGGCCTAGGTTTGAATTTCCAACAACTTACAAATTACTGGCTGTGTGATTCAAAGCGCAATTCTTAACCAAGGAGTGCCTTTATTTCTTAATATTAAAAATGAACATAATAAATCTTTCTCATACGGTTGTCGAGGAGGATGAATGAATTAAATTTGTAAAATCTTTGAAAAAGTCCCTGGTACAGAGCAAATGTTCAGAAAGTGTTAGCTATGATGAAGATGATGACATTGATGGTGATGGGGAAGGTGGTAGTGGTAATGTTGATGATGGTTGAATATGATGCGTACCTATTACAATCTTTATTTCTCCTTTGGAATGGTGTCCTTAAAAAAAATTTAAGCATATGCGCATCAATCCAAAGTACCCCTTAAGTGAATTTTTTTGAAAACTCTTTCTTTCTAAAAATAATTGTTTCAAGTAAGCAGATGCCTCTGGAGTATCCATTTCATCTTAGTTCAGTTGGTAAAATTTGAATTCTCTTAACGTGTCTCCAGGATATCTTACATGTAAAATTCACAAGTTGCCTTTTTGCCAGATTTGCCCTTTCCTTTATCTGGATCTCAATGAAGATTTATCCTGCTATGTCATTTATCTACTAGACCACAAAATGTTCTTCTAAATGGGATCTGCCCAGCACCTTTCTCACCACCTCAACAAGGGACTCTTCTTTAAATAAACACAATTTTACCACAAGGGATCAATGTTCATAGTAGCAAAGCTCCCTTTGAGGCCAAGAAAACCTTTTTATTTATGCATAAAGTCTTCTTTGATTTCTTTCAAAGTGGAGTTCTTATTTCAAAGCATTGAATTTCTTTGGGAGGAATTATCCAGCTCGTCTAAGTGAATCATCATTTTTGTACCATTAGAGAAAGTAAACATTTTCTCCAAACAATATATGCAGTGAAAAGTTAGTATTACTGGTAATCAGAGGCCAACTATGGAACTGGTTGAGTTATTTCATGAAGAGTAGAATACTAACTAGTACATGTTGTGTTGGATAAATTCAAGGATATAAATTGCCATTTTGTGAGAATCTCTCTGTAGAGAATGGCAGACTAACTCTGGAGTCACAGGCCTCTGTTAACACTTGGGTGCAGTTGTTTGGGATTAGCTGAGTTGCTCTCTGAGGCTGGAGTTTAGGGTGCAGGTCTGCAGGCTCAGAGAGGGCATGATAGAGAAGGTGACTGGATGAGCACCTTCCCTGACAAGGAGATGCTGGGTGAACAGTTGGAGAATACTTTTCCTGTAATAGCTCTATTACACGTTTAAATATTTTTATAAAAAAAGTTTCTAAAACAAAAAATCAAGTGAGTGGCATTGGTCTGCATTTTTATGTATCTCTTTCACATCTGGTTCAAGTTTATTTAGTTAACAGAATTTTGTTTGAAATCTCTGATAAAATGTTAAGGAGAGTTCTAAGGCCATAAGGAGTGTGTATCACATATTGATAACATGATTTCCTTGCAGACATTTTACTTGGCAGATTTAACTACTTTTACATTGTAGTCAGTTTCCTTTAAAAATATTTTATATCTCACAGGGCAAATCATACAAATTCAGGGGCCCATTACCACCCATGTGGAATCCAATTACCTACCTAGACCATAACAACCTTTGGCGGACAATTGATGACATGGGACAAGAGGTAAAGCTTTTCAAAGCTTCTGTGATTACATTTGTATTTTTCATAAGTTTAATCCTTAAAAGAAAGGAGATGCAACATATCACCGATGCCTAGCACATTGTGTAGCACATAGTAACTCTCAGTAAAGATTTGTGAAATGAATAACATGAACTTGTTTCTAACCTCTTAAAGAATGAGATACCCAACAGATTGCTATTTGTATATTTCTTGTGAAAGGGGAGAAGATCATATATTACTCTCCCTTCCTGGGATAATGTTTCTAATCTAGAAAATCCTCAGAACATAACAAAACAAGAATTCCAGGTATTTGAGTCACCACCCTGTTCAAACAGGTAACCCACAAGAAAATACACACAGAGCTTGACCTGAAACTCGGGTTTAGATGTGATTTGGTATGGCTGTCTAATCCTTACTGAGGAGATGAACTTATAAATGTTCTCCCTAAATAAGTAACTTCCTAATTGCTATTTGGAAACAAACCGATTACAACATAGCCTTCATTTACTGTGCAGAAAGTATTATCATAAATTAAATATAGATCATCTGGATCATAAATATAGATCCATAAATATAGATCAATAATAGAAAAGCTACACAGACAGCATTGGATTTGTAGCAAAAGTCACGATTGGGGGATTTGAAAAACTTACATTTTCCTTCTTTAAGTTAGAGTTTTTAATACTATTGAAATATTTATTTAAAGTATAAAATTAAATCCCTCCCGAATCCTCATCTGAATGTAGATTCCCAGTGATGCTCCATGGAAGGCACCCCTTGCCGAAGAGTGGGACCACATGACAATGAAGGAGCTGCTAGACAAGATCTGCTGGACTGAGTAAGACTTTCCATTAGACACAGGAATTTATTGTGACTGTCATTCAGGTTAATTTAGAATCCTATTGAACACGAATGGGACAAGTACCTACTTTGTGTCTAAAACCATGCCATTTGGCCAGGTGGAATGCTGAAAAATATTGAAAATGGGTTCTGCCCTAAAGTTGTCAGAGTTTTGCACCACCAACCTGGTATTATCCCATAAAATACCAAGAACAGACCAGAATGTGCCACCTCCTTTACTTGGAACAGCTTAAAGACCATTAGCTTAAAGATTTATCAAGTTGTTGATGTAGGAATACTTTTGTGTTCCTTACTTGTGGTCAAGTGTAGAGATGGTGCATTAACATATGTGTTGAAAACACCTAATGGGTGCAATTCTTCAAGGATTTGAAAAGAATTTCTAGAGAATGTCTGTATAGTTTACAACTGTAGAGGAAACATGTATTACTGGATTGACTGCTTTTATTAAATGAAAAGCATGTAGTGTTGAAAGCAACTATTCATGAGCCAAGCTTTAAATTCTGGTTGGCAGTTCTGGGGACTATATATGAACTATGAAGTCTATCTATGTAGACAACTGAAGACACTCACTGCTCTTGAACAGCAAGGAAAATGGAAAGGGTTATAAGTTCATAGGCCTGGTGAGTTTGTGGTAAATGAAGTAAGAAAAATGGAAGTTAAGTTCAAGGAGACTGTCCTTCCATGCTTCTTGGAATTTAGCTTCAAGAAAGAGAGAGAAAAGAATACAGAGAGACAGGCATACAGGGAGGGAAGAAGGGAGAGAAAGGGGGATTCAAATCATTATTTTTAAAAGATAAAATGTAAATGTCTAATAATAGAAGATTGCTTTAATTATGGACATCTAAAAATATAATACTCTACAGTCTTTAAATTATGTTGTTAAAGTAATATGTAATGGCTTGAAAAATATCATAATATTAAACATAGAAAATCAGGGTGTCATCGAGTATATACAATATAATATACTAGAGGCCCGGTGCATGAAATTCACGCACTGGGAGAGGGGGTCCCTTAGACTGGCCTGTGTCCTCTCACAGTCCAGGAGCCCTCGGGCCTAAGCCAGCAGTCGGACATCCTTAATGCTGCTGCGGAGGCAGGAGAGGCTCCCGCCACCTCCATTGCACTTGCCAGCCATGAGCCCAGCTTCTGGCACTGACCACCAGGGGGCAGCTCCTGCACTGAGCATCTGCCCCCTGGTGATCAGTGCACATCATAGTGACCTATCATTCTGCTGGTTGGTCAATTTGCATATTAGTCTTTTATTATATAGGATGTTCTTGTTTCTGAAAAAGAAATTCTATGTGAACTGAAAAGCAATAGGCATCCATCAAAATGTTTTAACACAATATTACAATATAAACTTTTATCCACATATTTAAAAATGCTTCATCAAACATCATATTTCATGGTTGTATAATATTCCATGGAAAGGGAATACCATAATGTAATGTATTTCTCTAATATCACCCTGTTGGGCATTTTGGTTACTTCTAGTTTTTAGTTACTATTATTAACATATAATTACCTGTGAAAACAATCTCTGTGCTTCTCCTGTCTTTAACCTTTGAAAGCAACCAATTCTGGAATAGTAAAAGCCTTTTATTGTCATGAAGTCAATGTCTATTATTAATTATAATCTTTTAAACACTTATCTAATGTTATTTACCACTTTTTTGAAATTTTAATTTGTAATATAATTTATTTTGATTGTAATGAAATTGCAGAATTTGTTTTAGATTATATACACTAGATTTTCAAAATATTAATGTTAAACATAGAAAATCAGGTATTTAATTACCTGCATTCATTTTATAACTGGTTGGCAGTGCTGGGGACTATATATGTTATGAAAAGCTTTCAATAAATTCATTTAAGTCTTTTCTCCCCAGAGAGCTTCAAAACTCTTTGAAGATCAGTTTAATTTTGTACCTTTGAGATCATAGAGATCTGACTTTTTCTATCATAGTCCTTGGCCTAGTCCTTCCCTTAGTGAAATTCTAGGTTGTTGGCTGTCTGACAAAATAAAGCATGCCTAGATATTAGTAATATATGAAAACAAGGTAATTTTCTAACTTTTCCTAATCAAAATATAAAAGATAAATATTTTCTGGTTTTAAAAGCACAATCATATATTCAAAGACCAATGTTGTTCATTCTTAGAGTTATTATTTGTAAAATGCTTTTTGGAAACACATATTAAATTTTCAATGTGGTCAGCAATGTAAATAACTTTTTTAAAACCTATAACTAGAAAAAAAATGCATCAGACCGAGACTAGTGATTGTCTTTACGGAAGCAGAAACATGGGAGATACTCATTCTCTTATTTTTTATTCTGTGAATTTTCCAAATTTTATATGTGCATACATTTTTCGTGCAGAAAATATAATAACATTTATCTTTTAAAAAGTCAACAAGACAAAGAATCAAAAATTATTGCACTAGCTTTCTTGACCTTCTATTCCTCAAATATTGTTCTTCTCATTTCTTTTCTCACTAAAGCTTCCAGAGCAAATCAAATAAAGGATTAGAAATAGCCTGGCCCTCCAGAAAGAATTACTTTTAGATCTCTCTCCATTTCAAACCAGGATTACTTTTTCTTACCAAATTGTCAGCAATAACAAGTGCAATCATAGCAATTTTTTATGTTTAATATTGGCTGTCTAGCTAGCCCAATATTGTTTCAGTTATTTATTATTCCCTTTACCTTATGCCACCTCAATTCACCTATAAAACAAGAATACAAGAAACAGGACATCAGGAAACAGCAAAGGGTGTTTTCACTTTGAAAATTTTAAACCAATATTTGGATATTTGCTTTAGATAGATGCCGCAAATTGCCTCTGCAAAGAAACCACAAGTCAGCAATTTCCATCCCTCCAGTTATCATGAGAATTTTACAAAACTAACTCTAAGTTACTTCAACATATGTATTATACTATTTGCTGACTAAATGATGGGAACTTCACAAAAGTTCTGTCAGATTATTACGGCTGCAAACATTGTCAGTAACTAGTATATGTGTCATGTGTGATTCTACAAATCTCCAAAGTAAAGGTACACTAGAATAGAGAAGTGCCTCCTGATGAGTCAAATAAAGCATTCTGAGGTATTAAAATAATGAGGTTTGAATCAGGCATAATGTGGTTTGAAGTTGTACCATTTTATGAGTTGTGTACTACATATTACTCTCCGAGACTGTTTTGAACTTATGAACTGGGGAAAAATAGTAAAAAAAAAATTCAAAAATAACTATTTTATAGTATTATGACAATTCAATAAGACAATGAGTTTAAAAATCATGAAAGAGTTCAATAAATAGAACACAGTATTATTTATTCCACCCATAGTCAACAGCACAACCAGGTGGCAAATTCTGAGTTGGACATAACCAGATTAGCAATACACAAAGTTTATGTAAAAGTCAAAAAGAAGATTGGTCCTTATTTAAAGATCTCAAAGTACATATTACTGGTTAATTTTCGGGTGTGTTAGATATAACTGGGTCATTAGAATCATATGAAACCATTCACTTTCTGGTATGCCTTCAGATAGGATATAACCTCTTGACATTTACCTGACAATTCCAAACAAAAGTTCACCTACCTACATGCTATTAATTGATTCTCCCCTCATCCATTCTTTGAGCTTGTCTCCCATTAAGCAGTATAATGAATGAATACATAACTATGACGAGTTCCTTGTTTGGTACAGCACCTAGTTTATTCTTTGTGTATTATAGGTAATTTAAAAATAAAGTTTAGTTGATATTTCTCATCAACCATTCATTCAGCCATCCAACAAGTAATTATTGAGACGTTACTATGTTCCAGGTACTTTTATTAAGGGGGATACTATGGTGAGCAAGAAAGTTAAGATCTATATTGTCATTGTTGATATTCTAGAGGGGGAGACAGTAATAAAAATAATAAAATAACAAGATAATTTAAGACAATGAAAAGAGTTATAAAGATAACTATACTATAGTAAAATGATAGAGAATGCCAGGGTGCTGGGAATATGGAAGTTAATGCTCACTTTCATAGACACATAAGAGTTCTTCTTTCTGAGGAGACATTAGAATAAGTAGAGAGGGCACAGGAAAAAAAATAGAGAAGGTAGGCATGGGCTATATCACTTAGGATTTTGGATGCCACAGTAAAAGATCTGCATCTTATTCTGATTATGATCAGATGCCACTGGAGGGTTATAAGCAAGGGAATGTCATGACTTGACTTACACTTTTGAAAGAGGACTGTGGAATGGAGGGAGGCATAAAGCGTCTGGCTTCAAGTGTAATGAGTAGATTGGGTGTAGATCATTTCAATGCTCCTGGCAAGAAATTATGCTAAGTTGATTGTGAGGAAGGTGGAGTAATGTGGTGAAAGACAATAAGAATTTCAGATGGATTAGATGAGGGGAGAGTGATGGAAAGAGAGAAATTAAGGTTGATTTCTAGAGTGTTGGCCTTATCAATTGGGTGAAAGGTGATGCCTTCTACTGAGATGGGGATCACTGGAAGCATAGCAACTGTGTGGGGAGAAATCATGACAGCACAGAATGGAATACAAGCTGATTCTGTGTAAGGTATTTTGGTTAAGGGGAAAGTAAATCTCATATTCCCCAAATGTCTGATGTCATCTATCTATCTATCTATCTATCTATCAATCAATCATCTATATATCTAAAAGCGTAATATGCAAATCGACCGGATGGTGGAACGACCGGTCACTATAATGCGCACTGACCACCAGGGGGCAGATGCTCAACGCAGGAGCTGCCCCCAGCCTGCAGGCCCCGATCACCCAATCGGGGCTTGCTGGCCATCCTCTTAGTCCCTCCCCACCACCAGCAGGCTCCGATCATCTGATGGGGAATGGAGAACCAGGGGTGAGTGGCAGTAGATGTGGGCAGTGCCAGGCCAAGGCGGGTGAGAGCAAGCAGGGCCCTGATATCCCTACTGGTCTCCTCACACACATAGAGTGACTGGCAGTGGTGGGTGGGGCCGGCGAGCAGGCAGGAACGCCCAACCTCTCCATCCCTCCCCCTTGCTGGCAGGCTCCAATCACCCAATGGGGAATGGGGAACCAGGGGTGGGTGGTGGCAGACACGGGTGGCACCAGACCAAGGCGGGTGTGAACAAGCAGGGCCCTGATCACCCCACTGGTTGCCCCACACACAGAGGGCAACCAGTGGCATTCGTGGCAGGGGGCGGGGCCGGCTGCTGGCAACCAGGAAAGATCGGACCTGATTGCAGGCTAAGCCTAGGGACCCAACCGGTGTACTAATTTCATGCACCAGGCCTCTAGTATTTAATAATACAGGATTCTAGTGACAATTTTATGTGACTTGCTAAGTTGTGCCAAACTTAGCCAAATAAATATATTTCTTGAATAATTTCCAGAGAATTAAGTTGATGCTCTCTTGCATTTGCTAATTTTTCTCTTGTTTCTTCCTGAGTAGATCTGCAAAGAAGCTCGCTACTCTCTTTGTGAACCTGTGTGTCACTGCAGAGACCCATGAGGTCTCTGCTCTGTGGTTCCTATGGTATGTGAAGCAGTGTGGAGGCACAGTCAGGATCATCTCAACAACCAATGGAGGGCAGGTACCTATCCATACCTCCACCATTTCAACAGAAAATCACCACTGCCTAAAATGAAAGACTGACATCACCCTTCAGTCATGAATGGATGGGATGAATCAGGAGGCAGTCGTGTGGCTCTCAGAACTATATCATAGCAGCTCAAGGTGACTTTTATGAGGGACAGTCTGTTAGGTACCCAATGTAAGAACCCAGCAGCCAATGTAATTTTAAGATTAGGCTTCTCAGCCTGGCTGGCGTGGCTCAGTGGTTGAGCTTTGACCTATGAACCAGGAGGTCACAGTTCAGATCCCGATCAAGACACATGCCCAGGTTGCAGGCTCCATCCCCCATGTGGGGCATGCAGGAGGCAGCCAATTAATGATTCTTTCTCATCATTATATTCCTATCTCTCTATTTCTCTCCCTTCTTATCTGAAATCAATAAAATATATTTTTAAAAGGATTAAGCTTCTCTCTTTTATATATGTATAGGAGGACATCTGATGAACATGATGAGCACTTCTTGGTAAATTCAACAAGGAAAGTCAGAAATGCATTTAACTTAAAACACACACATGTGGAATTCATTAATTCATTCATTGCCTATTTCCTGAGCCCCAGCATTGTATAAGGCACTGTGTTAGGTATAGTAAGAAGTGGATTAGAATTCTTATATAATCTGCTTGGTAGTCATTTTTCTTTTCTTTCCTTCTTTTTCCTCACCCTCTTCCTCCTCTTCATTCCCCTCTTCTTTCTCCTTTCCTCCTTCTTTTCTTTCTAAACTTATTTGAAATAGTCTTTTTAAAAATTAACTGAGCCCAGCTGGTATGGCTCAGTGGTTGAGCATCAACCCATGAACCGGGAGGTCATGGTTCAATTCCCAATCAGGTCACATGACCGGATTGTGGGCTTGATCCCCAGGAGGGGGCGTGCATGAGGCACCTGGTCAATGAGTCTCTCTCATTGATGTTTCTCTCTCTCTCTCCCTCTCCCTTCCTCTATCTGAAGTCAATAAAAACTTATTAAAATTAATTGAACTGAAAATTTGGGAGAAGGCAGTCAGTTCAACTGTGTAGGACATTTGGAAGCTTTAGCAGGGATCAGAAAAGATGGTGCAGTGGCCACAGAAGCAGCAGGCACCTGACCCAGAATGAGATGGGCAGCTTGAAACAGAGAGTAGGCTGGTCTGGGGATGAGTGGGCCAGGGAGGTTCTGAGCCTGAGTAACAAAGATGGAAAAATAGGCTCATGCAAGTCATGGTCCAGCTGTAGGTATAGCTTCACCAGACCCAGCAACTCAATAAAAGGATGCAGATGATACATAGAGTAGGGATAGTGACCAGGCAGATAGGGCATGGGGTCAGGGTGAGGTTGTCCAGCTGAGGTTGGAGTCTGGAAATCTGCAAAAACATAGCCTGGAAAGTGACTGTTAGAAAAACCTATAATTTTGTCAAAATTCAGCTATCACTAGTTAGACAGCAATGGTGAAAGATACTTCACAACAGCAAAATGAAAATTTATATATATATGATCTCACAATAAGATATGTGCGAAAAAACTACCAATCTAATAATTTATACCCATTACTATATTTCCTACCTATCTTTTTAATCCTTGTTTTCTTTGCAGGAGAGGAAATTTGTGGGTGGATCTGGTCAAGTGTGTGAGCGCATAATGGACCTCCTTGGGGATCAAGTGAAGCTGGAGAGGCCTGTGACTCACATTGACCAAACAGGAGAAAATATCCTTGTGGAGACCCTAAATCATGAGGTGTATGAGGTAACCAAGAGCCTTAAACTAAGGGAAAGAGGCCAGAGTCCCATAGATAACCAAAGCTTAAATAAAATCAAGAATGTTACAGACTTTATAGATCATCCCTTTGCTGAAAGTGGAAAAGCTAACTCTATTTGAAAGAAAGAAAAAGAGAACCAGAATATTTTGGGGGGAGGAAGGTTATAAAAACATTTATTATCAACCCTCTGTATTGGGCTCCTACATAATTAGAAAAACAAATAAAATATTTATTTGATCAATACCAAGTGCCTTCTATGTGCCTGGCAATATTCTAGGAGTTGGGAGCAGAACATTGAACAGAACAGATAAAAGTATTTGCCTTCAGGTGGCTTACATTCTCATGAAGGAGAAAGTCCATAATCAAATATATAGTTAAAATATCCAAGTGCTGTGGAAAAATCAAGCAGGGAAGGGGGACAGAGTCTGCCCTGAGGTGGGGTGGGACAACTAGTCATGTAATTTTAAATAAGTCATCAAGGAAGGACTCATTCAGAGGTGATGTTTGAGCAGAGACCCAAAAGAGATGAGGCAGTAAGTCATATAACTTTCTGAGGGAAGAGCATTCCGGATAGACAGTACAGCCAGAGCCAAAGTCCGGAGGTAGAAACAAGCCTGGCATGATGGAGGAACTGCAAGTTGGTCAAAATGGCAGAATTGAGAATTGAGGGGAAGAATAAGAAGAGGTGAGATCAGAGATGACTTGTATGGTCTTGGAAGTCTTGGAAGTGACCGTGAGGAGCTTGGTTTTGACTCTAAGTGTGATGGGAAGTCATTGGAGGTTTTGAACTAGGAAACAATAAAGGCTCATTTTGGTTTTAACAATATCCTTTTAGTTCTTCTCTTAAGAAGAGAATGAAGTGGAGAGAGGAGTTAATTGAGGGAGAAGCATTAGGAAAAAAGCACAACCCACCAACAATGTTTAACCACTCCCCCACCCCCTTTCCAGGCTAAGTATGTGATTAGTGCTATTCCTCCTACTCTGGGCATGAAGATTCATTTCAATCCTCCTCTGCCAATGATGAGAAACCAGCTGATCACTCGTGTGCCTTTGGGTTCAGTCATCAAGTGTATCGTTTATTATAAAGAGCCCTTTTGGAGGAAAAAGAGTGAGTACTTTCCTTAAATAAAGACCTTGGGGAGAAGGTCAAAGAAACTTGGTGCAAAGACACACATTTGCATGTAACTTTTTATTAGAATGCTGGGCATAAAACATTAGTCCAGGTTCTAAGTACAATTCTATCAGATAAAATATATTGGCACAAACTCAAAATTATCTTCCATTAGAATATGACCAAGTCTTTTTCTCATTCTATATAAAATTTATTTAATCCTCCCACAAAATCTTGTGAAAATAGGTTATTAATATCGTCTAATACAGATTTTTAAAGTATGAGTTTCATATACGGTGCCAGATGGGTACTTGAAACATTGAGGACACCACTTTATAAATTCTAACCATTATGCTGTACACCTGAAATTAATGCAAAATAATATTGAATGTAAATTGTAATTGAATTTTTTTAAAAAAATATGAGTTTATAGAGGTATTCACAAAAGTGGAGATTCTGAAAATTTCCAGGTAAGTTCTCATTTGTGTCAAGATTCTACTATATTAAATTAAATCAATTTATTCATTTAGATATATTCAGCAAGTGTGCTATGATACTGGGAAAAATATTACAGGGATGCTCACTAAAAGTGCTAGATTCTGGAATGATGGAAATGTGCTAGAGCTGCTCTGTTTAATATGACAGCCATTAGCCATATGTAGGTGTTGAACACATGAAATGCAACTAATGAGGCTAAGGAACCACATTTTTCTTTTTCTCTTTTTTCAAATATATTTTTATTGATGTCAGAGAGGAAGGGAGAGGGAGTGGGAGAGGTAGAAACATCAGTGGTGAGAGAGAATCATTGATTGGCTGCCTCTTGCACGCCCTACACAGGGATGGAGCCCACAACTCAGGCATGTGCTCTGACCAGGAATCAAACTGTAACCTTCTGGTTCATGGGTTAACGCTCAACCACTAAGCCATGCTGGTTGGGCACATTTTTTTATTTTATTTTATTTTAATTGCTTTAAATTGAAATGTAAAATGCCACATGCGGTTAGCAGCTACTGTATTGGATAATACAATGCTAGAGTCTTATCACATTTACTCTTATCACATCTATTTTTCTTCTGAGAGAAGGCCACGTATGAACAGTTAGTACCTGGGACTGAGGGTAAAGAGAAGGATGGACTGAAATAGGAACTAAACTGCAGAAAAGGGAGAGATTATGCTGAAGGCAGAGAAATTTTCAGTTTTACCTTAGGGTGGTTCTTTCTGTATATATCCTTTTCTAGCCACATTATAGTCTCCTAATTCCCCCACCTTTGCAGGAGATCCTATTTAGGGCTACTATTAAATTAGTGCATTAGGGCTACTATTAATTAGCTGAGCAAATAGTCTATTTTTTTGCAAAGGACAGTGTGTAGTGACCCACCATGAAGAACATGCTGCAAACTTCTTCCTCTTGTGATTCAGGTCACCTATTTTCCTCTAAGAGCTCATTCCTGTTTGTTTGATTGTAGTTTGTTACTGCTTTTGTCATTGTTACTCTTGGTAAAGAACTTCATTAAGCTTTTCAGTTTTTCTCAGAGTTTTTCCTGCCTCAGCACACCAGTGGCTGACGAGGACGTTGATTCTCAGGAATGCACAGTGGGAAGGGATGTGGGAGGAGAGAGAGAGAGAGAGAAGCAAGTGTCTGCTCATATGCAGGTCAAGGCGGTGCACACCCTCAAAGTTCCTTCTCTGTTCTTTCTTTCTCATTTTGAAACCATCTTATTGGATTTTCTGTACATTTGTTTTAGAGTTTTTTACTATAATTTTGTTCAAAGAAACTCAATTTGCAAGTAAATGATGGGCCAGGAGGTAGGGTGCACTGTAGTAGGATATTGTTACAACGTTTTAGATTCTGCTTTGATATTTTCACCATTTCACAGTCTTTTGTTGAAATCGCATATATCTTGTTCAGGAGGGGAATGAGACAAGTCCTTTGTGCAGAATGAGCTGAAATTGTTGCTCAAGTTGTTCTGGAGATCATGTTTGAAATGACGGTTTGGAGCTCTGTGTGCTCATTGTAACTGCTATGGGGATCTTGATAGAGTGATGAGTGTCTTTCCATTTTGCTGTCCTTCCAAGATTATTGTGGAACCATGGTTATTGAAGGAGAGGAAGCTCCAGTTGCATACACGCTGGATGATACCAAACCTGATGGCAACTATGCTGCCATAATGGGGTAAGGCACCGTTATGGTGGTATGAATGCTATCGGATGTTCACAATGTATTCCCATACTATTGATAATGTCCCAAACTTCTAAAAATAAATTTTTACCCAATAGCACTATTCTCCCAATACAGCGGCAGAAAAATTCTTTTATAAATACTGTCTTCCAATGAATAAATATTTAGAAAGAAATTATAACACCAGCAACATTTTAAAATTTGCTATAGTAATTTTCTGCTTCTTATGTAAAGCTGTGACTTGATATATTTCCATAAGCTATCTTTTGTGAAAGCATGATACGAATACCTGATTTAGGGTTTTTATTAAGAGGGCTTCTTATGGAGACTTTACCATTATGTGAACACCAATGGTATTTATGTGGAGTGATGAGGTTTTCCAAGTCCCACTAGAGAGGAGCCAAGACCAGCCCAGTCCCCATCTTGGCAGGGAAGACCAGCACAGATGAGAGCATATCTTGGGGGACAGAACCTGTTCCAGAGAGGTGTCACTTAGAACAGTCAAAATTAATATGAGCCCTAGAATATGTATGAGTTTATTTCAGAGAGAGTCTAGGGCAGTGATGGCGAACCTTTTGAGCTCGGCGTGTCAGCATTTTGAAAAACCCTAACTTAACTCTGGTGCCGTGTCACATATAGAAATGTTTTGATATTTGCAACCATAGTAAAACAAAGACTTATATTTTTGATATTTATTTTATATATTTAAATGCCATTTAATAAAGAAAAATCAACCAAAAAAATGAGTTCGCATGTCACCTCTGACACACGTGTCATAGGTTCGCCATCACTAGTCTAGGATCGGAGGAGGGACATCAAAGATAGTTGCAAGGGGGAAAGTGATCATACAGCTACAAATGGAGGCAGATTCTACTAGTAGAAGGGTGGCCACTAGGGAGACACCATTGGGTAGATAGAACCAAAGGACAATGGGGTGGATGAAATTGGAAAGACTTAGACATGACTTCGTTGGACATTCTTGCTAGCCACCAGCTATGCAGAGAGAAGTGGGTCAGCCATAGTATTACCATAGGCAGAAATTATAGCTAGTCATCTATCTTGAGCCTCTCGAATCCCTAAAATGGAAGGTGCATTTCAGTGTCTGGAATATAACATGTAAATAGCAAAACATTAAATAACTACTGTATAATTTGTTTCTTTGGCTTTACTTTTAACTTGTGCACTAGGCACATGTGTAGCTATAGAAATGAGGCCAAGATGAAAGCAGCAATTAATTTCCTCCTTTTTCGCTTGTTTGTATGTTTTAGATTTATCCTTGCCCACAAAACCGTAAAACTGGCACGTCTTACCAAAGAAGAAAGGTAAGAAAAATCGTGCTTCTCTTTTTCCCTCTTTTCCTTCCTTCCTTCCTTCCTTCCTTCCTTCCTTCCTTCCTTCCTTCCTTCCTTCCTTCCTTCCTTCCTTCCTTTTTTCCTTCCTTTCTCTGCCTCTCTCTTCCTTCCTCTCTCTTCCCTCCCTTTCGCCTCCCTCTCTTCTTTTCTGTCTACTTGACTGCCTTTCCATTTTACTTAACTTTTTAACTTAAATACTGCCTGAAAATACGTGTTTCCAATGTTACATGTCTGTTGTGTTAATTATAAGGATCTTGTATAAGGGCACAGTGCTTATAACTTAAGAATCAAGTATTCAAATAAATATTTATTGAGTTTATTTTACATAAGATACCATGAAAGAAGTTAGGGAGAATACATAATACCCATATCACCTGAGAATACAAAAATGAATATAGCTCAGGAGCTAAAAATTTACTTGGGGAGAATGCATTTCTAGTAAGTTCCTGGGTGCTGCTGCTGCTGCTGGGATCACATTGTTTTACATCATCAATGAAAAGATCATGTGAGTTTGTTGATAAAACTTAAATTCTGAGACCTTAAGTAACCTGCTCAAGACCTTACAGTTCATAAGAGATAGAAGCAGAATTTAAAGCTTTTCTTGCTCCCTTCTCTTTCCGCTCTGCCTATTGCTTTGCAGTGGAGTGGGAAAGGGATGAGTAAGGATCACATCTGCATCCTCCCAGAATCTCCAGTGCTTAGCAGATTGAATGACACTTAAGACTGCAGCGGTTCTCAACCTGTGGGTCGCGACCCCTTTGGTGGTCGAATGACCCTTTCACAGGGGATAGCTAAGACCATCCTGCACTTCAGATATTTACATGATGATTCATCACAGTAGCAACATGACAGTGATGAAGTAGCAACGAAAATAATTTTATGGTTGGGTCACAACATGAGGAACTGTATTTAAAGGGCCAGAAGGTTGAGAACAACTGCTTAAGAGGAACACAACATTTTTTTAATGAATGAACAAATTACTGTGTGCCCCCCAGTGGTTCAGGCAATGCCTCACTTTATTTTCTATTTGTGACCTCATTGATTTAAGACATTTGAAATAGAACCAAGTGCCTTGTTTTGAAAAAATTAAAATGAAATGTCAAGTGGAAGCAATGGCTCACAGTCTTTTTGAATGAGGGGATAGGTGCCTCTTTCACATGTTGTTTCACTTCCTTCATTTTCACTTTTGCTCTCACTCCTCCTCTTATAGGTTGAATAAGCTTTGTGAGCTCTATGCAAAAGTTCTGGGATCCCAAGAAGCTTTGCAGGTAAGGCTGCTTCTCAACCCTTTCCCTAAGAGAGAGAGAGATCTTGCTTTGTCCATCAGTAGGGCCCTAGAACTCATGTTTTCCCTGCTTTGTGCTTGCTTTGTTGTCTATTGTGTAGAAAGAAGCAAGTGCTGGGAGCAAGGAAAGGTGGAAGATGAAGTCCACCCTTCCTTCTGATTGGCAGGAAACAGTCAGAGAAGGGTGTTTATGTGGTGCTTGTCACCCTCAGATGCAGAGAGGGCAGAGGGCTGGCCATCAGACATTCTTTAGACCAACAGTTGTTAATAAGTATCATCAACAGAATTGCCTATACCCCATGAAAACATTAATTTGTCTGTCTAGCTTCCTTCAGGAAAGCTCAAATCATGAATCCAATCATCTTTTTTCCTTGACAGACATGTTTTTCTGCTTTTTCTACTCCAGCCACTCCAGAAGCAAAAATCTTTTTTAAAACTTGTCTTGAAACCATAAGCACTAAAACTTATTAATAGTTAAGACCAGTTTTAAAATGGAACTAAACAGTTGCAGCTTAGGAGCAGTACCTGAGATATGAATGAACCAACTGAGAAAACGTTCTGAAGTCAAAATTTCTTATTTTATTACCAAGGATATTTACCTGCCCAAAGACATATCTCTAAAAAACATCAGGATAATAAGGCTCTACTTCAGACATGTGATGGTTCTTTAATATGAAGCTTATTAGAATGTGTTTGGTTTACTCGGGAGTGGATTCCCTTGAGTTTTCTTTGAGCTTTTGTCACTCTGCCATGCAGCCGGTGCACTATGAAGAGAAGAACTGGTGTGAGGATCAGTACTCAGGAGGCTGCTACACGACCTACTTCCCCCCGGGGATCATGACTCAATATGGAAGGTAGAGTAAAAGTGTGCTCATTTTAATCCAAATTCTAAACAGGTTCATGTATCTCTTCTGTTTCTTATGAATGTTAAAAATCCATAATCTTGTTCATAAATTGTAAATCTCATGAAAGAAGTCATAATTCTGCATCATGGGGTTGCATTTCACTTTAAGTCCTTTGAAGAAAGAACCCCAATCAATATAACCAAAGAAGTTTGCAGCATCATAATAGGAACTTAGATAATCAGAGGGTTCACTTATATTGTAAGAAAAAGTACCTTTATACTGAGGTTACAGCTCAGTAAAATTTCCTCAAATGGAACTGTACAAGTGCCAACATGAGTACATTATAAAAGCAAAATGAGTTCAAGACTGAAAGTGAAGGGACTTGGGCTCCACTCCTAATTCTATCAATAACCGACTTTGTCATACTGGATAGGTCACTTCACCTCTTTGAACCTCACTTTTCTTATTGGGTGTGTGAGAAAATACAAATAGCATATAATAGACAATAATCAGTATACTGATAATCAGTTTTATTTTTTAGCATCTTTATTGCGATTTAATTCATATACCCCACAATTTACCCAAACAAACAAAATGCATAATTCAATGATTATTAGCATTCACAGTGCTTTGTATCCAAATATGACTCATTGGAGTTTAGTTAATTGTATTTGATGATAACAAAGTGTGAATTAATGATATAGCAGTAATTATTATGAATATGAGAGTAATATTTAACCAAGCAGTAATTTAATGCCGAGCTCAATCTAAACAAAATAGGAAATGTAGAGTAGTGAGTAAAAGGCTGTTGAAAGTGTATAATTAAAAGAGAGTGTGAATAAATGTAAATGACTAATCGATCTCTTCATGAAAACCAGTCAAAGAAATATTAAAATCTATACCTGTGAGAAGGTATATAATGATTTTGGTTAGCCCTTTCATCATCTTTCTGAAGATAACAAATATCATCTATGAGAACACCTGATTAGTTACTGGGTCAACAAGTTAATTTTTTGATATGGTGAGTGTAAAATATGTGAATAGCAATAGGTTCATTCAGCATTTAGTGGCTAAGTGCCAATCATTTTCCAAGCCTTGTGCTAAAAACTTTGATACAAAGAAAAGCCCTCTCTGCTGTGAAGGAGCTGATGGTGTTGGGGGCTGGGGTGGGAATGGGGATCGAAGAGAACATCAAACATTGCTCTAATGCTACGGTAATGACACGAATTACTATGGTCAGTACTCTAGTAGAGGAGTATACAAATACCAGAGGTACCTAGGGAGTGATACTCTAGCCTTACCTATAGAAATAAAAATGGCTTCATAATACCCACCTCATTTGAGGATTGTAGAAGGCAGAGAAAGGCTATTGGGAAATCCACTCTAGGCAGAAGGAACTGTATGAGCAAATGCTTGAAATCCTACAAGTTCATGGAATGTCGGGGGGCGGGGAGGGTTCTGCATGGCTAGGCTCTGAGTGATATTGCATTCTTGAATGTATTATATGAAGCCAGCCTGTTTAGTTTTCTGATAAAAGGCCTGGTAGTATACAGTGTGTTATGATGTGCACAATATATGACTGTATGTGTGTTAGCTTTGGACATACTAAGCAAAACATAGGGGATAAAAACAGAGACCTTGCCCAACCAGCATGGCTTAGTGGTTGAGTATTGACCTATGAACCAAGAAGTCACAGTTCAATTCCTGGTCAGGGCATATGGCTGTGTTGCAGGCTCGATCCCCAGTAGGGGGCATGCAGGAGGCAGCCAATCAATGATTCTCTCTCATCATTGATGTTTCTATCTCTCCCTCTCCCTTCCTCTCTGAAACTAATAAAAATATATTTTAAAAAACAATAGTGACTTGTTAACTAAGCCTGCCAGATAGCAAGGTCTTTGTTGTTTGTTAGTCTGCTATTTGCTAACAGTGTGGCTCTTGACAAGTCACTACACATTTCTCCAATATTCAGTTTATTCATGTGTAAAATGGGATAATGATAATAGTCACTATGTCATAAAGTTGATTGAAATGATTAAAGAAATAATTCAGTAAGGAAGGGAATATAAACAAGTGGTTAAGATTGTGTGCTCTAGGGTCAGTCAGATACCACCTCCCACGTACTAGTTGTGACCTAGAAAAAATTACTTTGTCTTTGGTGCTGGTTAGGAAGCAGACTCTGAAACAAAGAGCATACAGGATATGTGCTAGGGACAGCATTTGGTATCAACACCTGTGAGAGAGGAAGGAAACAGGAGTGGGCAGAGGGAGAAGTTGGCCTGTGATACAGTTCCAATGAAGGCCTCAGCTGTCCCCACAGGGAGCTCTAGAGCTAGGGATGGCCCTTAAGAGTTGTTCCAAGAGTCTTCATACCCCATGATAATCAGTCATTGAATGCAACTGCTGCTGGAAGGAGGCATGTCCTTGAGCAAGACAATTTTCTTCAGCTGAGGCAATCTCCAAAGAGGACTGCTATCAGAAGGTCATCTTCTGGCAATACTTCCAGCAGCTAAAAATAAGCCCTTCATTCTTGATAGGGGGTCTGGGCAGTGCATCACAATGTCCACTACAGTCTCTGTACCTCTATATTGTCATCTGCAAAATGGGGATAAAAATAGGACCAACCTCATAGGGTTCTGAAAAGGGCTAATGCACTTAGAAGAGTGCTGGGCATCCAAATTTGTTAACCTTTGTAATGTAAAGCAATAAAACTCAATGCTAGTAGAGGTGAGTGCTCATGAATGGTAGTTTCGGACTCACAGATATTGTTACATGTTACTGATGGAAAAGGTCTTAGAAATATCATCATAGTGTGTCCTTGAAGAGATGGGGAAGCTAGAGTAGTGATTTCCCAAGTTCATTGGTAAAGTTGCCAGGTAAGGAACTGGGGCATGTGTCAGCTTATAAAGAGTTAGTGAGCCATAGAAGGAGCTACACATGACTTCATGTAGGTGAAGGAAATACATGCTCCATTGATGTTAGTCCCTTTACTTGTAAGCTCTTGGTACAGGAGTGGACTTTGTCTGCGACAAGAATCATGCAAGAGCTGGAGGAACCTGTGAGCATTTTGCCAAAATTCACAATGTACTACTTACTGATGTATAGAATCTGAGGATACCAACCAGCCTTGGTCATTATGGGAAGGTTCTTTGGTTCTCTGATACTGACCACTTTTACCTCTTTGCTTTTGTTTCAAGGGTACTCCGCCAGCCGGTGGGCAGGATTTATTTTGCAGGCACCGAGACTGCTACACACTGGAGTGGTTACATGGAGGGGGCTGTGGAGGCTGGCGAGAGAGCAGCCCGAGAGGTAGGGCCTGGAGTCATGGGTTGTGGGGAAGGAGGTAACTCATGGGCCTGATAAGTAGGTTAAAGATGTCTGAGATCTTGGAGCCCAACTTTCCAGTAGACACACGAAACACAATTTAAACAATAGTTTCAGTTGAAGTGAACACTTTAACCCAAAAGTAACAATGAAAATATCTATCATGTCAGCCAAGATAAAAGAGTCCACTGGACAAAAGATCACTATGGCTCTCATTGAGAAATAACCTAGGACTAATATTATAGCACCAAACATGTTTCTATTAGGACTCAGAATTCATTTTTATATTTCCTGACAATTCCTGTGATCTCATGCCTATTAAGTTGCCGGGAGCCGGTCCATCCTTGCTGTTTCAAGGGACCTGGCATATATGGCATATGGTTCTTAATATGTTTGCTCACCTTCTTGGCGCTGTGTTTTAACCAAGGTCACCTCTCCGAGAAAGGTTGAATCCCCAGGTAGGGATTTTCCCCTGAAGTTAGGGAGGGAATAAAACCCTCAACTAAGTGCCAGGCGGGTAATTAATCCCTTTAACTACGAACAATCATGCTTAAACTACATAATCTTTTCTCCCTGGAATGGAGATAAGAAACGCCCTAACCTTTGTAATAGAGACTGATAGGATTGAATCAACTGGTATAAATACAGTTGTAACAAGACAGAAACACTCAGAACTCAGGAGACAGAATTCAGAAGACAGAACCTACACGGAGCCTAGAGACAGAAGAACTTCGCTGGCGAGAGCATGCCGGAGGATCCTGGACAGGGACTGGCCTCGGAGCCTGGAGGCAGAGCCTGGCGAGAGAGCATGGCAGGGATCCTGGACTGAACCTGACTGCGGAGATTGGCAAGAGAACCTGACCAGGACCTGGCCACAGAACCTGACTGGAGATCCTAGGCAGAACCTCTCTGGAGATCCAGACCAGAACTTGGCTGGAGATCCTGACTGGAGATCCTGGCTAGGCTGCTGATGAACTGAACACTGTCTCTGAGTCTTTCCCTCTTCGCCGACTCCGTCCACACCTTTGGGGACCCCTGGACCTGCTGGGGTTGGACCCCGGCATCTGGCGCCCGAACAGGGACCCCTAGGTAAGCGCCCCACACTCGGGACGGATAGGACTCCACCGTAGGAAGAGGGTGGATAGTCTTCGCCGACTCCGTCCACACCTTTGGGAACCCCTGGAACAGGATTCCCTTAGGTAAGCCGCCCCATTGAGAACCTCCACACTCGGGACGGATCAGACTCCACCGTAGGAAGAGGGTGGATAGTCTTCGCCGACTCCGTCCACACCTTTGGGAACCCCTGGAACAGGATTCCCCTAGGTAAGTCCCCCTCCCCCATTGAGAACCCCCACACTCGGGACGGATCAGACTCCACCGTAGGAAGAGGGTGGATAGTCTTCGCCGAATCCGTCCACACCTTTGGGAATCCCTGGAACAGGATTCCCTTAGGTAAGCCCCCCCATTGAGAACCCCCACACTCGGGACGGATAGGACTCCACCAGGGTGCTACAGACCCCCCTATAGAGGATAAGTAGGGTAAGAAGGTGGATAGTACAGAACTTAGATTGAGAAGATGTGCCATACTGAGTCCAAAGAAAGAAGACTCTGTATTGATCCTTAGATTGAGAAGATGTGCCATACTGAGTCCAAAGAAAGAAGACTCTGTATTGATCTTTAGATTAAGAAGATGTGCCATACTGAGTCTAAAGAAAAAAGACTCTGTATTGATCTTTTAACATATGTGCTTGCTAGCAGAGGAATTAAGGTTACTCCCAGTCAGACAGAACGTTTTATACAAGAAGTATGTCCATGCTTTTCTGAGGAAGGAAAGGTAAATGTAATGGCATGGGAGAAGGTAGGCCCAAGGAGCCTTAACCCCACTGCAGCCTTTCTACCCTGGGTAAGTGCAGGATTGGCAAGCTCTCCCTGGGATGATAGATCAGGACTCAGGTAATAGCAGAAAGCGCCAATCCTACTCTTAAAATGGATACAAGAGAGCATTTCAGGTTTTTCTTTTTAATGCCTGCTTTTAAAAAATAAAAAAGGGGGAATTTGCCGGGAGCCGGTCCATCCTTGCTGTTTCAAGGGACCTGGCATATATGGCATACGGTTCTTAATATGTTTGCTCACCTTCTTGGCGCTGTGTTTTAACCAAGGTCACCTCTCCGAGAAAGATTGAATCCCCAGGTAGGGATTTTCCCCTGAAGTTAGGGAGGGAATAAAACCCCTCAACTAAGTGCCAGGCGGGTAATTAATCCCTTTAACTACGAACAATCATGCTTAAACTACATAATCTTTTCTCCCTGGAATGGAGATAAGAAACGCCCTAACCTTTGTAATAGAGATTGATAGGATTGAATCAACTGGTATAAATACAGTTGTAACAAGACAGAAACACACAGAACTTATAAGACAGAACTAAGGACACAGGGCTTGGAAGACAGGACCAAGAGAGACAGAGCCTAGGCACAGAACCTACACAGAACGTTCTCTAGAGACAGAAGAACTTCGCTGGCGAGAGCATGCCGGAGGATCCTGGACAGGGACTGGCCTCGGAGCTTGGAGGCAAAGCCTGGCGAGAGAGCATGGCAGCAGATCCTGGACTGAACCTGACTACAGAGATTGGCAGGAGAACCTGACTGGAACCTGGACACTGAACCTGACTGGAGAGCCTGGACAGAACCTGGCTGGAGAACCTAGCGAGGGAACATGGCTACAGAACCTCGCTGGAGATCCGAAGCAGAGCCTCTCTGGAGATCAAGACCAGAACTTGGCTGGAGATCCTGGCTAGGCTGCTGATCAACTGAACGCTGTCTCCGTGTCATTCCTTCTTCGCCGACTCCGTCCACACCTTTGGGGACCCCTGGACCCGCTGGGGCTGGACCCCGGCATATGGCGCCCGAACAGGGACCCCTAGGTAAGCGCCCCGCACTCGGGACGGATAGGACTCCACCGTAGGAAGAGGGTGGATAGTCTTCGCCGACTCCGTCCACACCTTTGGGAATCCCTGGAACAGGATTCCCTTAGGTAAGCCCCCCCCCCTTGAAAACCCCCACACTCGGGACGGATAGGACTCCACCAGGGTGCTACAGACCCCCCTATAGAGGATAAGTAGGGTAAGAAGGTGGATAGTACAGAACTTAGATTGAGAAGATGTGCCATACTGAGTCCAAAGAAAGAAGACTCTGTATTGATTCTTAGTTTGAGAAGATGTGCCATACTGAGTCCAAAGAAAGAAGACTCTGTATTGATCTTTAGATTAAGAAGATGTGCCATACTGAGTCTAAAGAAAAAAGACTCCGTATTGATCTTTTAACACATATGCTTGCTAGCAGAGGAATTAAGGTTACTCCCAGTCAGACAGAACGTTTTGTACAACAAATATGTCCATGCTTTTCTGAGGAAGGAAAGGTGCCGGAAAGGTAAATGTAGAGGCATGGGAGAAGGTAGGCCCAAGGAGCCTTATCCTTAACCCCACTGCAGCCTTTCCACCCTGGGAAAGTGCAGGATTGGCAAGCTCTCCCTGGGGTGATAGATCAGGACTCAGGTAATAGCAGAAAGTGCCAATCCTACGCTTAAAATGGATATAAGAGAGCATTTGAGGTTTTTCTTTTTAATGCTTGCTTTTAAAAAATAAAAAAGGGGGAATTTGCCGGGAGCCGGTCCATCCTTGCTGTTTCAAGGGACCTGGCATATATGGCATATGGTTCTTAATATGTTTGCTCACCTTCTTGGCGCTGTGTTTTAACCAAGGTCACCTCTCCGAGAAAGGTTGAATCCCCAGGTAGGGATTTTCCCCTGAAGTTAGGGAGGGAATAAAACCCTCAACTAAGTGCCAGGCGGGTAATTAATCCCT
Organism: Myotis daubentonii; assembly: GCF_963259705.1. Lineage (NCBI taxonomy): Eukaryota > Metazoa > Chordata > Mammalia > Chiroptera > Vespertilionidae > Myotis > Myotis daubentonii. The sequence goes on along the minus strand of NC_081861.1, from coordinate 2,575,531 downwards.
TTAACTACGAACAATCATGCTTAAACTACATAATCTTTTCTCCCTGGAATGGAGATAAGAAACGCCCTAACCTTTGTAATAGAGATTGATAGGATTGAATCAACTGGTATAAATACAGTTGTAACAAGACAGAAACACACAGAACTTATAAGACAGAACTAAGGACACAGGGCTTGGAAGACAGGACCAAGAGAGACAGAGCCTAGGCACAGAACCTACACAGAACGTTCTCTAGAGACAGAAGAACTTCGCTGGCGAGAGCATGCCGGAGGATCCTGGACAGGGACTGGCCTCGGAGCTTGGAGGCAAAGCCTGGCGAGAGAGCATGGCAGCAGATCCTGGACTGAACCTGACTACAGAGATTGGCAGGAGAACCTGACTGGAACCTGGACACTGAACCTGACTGGAGAGCCTGGACAGAACCTGGCTGGAGAACCTAGCGAGGGAACATGGCTACAGAACCTCGCTGGAGATCCGAAGCAGAGCCTCTCTGGAGATCAAGACCAGAACTTGGCTGGAGATCCTGGCTAGGCTGCTGATCAACTGAACGCTGTCTCCGTGTCATTCCTTCTTCGCCGACTCCGTCCACACCTTTGGGGACCCCTGGACCCGCTGGGGCTGGACCCCGGCATTAAGTCATGTTCACAAATACAATTTATGATGAGCCTGATGATTGGAGCCTCTTATGCCATCAATGAAAGGCTTTTTGGGACCTTTTAAAGGTTCAGTGGACTATGTTAGCTGTTACTCTGGTATTTTTTATAGATATCTTGAGACTTAGTCCTTTATTTAAAGAGCAGATTTGGAGAAAGATGGTGTTACTTTTGTTATTCATCAGGATATTCGTTCTTTTCAGATCCTGCATGCCATGAGGAAGATTCCAGAGGATGAAATCTGGCAGTCTGAACCAGAGTTTGTGGTAGGTTATATTTTATTTCATGAATTCAAATCTCTGTTCTTTAAAACAATTATTCTCGCCCTAGCCTGTTTGGCTCAGTGGATAGAGCGTCGGCCTATGGACTGAAGAGTCCCAGGTTTGATTCCAGTCAAGGGCACATGCCAGGGTGGTGGGCTCAGTCCCCAGTAGGGGGCGTGCAGGAGGCAGCCCATCAATGGTTCTCTCTCATCATTGATGTTTCTCTCTCTCCCTCTCCCTTCCTCTCTGAAGTCAATAAAAATAAATATTAAAAAATAATAAAAAAATAAAAACAATTATTTTCAAAAAGAGTACATTTGTATATATTCACATACCTTTCCCTAAGTGTTTCAACCCATGAATGTTTAATGGCATGGGCTAGGTCAAAGGTGAGAGATTTAGAACTTTTATAAATTTGTAGCTGCCACAGTCATTACATATTATTAGGAAAAATATTTCTTTTTGGTCTGAGAGTTCTAGACTGAACATATGCCTGTTGAATAAATCTCTAATCTGGTGATTCTCAACAGGAGGTAGAAAATGAAAGGAAGATATAGCAGTATCCCCCATCCATGGGGCAAAGGGATGAATAAAATGGAGCAGATTTAGATTTAAAAAATTATTTTTTCATATATACATTATTATTTTCATAATAAAACCCCAGGAAGTCTTCCTGATTGGAAGGACACATACAAGATAGAATGAAATGCATTGTAGAGGACAAAGGTCAAAAAGGTCAAAGTTATTCCTCTATTAAGTATGAAGTCAAAACGAATAGCCCTACCAGTCCAAGTTATTCTCTTACTGCCGGTCACATATGGGATTGAGGGCTGAGTGGACCATACATTTATTCAATTCAACAAGTATTTATGGTGCACCAACTCTGCACCAGCTGTTGTGAAAAGGCTACAGCAGTGTTTTCATGGAGCTCAACATGTGGTTGAGAGAACAGATGATAACCAGAAAGCACAATTGTGATGAAGATGACATGCTGAGAATGTTAAAAGCCTGGGGACACAGGAAGGGCTCCTTGAGGAAGTGAAGTATAAACTGAGACTTGAAGGATGAGTCAGAATTAGTTAAGGAAAGGGCCAAATGGAGGAGGGAGATGAGTGTTATGACCAGAGGGAATGTTATGTTTAACAGTCTAGAGCAGCGGTTCTCAACCTGTGGGTTGCGACCCCTTTGGCGGTTGAACGACCCTTTCACAGGGGTCGCCTAAGACCATCCTGCATACCAGATATTTACATGACGATTCATCACAGTAGCAACATGACAGTGATGAAGTAGCAACGGAAATAATTTTATGGTTGGGTCACAACATGAGGAACTGTATTTAAAGGGCCAGAAGGCTGAGAACCACTGGTCTAGAGGTTGGTAAGAGTGAGTCATGTTCAGAGAACTGGAGGAAATGCAGACTTTCTGGAGTGAAGTGCACAAGCCCTGTACTGACACCAAATGTTCTCTGCACCCAGGATGTTCCTGTGCAGCCCATTCACACGACCTTCTTGGAGAGACATTTGCCCTCCGTGCCAGGCCTGCTGAGGCTGATTGGATTGACTACCATCTTGTCAGCAACTGCTCTTGGCTTCCTGGCCCATAAAAGGGGGCTACTTGTGCGGCTCTAAAGAGGAGGCATCTGTAACCATATCTTCTTTACTTTACTTGGTGTGTGGGTTTGGGGATGGGGTTGAAATAAAGTTTCATGAAGACATACAGACTCTAGTGTGAGGCGAGGAGCAACACAAGTCAGACTACAGATCATAGGAAACAGTATCTCCTCCTCTATTTGGTCCCTGCGTATTGTCCCCTGCTAGGCTTAGCACTCTGTCTTGCCCTTTTACAAATTTATTGCCCCCAGAAATGTCACAGTAGTTAACCAGTCTTGTTCAAGGTCCTTGTTGCCCCACAACACACATTGCCCATGCACACACACAAAAAAAATAGCTTTTCCCTACCTCTGTGGCTTTGTGCTTCTCCTTCCTCTTAACTGTACCATTCCCATCTTTCAAGTTCTCTGCATTTGTCCTTAGAATCCTGTATTGTTATAGGTGGTAGGCCTAGGAGACCATCTAGTCCCTACTTTCTATTTTAGACTTGAGCCAACTAAAGCTGAGGGAGGTGGAATATAATTATCCAAGGTCTGAAATAAGACCCTGATGTTTTGGAGACTAGAATGCAGGTCCATTGCTTTTCCCACCTCCTTGTCTATATGCCCCCAATAACCCTCCCCTCTCCCTGCCATGGTTGCTGATGACACCTTCTTGAATGGGTTTACTTTGTACTAAGTTGTTATGTACCACTACTACTATACTACTCCTACTATTGTTATGCAATAAAATTGATTCACCAGATGTCTGTTGTTTTTTTCTTTTTGAGTAATGACTTTTTTGAGGTTTTGACAGATTAAATCATAATACAATATTCAGCATATAATTGTGGCTTTAACATATTTAGCCAAAAATTTCTTGAAGCCCAAATGATGGATGCATTTTGATTGTGTGATCCATCATGGATGGTATGTTTATGAGCACTTGGTAAATGATTTATAGTGATATGACACGGATGCTAAAAAACACAGTTCCTTACTTTCATCTTCCCCCCCCCCAAAAAAAAGAACTGTCAAAATAAATGGCATATTAATAAGCAAGATGCTTTAACTGTTAAGATAATTAGAATATTTCATTTGACCTTTCATATTACTTACCAGTGCAAAGCTTTTTACCAGGTACACTTATTAATTTAAAACTATAGTTTCACAGTTCATTAGAGTCTATTTGAACTACTCTTCAAATGATATTATTTCAAAGGACTCATATCTCTTGACTTCCAAAGTCAGCTTTTATCAGGATATATTTTAAATCCATAAGTGACCATTCTTTCACTCTCCCTTAGAAAATGAAGCTTAGTAATCTTAGCATAAATGGAATTTAAGAAATGTCTTAGAATTAATCAATCATAGTATAGAGTTTCTGATTTTACAGTGACATTTACATTCATGAATTTATAGGAACTTTAGAGACAAAAATGAGGAAATTAAATAACCCACTAAGACTTTCTTTTTAAATTTTGTGTTTTGAATCTGTCTAAAAATGCAATTAACTTGCCCTGACTCAGTGGTTGAGTGTCACCTTATGAATTAGGAGGCCATGGTTCCATTCCCCATAAGAGCACATGCCCAAGTTGCGGGCTCAATCCCCAATAAGGGGCATTCAGGAGGCAGTCAATCAATGATTCTCTCTCATCACTGATATTTCTCTCTCTCTCTCTCTCTCTCTCTCTCTCTCTCTCTCTCTCTCTCTCTCTCTTTCTCTCTCCTCTCTGAAATCAATAAAAATATATTTTTAAATGTAATGAACTTGACATAAGGATGTCTTCTTGAGCATGCTACCCTCCAAAATAATTTCCTAAAGTAGTCACATTACTAACTCTAACACATTAATTAAACCAAAACCACAATGAGGTATCAAACTTGATAGGATGGGTAGTATCCAAAAGATGGGAGAAAAAAAGTGCTGAAAAGGATATGGAGAAAAGCGAACCTTTGTGCACTGTTGGGGGGGGGGGGTGTATTTGGTACAACCACTATGAAAAATAGTATGGAAGTTACTCAAAAAATTAAAAATAGAACCACCATGTAATTAAGCAATTATACTCGTGAAAATATATCCAAAAGAAATAAAAGCACCATGTTGAAGAGATATCTGCACCCCCATGTTCAAGTCAGTATCCTATATAATAAAGAGGAAATATGCAAATTGACCATCATGCTGCCACAAATATGGAGGCACCCACAGCGGAGGCGGGGGTTTCCGTAACACAAGATGGCTGTACCCACAGCAGAGGCCAAATTCCTGAAATGAGCCTTAACAAGCAATCAGCAGGGACCTGAGGCTGCGCCCCGCCCCTCCCCTATGGGGCTTGACAGAGGACCTCAGGCAGTGCCCCCCACGCAGCAGGGTTTGATGGGGGGCCTCAGGCCACACCCCCTGCCCTGGCACCAGGCCGGGGGACTTCAGGTAATTCCCCCCACCCAGCAGAGCTTGACGGGGGACTTCAGGCTGTGCCCCCCACCCGGTGGGGCTTGACAAGGGTGGGACCAGCCAGGTCTGGATCTAGCCCAATGTGGGTGGGGCTGGCTGGCTCGGGGTCTCGTGTGATTTCAAGGCACACATGGGTGTGCAGGGACTTGACTCTGTGTCCTGTGGTGCACCCCAGACTCTGACTGGAGGAAGATTTTCATATACATTTTACTAATTCTCTTTCATCTCTGGCACTACTATTATAGAGAAAGGGCAAATAGCAATATTAAAATATTTCCTCTAATTAATCCCCTTTTAAAGTGCACAAATTCGTGCACTGTGTCACTAGTCTATATATATAAAAGGCTATATATAATATGCAAAGTGTCCCCTCAGGAGTTTGACCAGGAGACCGGGAGTTCGATTGCTCACTATGACGTGCGCTGACCACCAGGGGGTGGCGTGGAATGAAGGAAGGCCCGGTGGGCAGCCGGCAGCCAGGGAAGGGAGGCCCCAACCACCAGCTGGAAGGCCCTGATTGGCCCTGATCACTGGCCAGGCCTAGGTACACTACCTGGGCACGAATTTTGTGCACCGGGCCTCTAGTTATTGATAATAGCCAAGACCTGGGAACAATGTAAGTTTTCATCAAGGGATCAATGGATAAAAGTTGTGGTATACACACACACACACACACACACACACACACACACACACACACACACACACTAGAATATTTTAGAATGCTCTGGAGTCTAGGGGACTGTATAGACAAGTTGGTGTAATGTGGTCATGGATTTGTTGTGGTGGTTTATTTCCTGTAAGTTTTATTTTTAGGTACTGAAGAAGACTCATCTGAGTTGAAAATTCTCCCAGAGAGTGATCTTACTGACATTTTAGTCTGTGGACGCTAGAGGCCAAGCTCCTGTATTAGAAATAATTGATCTAATTAGACCCTGAACTTACCCTTGGCTTCTACTTTCTGATGTAATTGTTCTTGTCATTTCTGCTGAGACTACACAATGAGCCACTGACAAATCATATACCATGACATTTCAGACTCTGGCCTCTACCTATGATCTCTTTGACTTCTTTCGGCTTTCTTTATATCTCAACCATGAATCATTTCTTCCATACGCATTCTGATTCAGTTTATTCTCCTTGAAAATCCATTTCCCTGGAAGACAAAATGCTGAGTGGTACTGAACTTTTGCTCTTTACTTTGACATATCTGTCTTACCTCTAGGCCATTTTATTGTATTATATTTTCTTTTTCCTAACCTGCTGTCAAAAGCTTTTCAATACAAGAATCTTACCGAGGTTACAGAAAACCAAGGAGAAAATTCCGCAGTTTTGTAGGAGCAGTGGGAAGAAGACCACCAGCTGTTTCAGGAGAGTTAGAACTGACATGAGCCATAAACCCCACATCCCCACAACCCATACCTCTTCTCTGGTCCTATGTTGTTCTCTACCTGCTCTTCTCTTCTCCTGCTCTACCTCCATTGTTACCGAACGCTCAGGCCCCCAGTCCACAGGTCAAGGACAGATATTGGCTGAATATAACTCATTTTTAAGCCCAAGGTGGACTGTGGCCTGCTAGCCTTCCTTTGGGATTTGTACCTGCAGGCAGTACTATTTCCTTGGCCTTGGGCATGCTCTCCTGTTGTCAGCCTGGAGACTTTGAATGTTTTGTCATTAGCCACTCAACCCCAGAATTTCCTTCTTTAGGAAGCCAAGGAATGGAGAGTCGGCTGGGTCCAGCGAGGCTGTTCCCCCACCACTATCCATCTAGCCCAGTGATGGCGAACCTTTTGAGCTCGGTGTGTCAGCATTTTGAAAAACCCTAACTTAACTCTGGTGCCGTGTCACCTATAGAAATTTTTTGATATTTGCCACCATAGTAAAACAAAGACTTATATTTTTGATATTTATTTTACATATTTAAATGCCATTTAACAAAGAAAAATCAACCCAAAAAATGAGTACGCATGTCACCTCTGACATGCGTGTCATAGGTTCACCATCACTGCTCTAGGTTCACAGTGCCAATCATACAATATACATGCCTTCATAGGGCAACCCAGATAGGTGAGTGAACCAAACCAGCAGGATCCCAGGTTAAGTTGGCAGGTGATTCAGTCAAGGTTCTCTGGAGACTAGTCCAGAGGATTCAGGGGCCTAGGCCTTGGCAGGTGTATGAAAAGTCATATTTAGTTGCTGTGGGGGCAAAGGGTAAGAGATTGACAGCACCTGGGTTCCAACTATATCCCTACCACATAGGGGGATGTAGTGAGAACAGCTTAGTTAAGGGTCCCTAATAGCCATGCAGACTAATAGCCACGGACTGCATCTCAGCCCTCATCCTCTCACAAAGATGGGTCTGCCTGAGGGGGATAGGATAAGGCTCAGTGTCCCGTAGCCATCAGCATTCTCCTGGGAATTCCAGAAGAGGCCCAGTCTCTGCTCCTTGGGTGGGGGGCCTTCTTGCCTAAGCTTGAAAGTGTCCTTGATCCAGATGACCTGCTGTCACCCTTTGCCATACTCTGAAACACCCTGAAAACCCAGACCGAGGGTGGCTGGACTCTTGCATGGCTAACCCAACTTTCCCCCTGAACATTCCCTGACAACCTAGGCCAGCGGTTCTCAACCTGTGGGTCGCGACCCCTTGGGGGTCGAACGACCCTTTCATAGGGGTCCCCTAAGACTATCGGAAAACATACATATAATTACATACTGTTTACAGTAGCAAAATTACAGTTATGAAGTAGCAACAAAAATAATTTTATTGTTGGGGTCGCGGCATTAGGAAGGTTGAGAACCACTGACCTAGGCTATAGTTACCCTTTGCTCACCCTGCCTACCCAACTACATTGCATTGCCTATGCCCTAGGACAGTGGTTGGCAAACTGTGGCTCGCGAGTCACATGCGGCTCTTTGGCCCCTTGAGTGTGGCTCTTCCACAAAATACCACGTGGGGGCACACACGTACAGTGCGATTGAAACTTCCTGGCCCATGCACAGAAGTCAGTTTTCGGCCTGGGCCGAGTCTATTTTGAAGAAGTACTGTTGATATTTGGCTCTGTTAACTAATGAGTTTGCCGACTACTGACCTAGGAAACAGAATTGGGACAAACATAGGCTCCTTTCTGTCTCAGAGGGACTGACCACACAGACCCAGTTTTCCTAGACATTGATTCATGAAAGATGTTATCTGCCAAGTGCTTGAAATCACCCATCTAATGCTAAACAATCTTCATCTTTTCCCAATACTGTCTTCTCTTTACCTAACCTGAAATTTCTACTGTGGACAGATTTATATGGGTGGCTGAGAGGGAGGGGTGCAGGGGATGGAGGAGAAAGTTGGCCCAACTTTGAGAAGCCAGGGGTGTCCTTCCTGGGTGTGCCCAGTGTCAGTCCTAGCCCTTTAAGTGAGCCAGAGTGAGACTGGATTTCTGTCTTTCTGTGCTTGTTAATACTGATTTGTTAATTTTGTATTTCGCCCTGATCTCCAGCTTCCCCTTGAGACTGGGCATGTCATAAATGATCGAGTGAAATAAATAATGAATAAATGCTTCTCTCTTGGATTCCAATTTAAATCCAAGGAGCCCTGGTGAGATCTGAGGACTCGTCCTGTCAATTACTTCTTCCAGACTGACCTCTGGTTACTAATTGGCTCATTTACATTCCTTCTTTAGAGGACATGTTACAATGGGAGGAAAATAATTAAACAGTAGCAAACCTGAATTTGTGGTTGGATACCTTTGAAGCTATGTCATTACCATTAGGATACCGGGCACTGTATGAAATTGTTGTCCAGGGAAATGACAGTAGATTTTAATTTTCTCCTACAAGTGATGTTTTATATAAGAGCAGAATATTAATAACGACCCTTGATCCTTATTTGCTAATATCTCCATGTGCACTAAAAATACTGGCTTAAGGCAGTGATTCCCCAGAAAAAAACAGGATTTCATTTGTATGGCATAAAGGGTAACTGGATAAGGTTACTCCATGCCTGGAAGTGAGCAGCTTGGGGGCTCCAGCTACCAAAGACCCTGTACCTTTATCCAGAGAGCTATGGCCTCCAAATCTCCACACACATAAAACCCCTTTGCAGTGGGGCCTATCATTTGGGGAGACATGAAATATCATTTAAACAAATATATACGGTATTAGTAGAGGAGAGAAGTAATTTGAGGTGTATTTTAGAAGTAGGAGTCATAGTAGACCATCAACTGATCTTGAATCCTTTTTAAGACCAACATTTATTGTTACTGACAGCTTTGCCTGCATTATCCTACTGAATGCTGAGGACAACTGCAGGCTCCACTTAACAGTTGAGAAATCTTATGTTTAATACCAAGGTTCAAACCCAGGTCTAACTGACTTCAGAAACCTGAGCTCTTAACATGTATGCTCTTTGCCGAAAACCGGTTTGGCTCAGTGGATAGAGCGTCGGCCTGCGGACTGAAAGGTCCCAGGTTCGATTCCGGTCAAGGGCATGTACCTGGGTTGCAGGCATATCCCCAGTAGGAGATGTGCAGGAGGCAGCTGATCGATGTTTCTCTCTCATCGATGTTTCTAACTCTCTATCTCTCTCCCTTCCTCTCTGTAAAAAATCAATAAAATATATTTAAAAAAAAAAAAACATGTATGCTCTTTTAGAAAGGAGCATGACAACAAAGAATCATCTGTTTCTAAAGAAAATTCTTAGGACTGACTAATGTAAATGTGGATGCAGCAATAATAAGTATTTTTAGTTCTGTGCTGAGCCTAAGAACTGAAACCATCATACTTTCCTATCCCTGAGCTAAACAATATGGGAGCCAGTCAAAATAACTTGGCTACATGTACCAAGAAATACTTGCTTCCGGAATATAAAACTTTGAACTGACAAAACTTCATTATTTATCAAGACTAACTGCTTGCTCAAGATTCACTTCAAGACCCCGAGCTATTTACTATGGCATAGATTTTGCCAATCCCGACCAGTTTTCTGCCTTGCAAAACCGACCTTAAAAACCACCCAGCCCAAGTTGAAACCTCATAAACCTATAAACCCTGTGCTGATTTCTCCTAATGTTTGAGCCACTATTAAGACTTGGTCAATGTGGTGTTCCCTTTATTGCAGTAGCTTTCCTGGATCATGTTTCCTGGTAGTCTTTTGGGAGGTCAAGGATTAACCAACCAGTGTCTGATAGGATACTTTACTTTGAGGCTCCGACTCCTAAAGGGGGAGCCTGAGAAGGTTCATATGAGAGTACAACATAGCCCTAACGGTTTGGCTCAGTGGACAGAGCGCCGGCCTGGGAACTGAAAGGTCCCAGGTTCGATTCTGGTCAGGGGCATGTACCTGGGTTGCGGGCACATCCCCAGTGGGAAGTGTGCAGGAGGCAGCTGATCGATGCTTCTCTCTCATCGATGTTTCTAACTCTCTAGCCCTCTCCCTTCATCTTTGTAAAAAACCAATAAAGTATATATATTTTTTAAAAAAAGAGCACAACATTCATGTACAGGGTGCCAAGGAATTTGGATTAGAGAATAGAAATTTCTGTTCTCTAGATGCAAATTTAGAGTCTCCTTTTTTGCTTATGTAAGACAAATACATTTGCTTCTGGGGATCAGATTTCAATCTTTTTGTATCTAGCAGACAAAACTTTAAAAGGCTCTATTAAGGTGTGTGGTGGTAGAGGAGATGGGATTTATTGGTGGGAGCAGGGGAGAGCCTATATGGTTTTAAATAATTAAACATTATACTTATTGCTCCAAGTTTAGGTGCCTGTGATTACAGGGATTTGAGGACATGCTGATACTGGCATTTAACTCTTGGTTTTCAAGAACATCAAGGCCTGAGTGATACGCTGAATAATGGTCCTGACACAGGTGTTCATGCCCTAACCCTGGAACCTATGAACATATTACTTGACATGACAAACAGGACTCTTCAGGATGATTAAGGAATATAAAATAGGGAGATGATCCTGGATTACCCAAATGGTCCAACATAATCACAAGTGTCATCATAAGAGGGAGGCAGAAGGGTCAAAGTGAGGAACAGGTGAGGCATCCATGGTAGCAAGAGACTGGAGTGATGTAGCCACAAGCCAACGAATGCCAGAACTTCTAGAAGCTGGAAGAGGCAAGAAATGAATTCTCCCCTGGGGCCTCCAGAAGGAACTGGCTTTGTTGCCACCTTGATTTTTAGACCTCCAGAAATAAAATACCAAAGTTTGTGTTGTTTTAAGCCACTATGTTTGTGATAATTTGTTACAAGGAGCAATAGGAAACTAATACAGCCCATACATTAAAATGGCTCACATAGCAGAAGTGGTTGGGCTGCTTGTGAAAGCAGCTGATCTGCCCTCACTCCCTTTGGCCTGTCTGAATTGTTTCCACCTGCCAGTAAACTTGCCTTTAGGACTGCAGCTCTGTCCAGTCTAAATACAAGGCCCATCTAACACTGGCAGCCTCACTGGGCCCATCTAAGGGCCCCGCATCTGCATCTCCCATGTCCACTGGTTGATGCTGATAAAATGCTAGCTGGCTGAAGACACATACTGGACAAGCAGACCTCCTTTGCTCATTTTCTGAAAATAAATCAAATTCACTACCAGACCTATTTCGTGTCTATCCAGTTTGGGGCGCATGGTTTCCCAGATTAGATGCGGGTCTTTTCAGGGCAGAGTTGCAGAGGTCTTTTCTGCTTCGTTCCACTGAGATCCCTCAACTAATCTTACAGGACTCTTAGGCAGCATGGAAGATGCCAGGAACTATTAGCTATATGTTTTCGGAATTTGTCTAGCCCAGGATAACATAGGCTGCTTGTGGAACATCTAGGATAGTCCCAGTACAATATAGCGTCTAAAAGAAATACAATGTTGACGCCCAAAGTTTAAAGAGTAGTGTAGACCTTTATTGCACCACATGCCTCCTAGCCAAACTTGCCTAAAATCCTCCTAACTTTCTGTCCCCCTAAGCCAGTGATGGCGAACCTTTTGAGCTCAGCATGTCAGCATTTTGAAAAACCCTAACTTAACTCTGGTGCCATGTCACATATAGAAATTTTTTGATATGTGCAACCATAGTAAAACAAAGATTTGTATTTTTGATATTTATTTTACATATTTAAATGCCATTTAACAAAGAAAAATCAACCAAAAAAATGAGTTCGCGTGTCACCTCTGACACGCGTGTCATAGGTTCGCCATCACTGGAATAGACCGAGCATGTCAGATTCCCCCCTCACCCATTACCCAGCTGGATGCAACAGAAGCTGAGGAACCAAGCAGTTCTAACAACAACAAAAATCTTCCTGGGAGATTAGGGCAGAGGAAAATCTGTGGATATTAGATATTAAGGTTTTTATTTATGTTGCAACTGGAAAGTAAGAAGGACAGGCAAATGTGTTTGGAGGAAATTCTGGGTGGAGGTGATACCTCTTCGTTTCCTTTCCTCAAGGATGAAAGGGACTTGAATACTTTAGGATTTCCTTCATAAGGAAACAACAGTGTTTGGCCAGAAGATGGCGCTCTTTTAAAACAAATTTAGGCGGCTCCTTGACACAAGAGGCTGGGAGGTAGTCTCAGTTGATAAATCTCAGATGGCAGAGAAGGGCTAAGTAGACAGGAACAATAGGAAACTAAAGGGGTGAACAAAGGTCAATGGAGCAAATGGCATTTAACATTCAGAACTGACTGATGATGCTTGTGATTTTCTTTAACATTTAGCCATGCCATCTGATATGATCTGAATGTTTGTGTCCCTCGCCACAAATTTGTATGTTGAAATTCTAACCCCAAAGTTGATGGTATTAAGACAGTGGTTCTCAGCCTTCTGGCCCTTTAAATACAGTTCCTCATGTTGTGACTCAACCATAAAATTATTTTTGTTGCTGCTTCATCACTGTCATGTTGCTACTGTGATGAATCGTCATGTAAATATCTGATATGCAGGATGGTCTTAGGCGACCCCTGTGAAAGGGTCGTTCAACCCCCAAAGGGGTCGCGACCCATGGGTTGAGAACCGCTGTATTAAGAGGTGGGGCCTTTGGGGGGTGATTAGGGGATGAGGGTGGAGCCTTCATGAATGGGATCAGTGCCCTTATAACAGAGACCCCACAGAGATCCCCTGCCCCTTCCATCATGTGATGGAAGCTAGAAGTCCATGAACCAGAAAGTGGGCCCTTACCAGACACCAAATCTGCTGGAGTTTATGGCATTTTGTTAATAGCAGCCCAAATGGATCAAGACACCATCTCACTTTTTATTTCCTTCCTCTGCCCTATGCAGTGTCCTTACCAACTTGTTACACAGTGACTTACAGAGGTCTGAGGACAGATCCTAGAAACCTCCTCGTAAATCTCATGTCCTTCTAGAAACTTCCCCTGCATTCATAGTATTTTATGTTTGTGATAGCACTGGCCAGAGCCTAAACAAATTTGTTGCTTGGTATCTACAGTAGATTATGTGCTCCATGAGGTAACTTCTGTCTTTTCACTGCTGAATCTCAGTAGTACCTGCCAGTACATAGTAGGTGCTCAATATTTGTTGAATGATTGTAAAAATACAGGGCAATCACTGCTCACAAAAATGTAAAAGTACCTTCTTTCTGCTTCTATTCTAAAAGGTCAATGAATAAGAGCAACTGCTTGTTTGCTACAACCCAAATTACTTCATTTTCCTATCAACTAGATAAGGGCAAGTTCAGGTGTGTCCTATTTATTTTGGTGATAGCAACCCATCAAATGTCTCATCATGTTGCTCTGTGGACATTTAAGCAACCCCCTCCCCAGCCATTTCCCTTCTCTTTTTCTTGCTCCCACCCCACCACCCAAGCATACGCCCACACCACTACACTGTGCCAGTTTCACCTACGGATCTTGGTGGTTCTTAGAAAACATCTGAGGCCCATTAAATAGGCAAACATGGTTCCCACTGAGGTGTGGCTATAAAGGAGTATAAATGTCTTGTATGAGTCATGCATGCACGGAGTGGAGTCTTGCTTGAGTGGCCTGCTCTCACCTTGAAGGAATTCCAAGTTCCCTCAAGCCAATTTGTTCACATGAGGCCCTTAAGCTGCCTTTGCAAACCTGGATCCAGGCAAAGACAACTAGTTCACACCAGCTGTTACTTTGAGACCTGCACTGTAATTCCGAAGAGAATGGCCTTGGTCAAGGGGGGAAACCAAGCCCTGGGCTCTGATAGAGGAAAGGGGGATTGTTCCTGTTACCCAATACCTTCCTTTGTTTCCTGCCAGTTCCTCCAATGACTCTAGGGCAGTGATGGCGAACCTTTTGAGCTCGGCGTGTCAGCATTTTGAAAAACCCTAACTTAACTCTGGTGCCGTGTCACATATAGAAATTTTTTGATATTTGCCACCATAGTAAAACAAAGACTTATATTTTTGTTATTTATTTTATATATTTAAATGCCATTTAACAAAGAAAAATCAACCCAAAAAATGAGTTCGCGTGTCAGAGGTGTCATAGGTTCGCCATCACTGCTCTATGCTAAGGCACATGCTTTGCATTTTATCACCATCTCGGAGTAGTGATCAGTATAGTTTTAAAAAATTCATTCCATGTTGATGTCCTTCTTACTGAAATTATGTCATAGTCAACAGAGATTAAACACTAAGAAAGTTGTGATTTCTACCTCGTAGGGAGAACGCAGTTTTTCCAATAAACTTCGGCACTGCTCATCCATTCTGACATTGACATAGTAGGAGATAAGCATTGCCTTGGCAAGCACTGGGCGACAGGTTATTTCTTGTGGGAGATTTCGGATCTAAGAGGGTTTTTTTCCTGTCTCCCCCCACTTCTCTTTTTGTCCTTTACCAGGCCTTTCTTGCCTGCTCCAGGAAGTTTTACAAAATGCTTGCTGGTCTTGGCGCTGGTTTCTCAGGAAATCGAAGACATACGAAAAGGCTTTATTATTCACGTGATGTAAAAACAAGCCTTACATTTATTTATGAGATGAGAACAATTTGGACATGTGAGCAAAATCTTCAAATGTGTCTTGATTGGTTAGCAATCTTTTAAAGGAATTTGAATATAAATGATTTTCTGAGGGACAGATACTCTCCAGGTCAACCACAGTCCCCACTACTTCTTGATGTATCATGCCTGCTGCTCATTTTTGGCTGCCTAACTCCTGAAGACTTTAGATGTTGGACTCCAGCTTATAAATGCATATTCTCCTCCCTCACCCACTTTAATCTTTCTACTAATACTAGTAGCCCTTGGCACGAATCCGTGAGCCAGTAGCTCGCTGCTGCCCTCCAGTAGCTCTCCACCTGATGCCCCACCCTCCTGTAGCTCCCCTGCGTCTCCACCCTTCATAGCTTGCTGCCCCACCCTCCTGCTGATCCGTGATCCTGTCCTTACTTGGTCGGTCATTATGTAATAACCATTTGCATATTACATCTTTATTATATAGGATATTGTAGAGGAGGGCTCCTTTATTGAGACAGAGTTTGAAACATTTTCAGAGTTCCTTCCGATTCTTTTTTTCTGTCACAAAAAGAATAGTGCAGAAATACAACCTTTTATTTTTATTTTTTGCCACCCATTTGTTTATTTATATATTTGTCCACACTCATTGAAGCCTCACACTGGCAAGAATCTTTTTTGACAGCCGTGACAAACTGAGGCTGAGGTCATGCTTTGCACATAGTACATGCTAAATAAATATCGGTGGCATGACCAGCTGAAGCTACTGATTTCTCCATGGAGCAAACTGCACGTTCCCCTTCTAGTCCTCCGTCTCTCCAAACCTTTATCATCACTGGTTTGAGGGCCAGAGAAGAAGTGCAGGTTGGGGTGAGGCCCACCTCTTCCTTGATGCGAGAAATCTCGGTCTTTGGTGTGATCAGGAATGCTAGTTATACACCAATGGAAGCAATCTAGTGTTTTGACCCCCAGATGCCCTCGAAATGGGTCAGTGAGCAAGGGAGGCCTGAGGAAGGAGCATCTGCCGCCCCCCTTACCCAGAAGAGAATGTGAACTTGCTTCTGAGCAGGGCTGGAAACTGCCGGGCCTTGCCATCAGCAGCTTGAAGGCTTGGGGGGCAATGGGGAAGGGTTAGGAGCACGGCAACCTTTCATTTCCTGTTCACCCCCACCCCCAAGTGAGGGAGAAACCACACAGCAAACTGAACAAAGAGGCTCCAGGAGGCAGCTGCAGCTGTGGGCTCTGCTGGCATTCCAGGTCCGGAGAAGTGAACTGGGTTCCTCCTGCCCAGCCAGGCCAGGGAGGGGCAAGGGAACAGCTCTGGGAAGCCTTCGGCATCTGCTGCACCAAGGCCTGCAGGGAGCCTCTTCCCTTATTTGCTGAGCAGACGTGGATGGCGGTGGGTGCGGCTGGTCAGGGCTGTTCCTGGCATCACGGACTTCACCTCCCTGCACTAAGGTGAGTTCCTGACCCTCACTCACTCTGTGAGAGCAACGGCCTTGGGGCAACAGCAACTCCACCCCCATGGGCTGGGGCAGGCCTGGAGGTGAGGAAAGATTTGCTGCTCTGGACCGGCTCCTCTTGATTCTTATCCACTCAAAAGTTTGTCATCTCCAAAGGTCCCAGGAGGGGCACAAACTCTGCCATAGAGCTGAGGAGGGCGCCCCAGGGAAGTAGGAGTGAGCCTTCCCCAAAGTGGAGGCTGAAGCAGCCATCGGGAGAGGGAACATGCAAGTGCCCAGGGTAGTGGTTCTCAACCTGGGGGTCGCGACCCCTTTGGGGGTCGAACGACCCTTTCTCAGGGGTCACCGAAGACCATCGGAAAACACATATATCATTACATATTGTGTTTGTGATGAATCACTGTGCTTTAACTGTGTTCAATTTGTAACAATGAAATTGGGGGTCACCACAACATGAGGAACTGTATTAAAGGGTCGCAGCATGAGGAAGGTTGAGAACCACTGGTCCAGGGCAAGGGGTCAGGCTGTAAGCCCTGGGACTGCCCGGGTCTGAGTGGGCGCTAAGGAGTGTCCAGTGGGACCGGCCCTGCTGGGGAACTGGAAGAAAAGGCCCTGGGCCCTGGGTCCTTGGTGACATTTCTCGCTTCCTCCAGTTTGTGCCCTCCGTCCGGGGTGTGTCCCAGCCCAGAACATTCCCTCCCCCTTCTGATGTGCACTCAGGGCTGAGACAAGGCGGGGGGGGGGGGGCAGGAAGAAATGTCTGGCAAAGAGACCCCTGTAGCCCCGCGCCACCACTCCCTCCCTTCTCTACCCAGAGCCCCAGAAATACAACCTTTTAAAAGCAATTACCTTACTGTAAAAAAGAAAAAACTCTTACTATTTGCAACAGCATGGATGGAACTGGAGAGCATTATGCTAAGTGAAATAAGCCAGTCAGAGAAAGATAAGTATCACATGATCTCACTCACTTGTGGAAAATAATGAACAACATAAACTAATGAACAAAAACAGACCCAGAGACAGAGAGGCATCCATCAGACTGTCAAACCTCAGAGGGAAGGCAAGGGAGGGTGGGGGTAAGGGGGAGAGAGCAACCAAAGGACCTGTATGCATGCATATAAGCCTAACCAATGGACACAGACAACAGGGGGTGAGGGCATGAGTGGGGGGTGGGAACCGCAGGGGAGAAGTCAGTGTGTGGGGGGGGGAAGGAGACATATGTAATACTTTCAACAATAAAGAATTTAAATTAAAAAAATAAAAGCAATTACCTTACCTAACAGGGACAGTTTCACGGTGATAGCTCCATTCTATGTATAAAACCCAAAGCTCAAGTCCACAACATCCTTTACATGAGAAAGGGCAACATACGTTCTCACAGCCAGTAAAGGGGATGCTGCGGGGGCCTCTCCCTGGGTCCCCAGCTGCTGGGAATACAAGCTGATCTCAGTTCACAGCTGCCGTTCCTCACCCCCGCAGAGGATGGCTAAGGAAGGGATGTGGAGGCCAGACCCCCTCGCCTCAGTGGGGGGTCATTCTGAAGGGCCTTCCCAGCTCCTCCTTAGGATCTGCTGAGGCCTCAGTTGCAACTGTTTTGAAGGTCAACTCCTGTCCAATTCCGCTTCCTCGTCCCTGTACTTGGGAGTTGTCCTCAATAAACTTTCTGCCCCGACTCTGTATCTCAGGGTCTATTTTCAGGAAACCTAACCTAAGACAAAGGAGTGAACCAAGATACAGAAAGGCAGAGTGACTTGCATAGTCGACTATAGATACTGGTAAGCAACAAATACATAAATCACATGATGCTGCCATGAAAAGAATCATTAGAAGTCAAGTACAACTCACCCTTTTCCAGATGGGGAAATTTAGACAGAGAACTAAATTATTATGAGCTAATTAGGTGAGAAAGCTTCTATCAGACTCTACACCAGTGGTTCTCAACCTTACCTTCCTAATGCTGCGACCCTTTAATATAATTCCTCATGTTGTGGTGACCCCCACCCATAAAATTGTTTTCGTTGCTACTTCATAACTGTAATGTTGCTACTGTTATGAATCATCATGTAAGTATCTGATAGGCAGGATGTATTTTCATTGTTACAAATTGAACATAATTAAAGCATAGTGATTCATCACAAAAACAGTATGTAATTGTATATGTGTTTTCCAATGGTCTTAGGCAACCCCTGTGAAAGTGTCGCTCAACCCCCAAAGGGTCGCGACCCACAGGTTGAGAACCGCTGCTCTACACTGACTGATTATAGCCCAGGCAGACAATATTCTAAAATTTAATCAGCCCCCAGGAAACCTAGATAAAACATGAGAGAAAACCAAACTATGAGAAGTTGTAATCAACACAAAGTGGCTTTTTTAAACCCATTATCCACGGACAATGCCTCATTGTAACCTCCTGCCATAAGAAGCCATTTAATCTTGGGACTATCCACTAAACAGAGAAGCCAGGTCTGAGTCAGGGTGGTAGTGCACTTTATTAAGAAATGAAACAGTACCATACAGGAAAAAGCATATTTCAATTGCAAAAAACAACAACCCACACACACATATGCATAGCCCCACAGGTAGCAATGGGGCACATTTCAGACAGAACATTAGACATCAAGTTCACAACCAAACAAAATGTAGTTTATGATCTTGCAATACTTTTCTTCAGTGTAGTATAAATACTTATTTAATGGTTATGACAAAAAGGATAACATTTAAAATCTAATTATTGATCTTACAATGGAGAAAGGCCAACTCAAGTCTTCAGAACTGTGAAACAGACGCCTTAACAGGCAACCACTATCAGCTGCCTGAACTGGCTAGTTTCTCTAGTCTCCTAAATTAGCTAAAACACTTTTCAAATGAAAGGCAAAGAGCAGCATAAAAACCCTGCTCTTTGCCCTTAGGATAGGCAAAACAAATACCTTAAGTCCTCACACCAGGGCCATTACTTAATTTTGGATTTATGATAAGGTTAATTATGTAATAAATTTGGGTTGGTTTCCTTTGGCAGTCTTTAATTCCCATTTAATAAAAACTAGATTAGGTTAAGGAGTGTTAGGAGATAACAAGAATATAGAATAAAATGCTGAATATGGGAGAAGAAACAGTCGACTCAACAGCTATAAAACAAATGTGATACTTTGTGGAGGGGCAAACACAATGGTATCACACTATAATAAAAGCATAAAATAACTGAGGCATATAACTGACCTGATAAAAAATATCTTGAATCTAACTTGTTTAATGTGTGGAAGTATGTTCTTCAATATTTTTATTTAAAATTTTTGGCACATAAAAGCGTGTCAGCTATCATTCACTGATGTGCAGGATGGGGTGTTACTGTATATCCATCACTTGCATACCTGAGTTCACTGAATCTTCTCAACTGCTTTATTTGATCACATGTGTGTTGATATTTTCCCCAGATGTTTATACTAAGAAAAGAAGTGTCTTGTGGCTGAAACCTTTGGAAGAAGCTTTACATTTCTGACAGATTTTAAATGGGAAAGACAAGAGGTAGGCACTAGTCTGGGCCCACACTACTCCTTAGAGAACTAAGTCTTCCTATGTGAAATCACTCCATTTCACGCCTTTTATAAAATTTAATACCTAAGGCAAGTGAATTTATAATAGAGCCCTGATTTCCTTTCTGTATCTTATAGTCTAACAAATAATAACAACAAAAATTCTAATGTCTATTTCAGTTATTTGAGAGAAATTATCATGCTAACATTTACTCTAAGCTAACTATGTTAAAGAGATATTTAACAGATCTATAATTCTATTATGGTCATAGGAAAAAAGAAAAAAAA
The DNA here is from genome assembly GCF_963259705.1 of Myotis daubentonii. Lineage (NCBI taxonomy): Eukaryota > Metazoa > Chordata > Mammalia > Chiroptera > Vespertilionidae > Myotis > Myotis daubentonii. Next base: position 2,555,363 of record NC_081861.1, on the reverse strand, counting down.
TATGCCACTACGGGCCAGGGTCTACCTGAAAGAAAAAAAAAGAAAAAGAAAAATACTGCTTTCTTGAAATTGGTAGAGAATGTTATCATCAAGGATGAGTAAAGTGATGTCTAGCCATCTTCCAGGAAGAAAAGATGCTTCATGCAGAGCTATTCAGGGAGGCCTCAAGGGGACAACCCTGTCACTAGTTCGCTCTGCTCACCTGGAGAGCTGCACAAAAGTCACAGAAAGTCAATTTAATCATTATGCCTTGGTAAACACTCTCCTCTTTAAGAAGAAAAGTGGGAAAATATACAGGCAAGCTAAGACTGAGGCTAGATGTCTAGAAACTCTGCAGGAAATAGAAGTGGTGAGAAGATTCCTGAGGCAACAACCCACAAAATGTATCCCCGCAACCACTGGTCTACCTCCACTGCGTTCATGTCCTATTCCTTCATACTAAGTGGGAGCTGCTCACCCCAGGAAAGTGAAATGTTTCATTTCTGCAATTACCAGGCATTTTATGTTAAAGGGGAGAAAAACAGGTCATAGAAGTTGTTTCTGATGAGCACTTTAACTTGAAACTAAGAAACTGATACAAGATCTAATACACCAATCAACATGAATTAATCTACACAAATAAGATGGAGCATGCTCTCCACTGGCTATTAGGTGGGATTCTATAAGTTGTTTTTACTTTAACACAGACTAAACTAAGGTGTTACAACCAGTGCACTTAACAATAGTCTAATGAGACACAACCATTAATCTGTCAACATTTCCCTTCTGATGGTACTGGAAAAGCATAAGCAGAGAGTGTGCTTCAGGACCGTTGTAGCAGCCTGCACTTGTACACCACAAAACACAGGGCAGACACTGATGTGGAAAACCCAATGAGCTTGAGCAGGCCTGGCACAGAGGGGAGGTTTCTTTCCCAGAAGGTGTGTGTGATTTCAATAGCTGGGACATCCTAGAGGAAAGAACACAGTTCATTAGCAGAAGACTTCTGCACTAACAAAGAGGGGCAAAACAAATCTGTAAAATTAGTGCACGAATATGCTTTGGAGAGTGACACCTACAATTACACCAGAGGCTAGAAGGTGAAAGATATGCGTTTTTCATGTAGTCACTAGTCCAGGGGTGGGCAACCCCTGGCACGCATGCCAAACATGGCACGCCAGTAACTTTTGCTGGCACACAAAACCCTCTCTTATCATCTTCCATTTACAATTTTTTCCTTAATATCAACTTTTTTATTTTTCAGATAAATTTAGTATAGGTGCATCTTAGATAAATAAATAATTTTACATAACAAGTTATCTTAAAGACCATAGACATGGATTGACGAGAGAGGGGAAGAGCAATTTCTATGCCTCTGCCTTAACTCTCCCGGCCTTCCTAGATCCGACCAGTGTTTTGGTTTCATCCACATACGCTTGTGAATCTTTGTGCTCAGTGATGAATTTTGTGAAGTCTCGTAATAGGAGTAGCCTGACGGATGAAAGTAGTAGCTCGTGCATATCTCTGAAGGTCACGAAATATAAACCTGATGTAAAATCTCTGTCATCAGTGATGCAGCAGCAAAAGTCCCACTGATAATATCAAATGGAGTCATAAAGTTTTCTGTCAGACTATCAGTGTACATGTATACATTAAAAAATAAATGTATTTTTCATCATCATATACTGTGTTTTTGTCGCTCGAATGAATTTTATTATTTCTTCAAGGTTCTTCACATACGTACACCTTAAGAGATATCAAGTAGGCGTAACATGTTCTCAAAAAATTAGGGTTGGCACACAGAAAAATTTTGAGTCAGAGATTTTGCTGGTTCTGGCACGCACCCACAAAAAGGTTGCCCACCCCTGCACTAGTCTCTGGTGATGAAGTTGACAAACTTACCTCTGACTCAGGCTCTTCGATGTCTTGATTTGTCTCTTTTCCCAGAGCATTCAAGATCTGAAAGAAAGTGGCAATGGTATTGTGAAATGAGGTTTTGTAGTGTTGACAGATTCAAGGCCCTCCTGGCCACCGATGAGCCCCCTGAGTGGAGTGAGGGGCAGAGAAGTAAACATACAGATTTATCAGTGTCAAGATCCAGAAAGGCCAGATACCAAAAACACGGCTGGACTCGGGAGGGAGGCTCCCTTACCGATCTAGCTGCTCGCTCTCCAGCTTCAACAGCTCCTTCCATGTACCCGCTCCAATGTGTGGCTGTCTCCGTTCCAGCAAAATGAATTCTGTCTACTGGTTCTCGAATTATCCTTCAAGGGAACAGAAAGGTCACACAGTTACCTGAGAAGGCACTGAGGATGAATGAGTCAATTGCTGCCCTCATTTATCCCAGAGAAGGCAGGGTAACTCAAATTGTTTCAAAAAGTTCCATGTGACTCAGCCAAAGGTGAAAGGCTCTTCCTTATTTCCTGGGCCTGCACCCAAGGGTCTAAACTTTCAAGCCAGAGAGAATCAGGCTGTCAGATCATCAATCACTAGAGGTGATGTTGACCTTTTCCTAGCCATCCAGAATTGGAATCTAAGAACATGCATTAAATCCAGTCAGATTTATTTGCTGTATGTTTTATGTCTGTAGTCCATTCTGCTCTCTACACCATCTTTCCAAAGGGGTGGATTCTGCATGGGATCACATCTGATGGCACATCCCAACCATGCAGGCACTGCCAGGTTGTCAGGAATAACTATACTGGCAAGTAGAAAGACAGAAAGGTTAAATGATTTCTGGCAAAGAAAAGACCTGAGGGGAGCCCGGCCGGTGTTGCTCAGTGGTTGAGCATCGACCTATGAACCAGTAGGTCATGGTTCAATTCCCGTCAGGGCACAGGCCCAGGTTGCAGGCTCCATCCCCAGTGTGGGGCGTGCAGGAGGCAGCTGATCACTGATTCTCTCTCTCTCCCTCTCCCTTCCTCTCTGAAATCAATAAAAACACTTAAAAAAAAGACCTGAGGGATTATATGTATGTCTCCTTAAAAAAAAGAAACTCATAGACACATTGTACAGTTAGTGTCTATGAATTTATCTGTAGACTGGCTGAGGGTAGGGTAGTGGGCCTTCTCTTACAGAGGTCTTGCCAAAGAGAACCACGGAAGGGCAGAGTTGAATGGACAACTGTCCTCTCCGACCTTGTTTGACTCCTACCATGTCTGCAGCCACTTTCAGAAAATCTCCCAAGCTGCCCATTTCTATCCCAAAGGCCTTCACCTCAACCTACTGCCATACCTTTTTCCAGCTTAGTTATCTTTTGCTTCATCTATTGCTGATCCTAGTCCCATCTTATAGACTTTAGAACCACTCCAGTTACTCAATCCTGCTATCACTACCAACGAGTATTTGATTCAATTAATAATAAAAAAACCCACAAATAATAATCTCATGTAAGGAAAGGGTTAATAAATTCTTCTTCCTCGTGACAAATGTGACCTTCAGTTAACTTTCTAGCTCTGTTCCTTTAAAAACCTGATGAAGGTATAATGCCATCTATGTTATCAGGCAATACTGCCCTACAATGATAAATTGCATCTGGGCTGGGAAGACGGGCATGGATTGTAAATTCCTCGCAGGAGGCTATCATTTTGAGCTTCATTGAGTGTGGTGCCCCTTGCAGGGACCCTGAACACCATGTCTATGAGGTTGAGACAATGACTCCTATGGGGCTTCTAAGCCAAGATGGACTCCTCCACCTTGGGTGGCTATCACCTCTTCACACCTTAGCTGTATACAATGGGGATGCCTCCCCCTGAAGATGAATATGTCTGTGGCAAGACATGTTTAGCCCATGTCCTTCTATGTAGACCGGTGCCCAGGAACCTGGAGGGGTCGTGTATGACTAAATGCCTAATTGGGCTCAAGAAGGCCTCTTGGAAGACACTGCAACTTGCAGAATTCTCGCATGTACTGCTGCCATGTGAAATCATCACCAGTATTCTGCTATTGTTCTATGTGCTGACAGCTATTGTTCTATTGTACCAACATACTTGTTTTTCTGTGGACATCTAGAAATATACAAATTGACTACTTAAGACATTAGAAATAGAAATGCTGACTCCTATTTCTAAAATTCCTGTTGAACTTTGCTTATATTGTAAGTTTAGTGTATGTCTTGTATTAATCGATATAGTGTGTGGGTAATACCTTCCATATCGAGTCATAATGCCAGGAGGAAAGTAGGCGGTGTAGCAGCCTCCAGAGTATTGTTCTTCGCACCAATTCTTTTCCTCATAATGGACCGGCTGAAGTTCAATGGAAAGAAAATTCCAAAGGAAAGAGAAAGCTGAAATTCTATCAGTCAACAATGAAGGCTCTTGTGTATTTTACTTGAACAAAAAGTTTACATTTTTTAAAAAGGTGGACCTGTTTTTCTAGCACATTAAGGGAAACATGACAGAACCAAGTAATGATCTTTTGTGAGGTACCACGTATACTTTTGACTTTCTCAACCTCTAGGGGAGACATGAAGCATTTCAATAGCTGGGCACAGGACATCTCCAGGCAGATTCTGAACTCTATACCTAAGTCTACAGGAAATCCCATCAATAATCAGGCCCTGGAAAAGTTTGCTCAAATCTCTAAATTCTCTAAATAGAACAGATGGATACTTCCCCCTCCACCAGCGCATTACTGCTGGGGGGGTGGGGGAGGGATGGTGGATGGAGAAGGTAGAAGATAAACAGTGTCCGAGAAATACTTTTCTGGAACACTTCTTTAAGCTAGAAAAGTGAATGATAGGAATTCTGATAAAAAGGGGAGAATTAAAGATGAAGACGTTTCTCAAGGGACATAAGAGAACCTCCTATGATTTTCCTAACACCTTCTGCAAATTTATTATTTGAACAGTTCAGAGATAATCTCCTAAAAGAGCCCTAAGCTATCTGCTAGGATCTTCAGAAAGAATTACATGCTCATACTTGCTTTCAGTGGTGGATTGAAAGCACTGAAATTCCAAAATGAACTGTGAACTGAGTCTACAAATGGGAAGACAAATTAGCATGACTTTGACCTGAGCAGAGTCTACATTCAGTTACACTGTCAAGTATATACTGCAGTATATAATAATATACAGGCCCTCAGTTCTGGGAACTGATCTGATCTACCCTAGAGATAATACCTGCAGCTCCAGGCTCTGACTACAATTGGTTGCCAATTATTTAGTGAACATTTAAATACTCCAAGGTAGTGGTTGGCAAACTGCGGCTCGCGAGCCACATGCGGCTCTTTGGCCCCTTGAGTGTGGCTCTTCCACAAAATACCACGTGCGGGCACGCACGTACAGTGCGATTGAAACTTCGTGGCCCATGCGCAGATGTCGGTATTTTGTGGGAGAGCCACACTCAAGGGGCCAAAGAGCCGCATGTGGCTCGCGAGCCGCAGTTTGCTGACCCCTGCTCCCAGGCATGACTACATCAGAAACTGCTTGCCCCTGACAGCAGCTTTTAATGAGCTTCTGTAATTGTTGAAGTGACTCCTCCAGTGAACATATCCCTGTATACTCTCCATAAGACTGTCGGAAAACATGAATCTGCTTTGCTTATCACTGGAGCAAACCAAGAACCACCTGCTAGGCATGAAAGCTGGGTGTTCTTACGTGTAAAGCTTCCTCACTTCCCAGCACTTTGGAGTACAACTCACAGATTATTTTCTTTCTATAAAAAAGAACCAAAATGTTAAGCAAGTAATAAACAATGTTAGTTCCAGGGCTCTTGCCAGCATTTTACCACGGAAGGTTTTAAGGGAGAGACGAATGCTAGTCCTGAAGTGATGTTATACATTAGGTGGCTATTTAAGTTCCAGTACAGGCAGGAAACGTTTGTTTTCCCTTTAAGGAGCTATTTGTACTAATCACAAAGGAAAGGCAGAACTGGAAGTACTCTCAAAACTACTATCCTCTTGCCTGGTATGGTTCAGTGGTTGAGCTTCCACTCATAAATCAAGAGATCACAGTCAGGGCCTATGCCTGAGTTGTGGGCTTGAACCCCAGTAGGAGGCGTGCAGGAGGCAGCTGATCAGTGATTCTCTCTCATTGATGTTTCTATCTTTCTCTCCTTCTCCCGTCCTCTCTGAAATCAGTAAAAATATTTTTTAAAAAAACCTACTATGCTCTGTCTCTGTCTAATCCAGCGGTTCTGAATCTGTGGGTCGCGACCCCTTTGGTCCTGCTAGACCTCTTTCACAGGTGTCGCCTAAGACCACCCTGCATATCAGATATTTACATGATGATTCATAACAGTAGCAACATTACGTTATGAAGTAGCAACGAAAATAATTTTATGGTTGGGTCACAACATGAGGAACTGTACTTAAAGGGCCAGAAGGTTGAGAACCACTGGTCTAATCCAAGCCCCTTATTTTAGAGATGAGAAGGTTGGGGCTTAGTGCACTGAAGAGAGTTGTTCCACATCACTCAGCTAATTAATGACAGGGCTGAGGTTCAACTCTCCTGAGTATCCCACCTGTAGTAAGTGCTCAATAAAAATGTATTAAAACAAAATCCATCCTCAGCCTAGAATGGTACCCTCTATGATGTAGATATAGATGACTGATACTCACGTACTTCATATGAGGTTACAAGGAATAATGCCAACATTCTGAGTCGATTAGAAAGCAAAAGTATTGATCATCATTCTGAAAAACTTAATGAGGTTTAACTTATTTTGGGGACATATAATAAAATCTTTATTAAAACAGCCCTAGCTGGTTTGGCTCAGTGGATAGAGCATCAGCCTGCAGACAGAAGGGTCCCGGGTTTGATTCTGGTCAAGGGAAACATGCTCGGATTGGGGGCTCGATCCTCAGTGGGGAGGTGTGCAGGAGGCAGCCGATCAATGATTCTCTCTCATCATTGATGTTTCTATCTCTCTCTCCCTCTTCCTTCCTCTCTGAAATCAATAAAAAATATTAAAACAGAGTGAAACCTAAAATCTAATCAACCTACATTGCCTCTTATTTTTCATTGTTGAGTGATAAATCAGTTATAATAGAAATATGAGTCATTATTTACTGTATTTCATATTATTAGTTGAGTCAAGAATGAATTCAGACAAATATATCAGGAAATTATCTTCCCCATTCCATGCTCCCACTAAAATTAAAAATTTTTGGAAAAGTATGTACTACAAGGATGTTGGAGCAATGCACTGACTGTTTAGTTGGGCTCTAAAAATGAGAGAACATATTTTAATGATGGCCAAGAGAGTTCACTATGTAAATCACTTTGCAGTGGAATTTACCCACTGGTTTCTAAATCTGGCTGCTCATAGCAATTACTTGAAAAGCTTGTTAAAAAATACTCTGGCCCCACCTCTAACCTACCGAATCATAATCTATCATCCTCAGAAAAATATATTTTCCAAACATTTTTAAAAATTTAAGTACAGTTATTATATAATCTTATATTGGTTATATTAGTTTCAGGTGTACAATGTAGTGATTTGAAATTTTTATACCGTACAATGTGATCACCTCACTAATTCTAGTAATTATCTGTCATCATGTAAACTTATCACAATATTAGTGACTATATTCCCCTTCCCCTTTTTATCCATCCCACTGCAACCCTTCCCTCTGGCAACCACCCCTTTGTCCTCTGTTCCTATGAGTTTGTTTGGTTTTGTTTGTTTTAGATTTCACATATAAGGGAAAGCACATGGTATTTGTCTTTCTCTGTGTGACTTATTCCGCTTAGCATAATAGCCTTTAGGTCCATCCATGTTGTCACAAATGGCAAGATTTCATTCTTTTTTATTGCTGTGTAATATTCGTGTGTGTGAGTTGTGTGTGTGCGGGCATACACACAACATCAAACATTCTAGGAAGATTTTGATGCAGTGGGTTCTTGAACTGTTGCTCTAGTCAATGCCATATTCAGACTTATAAAGGTTTTGTCATATAAAAACTTTTGAGACGTTCAGATACCATTTGGAATCATACCCAAATGTCTACACTCAGACTGATGTTTATTTTACTATTAACAAAGAGGGGAAGCAGGAAATCCAAACGAAAATGTCAAGCTTAGTATGGCATAATGAAAGAAAGTAGGCATTAGATGCCATTCCTGGCTTTGTGATAAGCTAGATGTGCCTACGCCAAATCATTCCCCATCACTGGGCCCATAATTCTTTATTGAGTGAGTTGAAACAGGCTGAAACACATATGTATGGATTTTGCTTGCCAGAGAACCTTAGTAAAGGGATAATGGTCTTGCAAGGTGATTGGGCCAGAGCCTCTAAAACTTTCTCCACAACTAACATCTTTATGAGTTTTCTCCATCTGTCTTACAGGAAAACCCTGACTTCTTAACTACTGTAAAGTCAACACAAATATGCAAACTAAATTAATATATGCTTATGGGTAAAGACTGTGTTGAGGCACTGTAGCAAAATACAAGAGGTTGATTTATTAAGATTTTGAGAATATTTATGAATTATTGTTTTCCATAATGCTATGATATTGTTAGCACACAAAGCACAATATAAAGCTAACCTGCTGCATATATTTGAGAAGTAAAATCTTACCTTTGGTCTTTTTGGAGTTTAGCGAGGTGGATAGCTTTTCGAGCAAGAATGAAGCTGGAAAGAGAGGTTACATTTGAACAATTAGGTGAGAATGGTTTATCTTAAGAGTGCCTCTTGTTTTTGCAGTGTTCTTGCCTCCATATACTCAGAATTAACGAAATCTCCCACATCCTCCTCCTATTTATCTCTACTAGAACAAATGCCATGCTGTCTTCAGTCTGCCTCTGTATCCAAAACCCCTCCTGCTAAGCTGTGGGCTTCTAAATGACAGGTGGTGTCCTATTCAATATTTACCCTGAAAGTCTTGCAGTTTGGGGCATACAGTAGGAAATCAAATGACAGAAAAATTAATGTTGCATTAAATTATTATCCTGGTAATAACTATTGCCTTCTGTTGAATACTTTATAAAAGCTGGAAAAATAAATGTAAATAAATTTTGTACTGGATGCCAGAGTGGGTCACCCAGATTCCTCTTCAGGACCAAGCACCCACTGCCTGCAGCTCACAGCTGATTCCACTCTGCAGCAGAAAACTGCCTGCCTCAAGATCCCCTGCCTCTCCCCAGAATGACAACTTGGGAGTACAGTGGGCACCAAGGCACACCCCCTTGCCTCAGTGCAGGACACCGCTGAAGGGTCTTCCAGCTCCAGAGCTCACGGTGGGATGGCTTAGGCCTCCACTGGTTGTCAACATTAGACAACCGAAGGACTTGTATGCATGCATATAAGCATAACCAATGGACATAAGACTCTGGGGGATAGGGGAGGCCGGGGGAATGTCAAGGGGGGGGGGGAGGAGACATATGTAATACTCTGTGTAATACTTTAAGCAATAAAACAAACAAACAAACAAACAAAAAAAACAGTCTCTCCCTCTGCCTGATGCAGATTCCTTCCCTTCCCCACAGGTAGAAAGCCCCAGGACACTTCCCAACACACCTCCTGCACCCAAATCTCCTTCTCTGAGTTGGCTTCCTGGGAAACTCACCTAGCACATTCTCCAAATATAGTAACTTGGTAAAATTGAGTTACAATCTGTTTGCTTCCCTTTAACCAAACAGATTCTATTTATTATACTGATATTACTAATAGCATGTATATTTAAAAGAAGTGAATGGTGACAAGAAATCCCTAGTTATACTATTAGTAGAAAATAATTTTTTAAAAAAATCCAAATGAGTTAAGGGACAATGATATTATATCTCCATTTTAAAAGGTTTAAAATTGTATTTTGTTCTAGCCAAAAAGACAAATAGATCAGGACTTAAAATGCAAGGGCTAAAAACAAGTATTTTGCTCTCTCCCTCACCCCCTAATTAAATTGTTTCTCAATTTGATTGGCAATTCATTTATTGCTATTATTTGAGATCATTCTAGGAAGCAAAGATACAAAAACGTATTTGTGTTAATCCAGAGAATAGTATTTTAGAAGAAGCTGTAGACTGTTTAGGAAATTTGAACTATTGTACTTTATGGGATATAATCATAATTTTGCTTGACTTAACACTTTATGTTCTGTCTTGCTAGTAATGATTTTAGTTAAATTTTAAGTCTGCAAGAATCTATAATTTTAGACTTATGTAATTATTTCAGTGAAAATCACCAATATCTGATGGAAAATGAAATCATTTAGCTGAAAAAACTGTTTAGATCTTGGGTGCTTTATAGTTTCTTTTTTAAAGGGTAGTTGGTGTTGGTTATTTCTGTTGAATCTCAGATTGAGAATGAAATAACCACTGTGATTACTTCTGTATGGACAACTCTCCTTTACACTTCTTTGGTGCTTTATTGAGGAAATCAAACACATTGGCTTTGGGTTGGGAACATTACACAGTTCGAAAGTACAAGTTCCTTTCTCCTTTCCAAAAGGTGCTAATGATCACAAACACAATACTGGGCAATGAATACTCCTATCTTCAAGGCTTTCCTTGCCCAGAGCAAAGAGCAGGGTGGAGGCAATATAGTTTCAAGGTAAGAACAGGGTGGAGGCAATAGTCCAGATAAAACGTTTTAGAAACTGCCTAAATAACCCCATTACCATCTGGGAATTGTCAGCTTCTGCTATACATGTCCTTGTTCAGGGGTCCTCAAACTACGGCCCGCGGGCCACATGCAAATACAAATATTGTATTTGTTCCCGTTTTGGTTTTTTACTTCAAAATAAGATATGTGCAGTGTGCATAGGAATTTGTTCATAGTTTTTTTTAAACTATAGTCTGGCCCTCCAACGGTCTGAGGGACAGTGAACTGGCCCCCTGTTTAAAAAGTTTGAGGACCCCTGTACCTTGTTAATAAAGCTGAAGAAAGCCCAGAAGAGCAGATGCTACAATATCTAACTCCCAGGGCAAGAAGAAGACCAATGTTCTTCCATCCACAAGTGGACTAATCTTGACTGAGTCTCCTAAAATCTCTACGTCTACCTCCTGCTTTCCTTTGGCATACAGAAGGTGATGCCAAGCTGCACAATCTGAAGATGTATTGTTACTGTGGTTATTACGTTGTGAGCACCTGCTGTTCCGAGAGAGGCTGATGCTGTTCCTTATATGTTATAGCCAGAGAACTACGAAATGTTTTGTTGGCAGTCTGGTAGCCCAGCCTGTTCTTTAAGTCCCTTGGATCATGGGTCTGGCTCCTTCTGTTTTTGTCATTTCCCTTCAAAGATGCAATATGCAGGAGCTCACCTCTTCCAGTGGTAAAGGGGAAAATCACTGGTCCCAAAAAGTCACTTGACTGCTATATGAGCTGTTTTCTTTTGTTGTCATGTGGTAGAATAAATAGCCTTCTTCTTTGTATAGCTTTGAAGAGGGCTAAAAGACATGGCAACTGGGAGACTGTGGCACTCCTTAGTGGTCTATGGCAACCCCCTTCCCTCTCTGGACCCCAAAGGGCAGAGCAGTGATGTATGGGGTTGGGAGGAGAGGAGTAGAACTGCCCTCTTCCAGACACAGAACTTCTCCCTGGACCATCCTTGGTGAAGGACAGCCATGGTGTGACCTACTAGGAAAATTGCCATCTACTTGAGGCCTGGTTCTGCTTCAAACTGCACTTTCTAATTAGACATCCATTTTATATCCCAGGGAAACAATGAACATGTTAATAGTTTCTATGTAGCAATGCTTGCAATGGAGAAATGGAGAAATCCCAGAAACCCTAACTTTAGAAGATTTTACAGGATAAAACAGTTCTCATTCCAGAATGGTTGTGGACATTCTATCTCTAGGCAGGGCTGTTTACCATACCACCTATTTTGTTGCGTCTTCCACTGCCCCCAATATATGCTTTATGGAGGAAAAAATATATGGGCACAAATTCAAATGGTGTCAATTTGGGTAAAGCTTCCCAGTGTTCTTGTGCTAAGTACAAAATATTGCTAGAACATTTTAATACATGGAAACATGATATATTTCTGTAGGGTTATTTATCATTGCTTGAGCTCAATTCCAAAACAATATGCTCTGCCAGTGTCCACAACAGTACACCAACACCATTTGGAAAATGCAGAACACCCAGCTCTAACTTACCCCATGATAGAAGGCAGTGATCCATCTGGCTTGGTGTCATCCAGGGTTATTGAAATTGGAGCCTCCTCATCTTCGATGATCATACAACCACAGTAGTCTTAACCAGAAGAAAATCAATAGGCTATTGAGACTCACCTCATCAGAGAATCAAGGGGAAATTTATATATATATGCATATATATATATAAACTATTTTACTAAGGGAAAAGGCAAAGCTTAAACTATTGGGCTTTGCCCCAACCCTATAAGCTATTTCCTATCAAATACACACACTTGACTATACACGATGTCTGTTCACCAGACACATAGAAAATGATGCATCTTGATGGCCTTTACATAAAGGTTATGTATGATAAATGCATGACTAAAATTTTAAGATGATCTTGGAACCCTGGAATACATAGGGAGAGACAGGGGTGTGTTAGAGTGAATTACCCCAATGAACTCATGGAAGAAGTGGCAGTAAAGAATCCTTTGAGTTTGAGCAGAAGGCTTATCAACATTAGCCACCATATCTGTCCAGAACCTGCCTCATTTAATCTTCACAATAATCTGACAGTAGGTTTCATTGTTAGCATTTTACATAAAGAGAATGATGCTAAGAGAGGTGAAGTGTCACACCACAGGCCACACAGCTAGTTAGCAAGGGAAGCCTAGGAAAGTGAGATTTCAGAGCAGTGCTTTTCCCATGATGTCCCTTTGTCTCACTCTGCTCATGAACAGTAAGTGGGAGGACATATGCCAAGAGCCAGGGTAATGGTGGCCATGCAACTAGAGGGATTTCTTCCTTCTCTTTCACTGCCAGCAAGTGTTCTTGGGGTCATTTTGTGTTATGAGGAAATGAACAAACTGGGATTTCTGCTCCTTTCTCTAACAGTTTGAAACCACTTAGCTTTTTTTTCTATTTAGTGTTAAGTATAATGCTCCTTAAAAAATAGTTTCTTCACTTAATACAATTTAAACATGAATAAATGCAGCCTACCCTTCTTCTTCCAAAAGGCTTCCTTGTAATACATCATACACTTAATAATAGCTCCCATTGGAAGACGCTGCACTAACTGGTTTCTCTCACATGGCAGCTCTGGAATAAAGTGAATCTTGCTCGTCAGAGTCGGAGGGATGGCACTAATAACATATTTGCACTAAAAGACACAAACACAAAATAACACCTCAAACGGAAGTCAGAATATTGCAGAGGGCGTGAAACATATTTATCATTTTGAATAATACTGAGCAGTAACAGCATACAAAATGAGGTTACTGTAAGAGAAGAACAACAAAGGCAGGTCAACCAAGGCTGGTCATTTGAAAGAGAATAAGTAGGAAACATGCCAGCTTTAATTATGCCACTGCTGGAATTCTATTTGGTTAGAAGTTACAGAAGACATAAGACCTATTTAATATATGCTCCTTTTGACTAGACTGCATTACCTGATAAATTTCATTATTCAACGTCTGTACGATGATGTTGTCACCTGACTGGTCAACAAAGGTGACAGGATGATTTAACTTCACTCTGCCCCCGAGGCGCTCCATTATGCGTTCGCTTACTTGACCAGAGCCACCTACAAACTTCCGTTCCTACAGGGGAAAGCAGGCAGGACACTTTGTAAAAACCCAAGGAAGGAACATCCTGTTTGCCACTGATTAGAAAACTTCCAGTAAGCCAGAAGCCATACCTTCACCCTCTGTACACTTAAATGTTGGAAGAATTCATTAGGTCAGAGGCAAAGTCTAGCAAGAGACCTCTATTATCATGCTCTGCAGTTTCTGGCAATGAAAAGCAGATACTAGTTTATAAAGTCACAGAATCAAAAAGAAATGTCCCCTTACACCAGTGGTCCCTTGACTGAATGCGAATATCAACAAGTCTGTGGACTTCCAATGCCCGAGAGTGCAGTACATGGAGGGAACCTTGGGAGGTGCTGTGCTTCTCCCAAGGGATATGGGTTCTTTAATTTAAAAAACAGTATTTTTTTCTAGATTTATTGAAATGGGGATACAGTTTCTAACTCCCTTTGGTTTCTCAAAACTCTAGCCAAGGGTTGTTCAGGCAGATTAAAATGTTCTCCCAGAGAACAGGCTCAGAGTGCTCTTGTAAATTATCTGGTCATCACCCAATGACATTCTAAGCATCTAAATCTCAGATATTGAGTAACTGCTTGCAAAAATGTCTGGAAGTTTCCATGCAGGGGCAGAAAGGCGAAAGCTAAGCACCTGTCTGTGCCTCCAGACATTGTTAAGAAGTTCCCTTGAGCAGCCCTGTAAATGCTCTGCCTCACTGCGATCTGCTATACTCACCATGGAAATGGTGCCAGCTTAATCTAAGAAGGTAGGTCCTTAATACAATGCATTTTGTAAGAACCAGGGGACTATCCTTAGAAGATTCCCTAAGTGTACATGTAGGTAGAAATACATGTAGGTAGACCGAGGCTTGGCCCAACATCTGACAGATACCTCATTCATGCTCCTCTACAAAACTTTGCATGAGCAGCCACACCGTGATTTTTATGCTTTTATAATTAGCTATTGTTTAAATGACACCACTAAAGTTCTTTATAAAAATTTGCCCATAGTAGTTCAGATCTAAATTTATGATATGTCTTTCCTCAAGAAACTGGGACCATTTAATTTATAATTTGACCTCTGTTTTCCAAGACTTACTTTGAATTTTACTATTGTGGAAATGAAAAGACCATAGACTATTTTCAGCTTGTTCACTGCCTACCTCTCCATGTCTACTATTGGTTGAATTAAATTACTAAATAATAAATCTAAGCTCTTTATACTGTAAACATATTATGATAATTGTTTGAGAATCATAATATGAATTGTGCTTTCCAAAAGGTTGTGTAGCATTTGGCTAGAAGTTTCTTGGCTCCTCTGAATTAAGATATCCCAGAAAGTAAGATATAGGTTTATAGGAGTAATGTGTTATTTCTGCCCATAAATAAAGACACACAAAAATGCAACTGTCTTGCATTTGCTAAAACTAAGGGTCAAATGGACAATAACTCTTGGGGCCACAAGAACAACTTGGGGGCTTCTGAATATTTCCTAAGGAGAGGAATAATGCACTTAGCAGAGACTCTAAACCTTGCACTATGGAACAGAGCAAAGTTAGAAGTAAACTGTTCTTAATTTAAACTCATCCCATTGAGACATAACATTCCTAGGAAGGAGAGACCCATTTTCTTTGAATAAGGGAGAACCTTGAAACAATCTCAGAGGCTGAAAAACTGGGGAATTAGGATTCTGGCCTCACTACTAGTTTGCTGTGAGTCCAGCCAATCAGCTAAAGGAGTCCATAATGGAAGTGGTATGGAGCCAGGCAAATTCTAGTTGGCAGTAGAATTTTAGAATCTAAAATGTAGAATTTACTATTGAAAGAGTGGCCATAGTCCCTATGAAAATTAGAAGAAAGAACAGTCACTTCCATTCTATAACAGTTAACATAAAAGAATAAGATACAGAATGGGACACAAAAGCTTTATGTCTGGAGCTAAGATGACTTTAAGTACAATAATTTTACAAGTACAGTAATCCCCTCCTTGTCTGTGTGGGGTATGTTCTAAGACCCACAGATGCCTGAAACCGTAGATGGAACCAAACCATATATATAGTATGCTTTTCCTATACATATATATACACCCTTTGTGACTTCTCTTTGGCATATATGAATTGCCAGCATCAGTACTCTTGCACTTTGGAGCCATTACTAAGTAAAATAAGGTTATTTGAACAAAAACATTGTGATACCACAGCAGATAAGGTGGCTACTAAGTGATCAACAGGCAGGGAGCATCTATAGCAGTGATGGCGAACCTATGACACGCGTGTCAGAGGTGACACGCAAACTCATTTTTTTGGTTGATTTTTCTTTGTTAAATGGCATTTAAATATATAAAATAAATATCAAAATATAAGTCTTTGTTTTAGTATGGTTGCAAAGATCAAAAAATTTCTATATGTGACACGGCACCAGAGTTAAGTTAGGGTTTTTCAAAATGCTGACACACCGAGCTCAAAAGGTTTGCCATCACTGGTCTACAGTGTGGAGACCCTAGACAAAGGGACAGTTCAAGTCCCAGGCAGAATACAGTAGGAGGATGTGAAATTGCACCTTGATTCTTAGAACACTGCACAATTTAAATTTATTAGTTGGTTATTTCTGGAATTTTCCATGTAATATTTTCGGACTGCAATTAACTGCAGCTAACTGAAATCACTAAGAGAAAAACCATGGATGGGGAGGGGGAAGGAGGGAACAGCTGTACTATAAATTTTTGGAAATTAGTTATTACAGTAATTTAGCTCCCCCTTACATAAACAGCCTAATTTTACCTACCTCCAAAAGGAAAGAAATTAATTCCCAAGACCTAATTAATTCAAAATGAAAATTCTTAAGCTGTAAATTTATTTTCAGGAATAAGAAAAAGAGTGAGAAATTTTGTTTACAGAAAATATTTTTGGGATTATTTCAAGCTTCTAATTATTTGTATTCAAAATGTAGAAGCAATTATTAAGACACTAGAGGCCTGATGCACGAAATGCGTGCCAGAGTAGGCCTTCCTTTCCCCGGCTGCCGGCACTGGCTTCCCTCCGGCACCCGGACCCGGACTTCCCTCACAGCCCCAGCTTCGTCTGGAAGGACATCTGGTCTAATTAGCATATTACGCTTTTATTATTATAGATTGATCTGGGTGAAGGCAAAACTCTCAAATTAAGTTATATTTGCAAAAGAACACTCCATACCTGGCCCCCATTGGTAACCGAGAATATCCGAGTAGTGCCACCACACTGCTTCACATACCACAAGAACCACAGGGCAGACACCTCGTGAGGCTCAGAGGTCACATTGATGTTCACAAAGAGAGATGCAAACCGCCTAGCTGTCCTGGTCACAGAACAAGAGCAGATATTAGAGGTAAATACAGATATGCTTCACAGGATATCATGGTTTTAAAACACAATGCAGTATGGTTACAAAACATTTCTATGGCTATAAAAAACACTCATGAATTCAATATATGAAGGAATGCATATTTTAACTCTTCGGGAAAATAAACTTTCCCCTTGTTTTTAGGAATTATGGGTTAACTCTAAATATGCTAATCCCAGTGGAGTCTAAAGGATCAATATGCTTCTCAAGGATAACTAAGGATATCTGTTCTCACATATTTGAATAACCATCCTCTACTCTCCACCTCTACAGCCCCCATCCTGGTCCAGGCTACCAATGACTATCACCTGGGTTACAATGGTGGCTGCTCATGGTTATCCCTAAATGGTTCTCTTATATTCCCCCTTGATGCCTCTCTAAATTATAGCCAACGAATTTTTTTTTTTTTTTTGAGAGAGAGAGAGAGAGAGAGAGAGAGAGAGAGAGAGAGAGAGAGAGAGAGAAAGGGGATGGGAGAGGGAGGGAGAGAGGAATATTGATGTGAGAGTGGACCATCCATCAGCTGCTTCCCGAAACCGAGGCATGTGACCTGGTCAGTGTGGCTCAGTTGGTTGGGCATCATCTTATGCACCAAAGGTTTGCACAGCCTTTATAAAAGCTGTTTGCTGTTCTCTTCACCTGGAAGATAACTTCTCCAAACCATCTACCCTTCATAACTCCCACCAGTCACTGTGGCTCATTCCTGGAATACATCATGCATCCTTTCAGGTCTGTACCCATCCACAGTATACAATTCTTAGAGTTTACCATCCCCTTACACCATCCATGTTTCCCCCACCATACCCCAACGACTGTGGTTCATTCCTGGAAGATACCATCAACAAGCACCATCCATCTTTTATGTCTCCCCTTAGTGCACTGACTCATTCTTGGAAGATATAACGCCTCTGCACCATCCTTTCCTGCCTCCCTCATGCACTGTGGCTCATTCCTGGAAGATATCATCCCCCACAGAATCCCACCTTCTTGTATATCCCCATAAAGTGTGGTTTCTAGCTGGAAGATACCATCCTTCTACATCATATATCCTTCCTGTCTCCCTGCACAGCGACTGCAATCTTTAAACAGAATACCGCCTTTATTCTCTAACATTTCAAGTTCACTGTTACACTCTCCTAGCACTATGTAACTTTTTCCATACTGCCAGTCTCCTGCTAAAAGAGGGTAGGGGCCTTGTTTGACAAATTCACCACCCTTCCTCAATGATTGGTACAGTGCCATCACATAGCAGGCCCACATGGTGACTGAATAATCTGTAAGTAACCTGGGTAATAACAGATTTTTACTGAAAAAATTATATAGTTTATATTTTTGTTAAATATACTAGTGTCCCTCTAGTTTCACATTTTTATATCTCTGTGGAATTACTTTAACATCTTTCCAAATTGCTTCTGTACTCTTATATAATCTGAAAACATTAGTACTTGTTTTATTGCAAATCACAGAACCTTTTTATTTAAAAAAGTTCTACTTCATTCACCTAACTTTCTACTTATGTCTTAGGTTCATTTTATGTTCAAACCTGCTCTGAAATCCCTAAGGGCCCTCAGTGTTGCTACTGACTGGAGAATCATTAGGTTTCCTCTTAACTCTTTCCCAATAACTTCTAAAGAAAAACGCTGCAGTTCAAGATAAGAGAGAAAGAATCAGAATGGAATATAGAAGTAAATTTTAAATAATCAAGATTACTGTGTCCAGCAGATTTTATCAATGAGTTCTTTCATCGTAATTCTGTCCCATTCTTCGGCATGTGGGGCATCCCATGGTGCATCCGCTGGAATCTACAGAGAAAGGTGTGATGGTTACTGCCCACTGCTCTGCCAAGATGCCCTAAGAAAAACCTCTGAAAACTGCTAAGTTTGGGATGGATACCCCTTTGGACTCTATGCCCTAATGCGATTTCAATAATAATAACCACAACAACAATAACCACAATAATAGCTGCATATACATGCATGTATAAATATGTAATAAGTTAATATGTAATACATATATAAAATTAATAAATTTTGATGATAATTATTATTTAAAGTTAACACCCATTTTTAAGTCCCCAATTTAAGTTTGACAGAGTGATGTTACAAAGCCTGAGACTAAGGCAAAAACCTTTAGAGAAACAAGTATTTCTCTCCTTTACTACTAAAGTGGCATCACATATGGGTAAGACAACTATAAGCAGGATACCTGGTGAACATAAATCACTAGGTTCTCAGTGACATAGAGTGCAAAGAACACAGGTATTAGCATTAGATGGATGTGGGTTTGAATCCTGGTTCCCTTGCTGTGTGCTCTTAGGGAAATTACATAACCCCTTGGAACTAATTTCCCTCATTTATAAAGTGGAAATACTACCAACTTTTCAGAGCTGTTGGTGTATTGGAAATGATCTGTATCATTATCCAGAGCAATGTTCCCTGTACTGTGGAAGGATATTAAAGAGCTGCTATTGTTATTTTAGAAACAGGTCATGTGCTGGCTGAACACACAGCTTACCTCCTTTCCCATGTTATCCATTGTCCGCCACAGATTGTTGTAATCCAGATATGCAATGGGGTTCCAGACTGGAGGGAAGGCACCGCGGAATGGGTAAGTTTTCCCCTATAACATAAAAACAAAAGGATAATGTGTTAAGTGAGGCCAACATTTTAAAAACTCAAAACCAACCAACCTAAGAGCCATTTTCAAAGTAACAGGATCCTCAAAAATAAAGGTCTAGGTAGTTTTTAAGGCCTTATTTCTTAATTCAATTCTTTTTTTCTATAAAAACAAACATCTTGTAAATCTGCATAAGGTTGCAATATCTACTAGTAAAATTTTGCATGAGATATTGATTTTTTTAATCAAATAAAAACATTAGATATTTGTAGAAGGCCTATTGTGTGCACTTTACAACATTAATAGCTGTGTTGGATTTTTTAAAAAGGAATAAAGCAAAACTCTTGACCATCAAGGCAGGGACACAAAACATATCAGCATTTGCATTCATGTGTGCACACACACTCCAACTGAGTAAAATATATGCAGCCAGTAAGTGACAAAGAAATAATTTTCTCCTCCACAGTAACAAATTCAAATAACCTTGGCAGATTACATGATCTGATTTCTTATCTGAAAATACTATGTTGTTATGCTGTAATACTTTTCAAGACTCCAAATTCTTTATCATCATTGCTAACCTTTATTAAGATCTTTCTCCATGCCTGGCACTGGCCTAAGCTCTTCATATGCATTATATTATGTAATGTTTATCCCAACCCTGAAGAGGCAAGCACTATTAATATTCCAATTTTATAAATGAGAAAATTAAATCCTGGGAATATTAGCTAGAAAATAGGAGAAAGGAAATTCCCTGTTCCCAAAGCATTTGCTCATAAACATTAAGTTTTCCGGCTTCCCATGAGGTTGATGAAATGTTGAGATAGGCTTGTTCTAGAGACATCTTAAACTTCCCAAGAGAGAACTTTGAAATGTGAAAATTATAAACCTTCCATTCATATTTTTTATAATTCTAAAGAGTCAAAATGGAGACTAAAAAGCTCTGGGGTAAAAGACGATGCTGAGGAAACAAGGTCATCTTTGGAAAATGCCCAACTATATTCTGAGAGAAATGGGCAGAGACATTTTACCCAGAACACAAAAATGGCCATGAAAAGGGGAGAGAATGAGATTAAGTAAGCTCACAGGCAATCTTCCCAACAGCTGGTTCTTGTTATAATTCTTCCCTTAATTAAAATTGGGAAATTTACATTTTCCTCTATAAGATGAATTTATATTCAAGTTAATAGTCTCATAAAAACTGATCTTTGCTTTGTAAAATTATTTAAAAAAATTAAATATGCTCAATTGTCTGAGGACATTAAGAAGAGTATTACAAATATAATTCAACAAAACATGTCCCACATTCCTAATGAAGTTCTTCTCAGGGCAATGCCAACCACAGTATGATTTCATGCAAGGTCCTAAAGACCCCATGAGCTTAACCTTGTTGAACAGAAGTGGCAGAAATGAAGAGTTCAGTGAGAGAGAAGAGTCTAGCTTGGAAATCTTTTTGGGAATGGGTGCCATGGAATATTCTAAGAAGATCATAAAGACCCACCATTACATTAATTTTTATCCTGCTGACAGAGGCACCAAGTTGATAAAGGGATTTTGTTCATTTCACTCAGCATTTTCTAGCTTCTCTGCTCTTATTTCACAGAATAGCAAAATCTGCTAAAGAAATGCATATATGTAGAAACAGTCACCTACATATCACCTCTGACAAGCTCCTGGAAGGCTTATTTCCTCCATGGCCTGCTTCTACACTAGATAACTCTTGAGACTACTTTGCGCATGTTTGAATCTCCAAAGTAGTGCAGTGGAGAGGGCTCAGAGATGTCTGTTAGCTGAGAACTGCCTGCTAATCCGATTTACTCAGCCTCTTAAATGTAAAGTATAGTTTTCTCACAAAGGTATCAGCAGTTGCTCAATCCTAAATCACTTATCAGCAGAAATGCCTTTACAACCTAAAAGAGTGAGGCAGGAACTTCAGGAATACTTCCATATGTCTGCTGCTCTTTAAACATAAAAGGAAAAAGTCAAACAAAGGTCAAGTTCATTTTGTGCCTGAACTGTACTCTGAAACGCTCAGACCCTTCCAAAGTAGCCCTTAATCTTTAAAGGATAATATCTTTGATGCCGCAGAAATTGTTGATGTCCAGTAGAACACAGTGTCCTGGAAATTGTGCCCAAAACACTTCAGTCCCTTTGAGAAACCACAACCTCAATCTACCAACGTTCATAATAACAGGAGACTGTTGCCAGATGACGGGAGTTTATGGCTCCCACGTTATTTTTTATTGTTGTTCATATAAGATAAGCCAAGTTTATAATAAGTAAGTAACATTTACTGATCGGCATGTTAGAGTTTCATCTCTCTTTATTTTTATATTTTAGTTAAACAAAAGGAAGTGAGTGTTATTAAAGAGTATCATAGGCCACTGAGGAAAGCTGCCAACTATTTTTCTTTAATCATTTTGAAAATAAACAGATATATTCTGGATTGGTTTAGGAACATGTCCGTCCAACCCATTTGAATTACTTGGCTCCCTTCTAGTCCCACTGTTTTGTGACAACACTATAAGGGAAATCTTTTAGTGGTTTCTTTTCTATAGTTCACAATAATGCTTTAAATAAAGAAATAATCTAAAAAGAGATGCATTAAATAGGATGACAGTACTGTGTTGTATTAATAATTAATGCAGGTAGCCAAGGTCTCTTCAAACATACATAGTTCTCCTCTACCTTGAAAAAGCCATCATAATAGATAAGGAAGAAATCTATCCCATTGGAATGTGCTGGTTCTCCCAAGTCTTCACTTGGTTCCCATTCTTTGAAATACCCTGACTCCCAACTACTGACTCCCCCAGAGCCCAATCCCCAGCTTTTTCCTTTTCCTCCGCCCAGCTGTTTCCCCAGGAACTCACCCACCATCTGGGTTTGTTATTATATTTGCACAACTGTTATGCTTTGCATTTTTCAGGCCTCTGCTCCCTCTATGTTTATGAGTGCTGCCAAATTGTTATCTACAACCTTATACACATTTCAAGGGCATGTTCCTGATGTTTGTTCATGCCCTGGTATTTTATTTTATTCTCAGCCCCTCAGCTAACACAGTGGGCACTTGAGTTGTACAGTCCCATCTTTGGGAAAAGATAACATTAAGTTCAGGTATAAACTATGATACATTGTCAAGAACAAAAAGGTTTCAAGTAAATGGTTATGCCATCTTTCCCAAGGGATCCCAGTTATATAGAGAAATTACAAATAAAGGAATTACAATATAAATAATATGAGTTCTTCTGGAGGCTGTTGGGTAGGTAAAGATAATTGACAGAGCATTTTAACAGCTTTAAGTTATCATTCACATGCTCTATAGATCATCCATTTAAACTGCACAATGCAATGGTTTGGGGTATATTCAGAGTTGTGTAACCATCACATCTAATTTTACAACATTTTGTCATAGGAAGAAATCCTTACTCATTAATAATCACTCTCCATTCTCCCCCACCACATTTGAAGAACTTCCAAACTATTTTCCAAGGCAGCTGCACCACTTTACATTACCACCAGCAATGTGTGAGGCTTCTAATTTCTCCTAATCCTTATAACACTAGTTACGGTCTATCTTTTTTTATTATAGCCATCCTGGTGGGTGCAAAGCAGTATCTTATCATTTTGACTTGCATTTCCCTATGACTAACGATGGCCAAAGTTAAATCAGGCTCAATGAGTGGAATGTCAGGCTGTTGAGCCCATCCTTGCTGTCATGACACTTTGTGTGTGGACCCACTGAGAAAGTGAGAGTGGAAAGCGATGGTGTGATGGCTTTATACTGTGTCAACTTATTCAGGCTGAACTGGATTTCCCAGAATTTTATTTCCTATATATTTCTGGTTAGGGTAGGTCACAAGATAGATTACGGGAGATTTAGAGAGCAAAAGTGAAGCAGCATTCATTTTGTAGTTCCATTGTTCCTTGTCGCACAAGGTGGCCTATGGCACCTTGCCATTTTATACACTGTATTAAACTGACTTTCCTGACTAGTCTCAATGTACCTGAGAAGGACTATGCCTCACACATGTTTATCTCCTACAGTGTCTTGTAAATAGCAAGGTTCCAATAAATGCCCCTTAAATGAAGAAATAAAATGGGAGTATGGAATTCTTGCTTTTATAAACCATCTCATATCACATTTAGCTCTCCCGTTTATGGGTACTACCAAATCGTTACCTACAACCTTTTACATACTTCAAGGGCTAGGAGGACATTCCCAGATGTTTGTATGTTCCTGGATGTTATTCTCAGCCCCTTTTTCTCAAGACTTGCACAGCTAACAAAGTGGGCACTTGAGTGATGCAGTCCAATCCTATTTTTTTCTACACAAATGACTTCCTCTTTTCCCAACTCACACAAGACCTTCTAATGAATGCCAATTTAACACTACTTTTTATATCAGTTCCACACACATACTTTTTCTACAACAGCCATAATCAATATTACCTTAAAATTTAGAATTCACTATGTGCAAGATGCTGAAGGGAAAAGAAAAAGATGGAAGACTCGGTTCCCTAGGGAACCTAAACTCTGAAAACATTTCCTATGTTAGCATTTCTCACTCTGATCTTTATGGAGATTATATGAAAACAGGTTCCATGGTCATACATTTGGGAATCCTGGCTTATAGTTAAATAGCTTAAACAAATTTTTTAACTGCCAATCCTCATAGGACTCCTAATTTGCTAATGAACATCTTGGCCCTCAAAGACAGAATATGGAGTGCTTCCAAAATTTATGTGACCAACAAAACCCTTCTTTGGCAAAGAACTTTTGGGATTAATGTTGCTAAGAAAATATTCCCTTAAGCATTCTTTCTTCCATTTCTGGCTGGCGCTGGCTGCAGCCTGGGAGAACATGGGAAAACATGGGCTAGAAAGAGGAGCTGCTATAACCAGAAGTCTTATTTTCCAAATGCTATACATGGAAATATATTCTCATGTGTATCTCTCCTGGACAAGAGTGTACATCATCCCACAACAAGGAGTTGAATAAGAGACATAAAATGAAATCACTTGTATATTTGCCTAAAACTGAGAGTGCTCTGTGCTGAGTCTCTGGCCTGGACTTCTGCCCCTTGGCACTAGAGCTGGGCAGTACAGAGAGTGAATGCGTCAGAACAGGTCAAGAGGGTCAAGGGGTGTTAACTGAGTGCCTTCGTCTTGTGCATCCTGGTGACTGGGCAGATGCAGCCCTGACCCTCTACTGGATGGAGTTATCTCAGACATGGCTCCTGTGATCGTGATGGTGAAGATAAGATGAGGATTTGCAGTGGGAGGGAGGGTGGACCAGGAGCCATCAGAGTCTTAGCACAGTCTTTCCAACATTTATACATCAGAAAAATATTTATTTTTAAATCTATAGATTGGGAAAAGTCACAGATACTCATGACTTCTTTGGTGGGTGCCCAAATAATTATGTAGATTAGCAACTTCACCCAAGTCTGTGCTATTTTTGTAAATCACTGCTGGTCAGCAAGTGTGAGCCAATAGTGATTTTTTCCCCCATCGTCTCTAAAGCCTGATGCTTTTACAGAGACATTTATCTGCTGAATATGGCAGTGGAAACTAGGCCATGGGGTACTTTGGCAAACACACAAAATTAAATCTCAGCCTGATGTTTACTGGGTATAATTTGAGCCTGACAAATTACATGAGAGCTATGGGAATGAAATGAAATAGTGGTTCAGTAATTGTTGTGTTTGTTTGAAAAATCTAACAGGCAAAGTCTTTTAAATGGAAAGGACTTAGTTCCACAGCTTTCAGGATCAAAGTGTTCATTACATTTAAGTATAATTTACACTAACAATTTCTGTGATCCCATCTAGAATTATTTTCTTCTGGTTGCATTAAGCTCAAACACAAAGCAAAAAACAAAATGATCACACCAGTCTGCATTCCCACCAGCAGTGCACAAAGGTTCCTTTTTCTCTGCATTCTCGCCAGCACTTGTCCTTTGTTGATTTGTTGATGATAGCCATTCTGGCAGGTATGAGATGGTACCTCATTGTTGTTTTGATTTGCATCTCTCTGATGATTAGTGACTTTGAGCATGTTTTCATATGTCTATTGGCCTTTCTTCTGTCTTCTTTTGAAAAGAGTCTATTTAGGTCCGTTGCCCATTTTTTGACTGAGTTATCTTCCTTTTGTTACATTGTATGAGTTCCCAATAAATGTTGGAGATTAAACCCTTATCGGTGATAACATTGGCAAATATGTTCTCCCATACAGTGGGCTTTCTGGTTGTTTAGTTGATGGTTTCTTTTGCTGTGCAGAAACCTTTTATTTTGATGTAGCCCCACTAGTTTATTTTCTCTTTAGTTTCCATTGCCCTAGGACAGTGGTTGGCAAACTGCGGCTCCTTGAGTGTGGTTATTCCACAAAATACCACATGCGGGAGCACATGGACAGTGCAATTGAAACTTCATGGCCACACGCAAGGGGCCAAAGAGCCGCATGTGGCTCGCGAGCCACAGTTTGCTGACCACTGCCCTAGGAGGTGTATCGGTGAAGATATTGCATTGGCATATGTCTGAGATTTTGCTGCCTGTGGATTCCTCTAATATTTTTATGGTTTCCCATCTTCTGTTTAAGTCCTTTATCCATTTTGAGTTTATTTTTGTGTATGGTGTAAGTTGGTGGTCTAGTTTCATTTTTTTTGCATGTATCTGTCCAATTTCCCAGCATCATTTATTGAAGAGACTGTCTTGACTCCATTGTGCACTGCTGGTGGGAATGCAGACTGGTGCAGCCACTGTGGAGAACAGTATGGAGTTTCCTCAAAAATCTAAAAATGGAACTCCCATTTGACCCAGTGATCCCACTTCTAGGAATATATCCCAAGAAATTAGAAACACCAATCAGAAAGGTTATATGCACCCCTATGTTCACTGCAGCACAATTCACCATAGCTAAGATTTGGAAACAGCCTAAGTGCCCATCAGCAGATGAGTGGATTAGAAACCTGTGGTACATCTACACAATGGAATACTATGCCACTATAAATAAGAAGGAATTATTACCATTTGCAATAGCATGGATGGAACTGGAGAGCATTATGCTAAGCAAAATAAGCCAGTCAGAGAAAGATAAATATCACATGATCTCACTCATTTATGGAAAATAATGAACAATATACACTGATGAACAAAAACAGACCCAGAGACAGAGAAGCATCGATCAGACTGTCAAACCTCAGAGGGAAGGTAGGGGAGGGTGGAGGTAAGGGGGAGAGATCAACCAAATGACTTGTATGCATGCATATAAGCCTAACCAATGGACACAGACACTGGGGCGGGGGGGTGAGGGCATGAGTGGTGGGGGGTGGGGGCAATGGGGGGATAAGGACACATATGTAATACCTTAATGAATAAAGAAAAAAATAAAAATAAAACAAAATGAAATGCTATGAAAAAGTACTGGACTGTTCAAATACAAGGTACCAACATTATTATCATTATTTGTCTCTTTGGTTTCAAGCTCTGTGTTCGGTAAGGTTAGTTATCAACTGAATTATCTATCTGTCTGTCTCACACACACTTCTATAGGACCTTACACCAAATACTTGTACTCCAATAACTTTCTCCCATCTCTAAAGTAAGGATAACTGTCACTTATTGAAACTCTGTGGTCCACTAGGTTTTCAAGTTATTTGTTCATTGAGTTTGACACAGTAGTGAAAACCCTTGGAGTCTACACCTGAGAGAGAAGGCTATATAGCAGCATCGATCCTGTGAAGTGGCAGGACAGGACTATGACAAAAAAAGATGTTCTGGTTGTGTCAGAGTGAGCTCATAGGACAATGGAACTTCCCTTCTTCTGGAAGTGCCCAGCATGGAGCAGGTATGGAATTCATGGGACATGATACGTTTTTTAAGGTTTCAACAGTTAGAAGGCTATTCTGCAAAAGTTGGAACATTCTGGACCAATGATTAAGCCTTTTGGTTGAGGTAGTGGGTGCATACTGTGGTAGAGATAGTGGCTTCAGAATAGGGAGGAAGTAGAAAGCAAGAAGTGGGGAGGAAGGAGGAGATGTCAACTTCAAACTGACAACTACATTCCAACCTGAAAGGTCAAAACCTCCAGAAGTTGGGTTATCATGGAAACTAGAGCAACTATTTCTCTTGAGGAACCTGCTTATGTAATGTTTCATTCTGTTCACAAGGTTCTTTTTGCCATTAGCCAAAATGTTGAAGCTCCAGTTGAGGAGGTGATTGCAAAGTTCCACAGCCTAGTGCAGTGATGGCGAACCTATGACACGCATGTCAGAGGTGACACACGAACTCAATTTTTTTGGTTGATTTTTTTTTGTTAAATGGCATTTAAATATATAAAATAAATATCAAAAATATAAGTCTTTGTTTTACTATGGTTGCAAATATCAAACAATTTCTATATGTGACACGGCACCAGAGTTAAGTTAGGGTTTTTCAAAATGCTGACACGCCGAGCTCAAAAGGTTCGCCATCACTGGCCTAGTGAGAGAAAACCTTTGTCTGGCTTAAACCAAGGCAGGGGGGGGATTCTAAACTACTACTCAATTTCTGCAGTAATTAACCCCCTATTAAAAATGAATGGCAGATGAAGAGTTCTGTGGACTGATTATGGTAGTACAACAGTGTGAATGTACTTAATGTCATTGAAATTTACACCTAAACATGGTTCAGATGGTAACTTTTTTGTGTATGATGTGCCACAATTATTTAAAAATTAATGGAAGGAAAATCCTATATAATAAAAGGGTAATATGCAAATTGATCGAACAACAGAATGACTGGTCGCTATGACATGCACTGACCACCAGGGGCAGATGCTCAACACAGGAGCTGCCCCCTGGTGGTCAGTGCACTCCCATAGGGGGAGCACCGCTGAGCCACAAGCCAGGCTGAGGGCTGGTGAGCGCAGCGTGGTGGTGGGAGCTTCTCCTGCCTCCGTGGCAGCGCTAAGGGTGTCCAACTGAGGGCTCCCGGACTGAGAAAGGGCTCAGGCCGGGCTGAGGAACTCCTCCCCCCGACCTCCACCCCCAGTGCACAAATGTCGTGCACTGGGCTTCTAGTATTTAATAATTAAGCTGAGTTTGCTACATATTGGGCTGTCACTTCAACTGAATAGAAACTTTATTCTCTTGGAAACTAAATCAGAGGCTTATCCCTAAAAGTTTATAGGGGAATAAAAAAAGTCTTTGAGAAAAAATGGCTAACGCTGACCGAGCTTTCTAAAGAAGGCTTTAAGACTAATTTCTGTCACTAAGCTTTCCTGTGACTACAAGAAGTAAATGAAGTCTTTTAAAAATGGAGGTGAAAAACAAGCTTTTTTACAAGCTACATCAATATACCTTTATAGTGAATACTTGATAGATCAAAATGAAAATACATAAACATTTTTAGTCTCTCTGCTTTTGAAAACCTACATACAATTGTAATTTAGAGAGAAAACAATCCTTCTTGCATTACCTCATTTCTACAATCAAAATTTCTTATCATGAGCACAAGCCCATTACCTTTTGCCTATCCTTACCTAATTGTCCTTTTTCCATCTTTTACCCTGATTTATAAAAATTACTTTAAATCCACTTTTTCTTTCTTTTTTTTAAACAAGGCAGAGTATAATGGCATACAATAAAATACTATTATCTTGAATACTAGAGGCCCAGTGCACAAAAATTTGTGCACTGGGGGGGGGGGTCCCTCAGCCCGGCCTGTGCCCTCTCGCAGTCTGGGACTGCTCCCCAGGGGATTGGGCCTAAGCTAGCAATCAGAGATCCCTCTGGCAGCCTGGGGGCCCTTGGGGGATGTCCACTTGCCAGCGGGGAGCAGGCCTAAGCTGCAGTCGGACATCCTTAGCGCTGCTGAGGAGGCGGGAGAGGTTCCCACCACCACCGCTGTACTGGCAGCCATCAGCCTGGCTTGTGGCTGAGCAGAGCTCCCCCTGTGGGAGCACACTGACCACCAGGGGGCAGCTCCTGCATTGAGCGTCTGCCCCCTGGTGGAGTGTGTCATAGTGACCAATCATTCCCAGTTGTTCTGCTGTTAGGGTCAGTTTGCATATTACCCTTTTATTATATAGGATAGAGGCCTGGTGCATAGGTGGGGGCCAGCTGGTTTGCCCTGAAGAGTGTCTAGATCAGGGTGGGGGTCCCACTGGGGTGCCTGGCCAGCCTGGGTGAGGGGCTGAGGGCTGTTTGCAGTTGGTCACACCCCCTTCAGGGCAATCCATCTGGTAGTCTTCAGCCTGTGAAGTGTAACTGCTCACTGAAGGCCAGTGGGGCTCCAGATCTGGAACTCAGGAACTTCTCAAGAAAAGAGAAGAAGCCTCTCTGGTGAATGGCACCACATAAGGCTCGCAGGCACACATGTCATGCCTCAGGAGCCCCTGCTGCCAAAATGGCAGGTCATTTTTGTCATGTCTTAGAACAGTTCATTAGAGGAGTTCACAAGTTGACTTTCTGCCCATTGAATAAGGGGAAAAGTGGTGTAGCCCACAGAACCCTGAGCTTAAGAGCTGGAAAGCCTCATTTTGGCTCCTAAATTCCCTGAGCCTCTGTTTTCTTATCTTTAATATCGGGAGGGGGGTAGGATAATGTTTATTACTTGGGAAGCTCAAATGAGGTAACTCATAAGGGGTGAATTTAGGTGATGAATAAAAAGGAGACAAAGACATGATAAGTAGCATCTCTACAAGTACCTAAACACCTTTAAATTCTTGTGTTCCCTACTGAGAGGGATTGAAAGTAAAAGTATAACTTTCTTTAAAGACAAAACAAACACATTCTGTGAACTGGTATGGAAAGGTAGTAAAAGCAGCTTTAAAATAAATGTCCCTAGCCCTGGCCATGTGGCTCAGTTGGGTAGAGCGTTGTCCCATACACCAAAAGGTTGTGGATTTGATTCCTGGTCAGGGCTCATACCTAGGTTGCAGGTTTGATCCTGGTCAGGATGTGTATGGGAGGCAACCAATGGATGTTTCTCTCTCACATTTCTCTCTCTCTCTCTCTCTCTCTCTCTCTCTCTCTCTCTCTTTCTCTCTCTCTCTCCCTTCTCAGGTGAGGATTAAAAATAATAATTAATAAATAGATAAATAGCTAAATGTCCCTAATCCAAAAGAAACACTATTGTAAGCAAGGGGTCCAACACATACGTGGCAAACATTAAAACAAACAACAACAAAAATACATCTTCTGCTTTCAACACAGCCTACTGACTAAACCAAAGTTCACCTCTTAGCAATAACAACAAGAAATTACTTAGCATTCCACATTCTGAAAAGCCTTTGATTACAGTTGTTGGCATAGAAACCTGGAGTAAATAGCTATGGGAAGAACAGATTAAGTGCAAGGAAAAAATGCTTGCTGAGCTGTTACTATCAGGAAAGCATAGGTTGTTTCAAATGAATCTTTATCACACCATTCTCTAAAAAAGACTGTGTGGTATACATTTATAGTCTCTAATTTTACTTGGAGAGGATGTGAAAAGCAGAGAGAAAGTCAGAATGCACGAATATGCCAATTTATCCTTCAAATCACCTCTGAAAAACGTGTTGCTCCTCCTCTGGTAGTGTTCTCCATCTCCACTCCCTACCTGCACTATAATGATCTGAAGGATCCGATGGGGAAAAAAATCAAGCATTTCCTCCTTTCTCCCCAAGACCTGGCAGTGCAAAACTTAACAGAAAGGTTCCACAACCCAATGAAACTCACTTGTAAAACAATCATAATAATGTGCATTTTATTTACTAATACAAATAATGAATGAATCAATCCAAGAGGTATTCAAGTCCATCTGCTCCCCTTACAACATCCAAAGAAAAAGAATCATTACAGAGGACATTTTAAACCTATCTAGCTAATGCCACTTCAAATCCACATTTTAGGTTAAACATACATGATTAATTTATATTAATTTCACAAATCAGAGCTAATCTCCCAAATAAAGCCATATCCAATTCATAATATTCATAAAACCTGTAATATTCATAATAACTAGGAGCCCAGCACACGATTCAAAATGGTGCGGCACCGCCCACCCTCTAGTCAGGCCCTGACTTGCTCTCTGGTCCCTGCAGCAGCAGCAGCCGCTGCCGGTCCAGCCCTGCCTCCCTCTCCAGCCCTTGAAGCAGCCATGGCCATGGCCGCTGCTGATCAGGCCCTCCCCCAGAGCAGGTGCAAAGAGGCCCCTGCAGCCCCACCCCCAACGCTGCACGCGCAACCTCCTCCTGTCTAGTCGACCCGTTACATTATGGCATCCCGGTTAATTAGTGTGAGAGAGAGAGTGTGTGTGTGTGTGTGTGTGTGTGTGTGTGTGTGTGTATGTAGGAACTACTAAACCAAAATTAGAATATGGGTTCTCTTCACAAGATTCATGAAGGACAAAGGCAGAAATGCTGGGTATAATTTTTTTAACCCTCACTTGGGGATATGTTTTTATTGACTTGTAGATGGCCAGCTCCATGTGAGCAGCAACTTAGATCATGTGCCCACCACTGTGGTTCCAGCCTGGAACGATATCTGGGCCAGAGTAGACTGCTTCAGGGAACCAGATGGTGAGATACCTTCCAATGGACTTGTGTTCAGCCCAAAAATATTGGAAGGCCAGTACACTTCATTCAGGACCCTCAGTGTCATTTCCTAAGCCACATATTGGAATCACAAAGAGCGTGCAGTCAGGTGGTAGGCAGACTGTTACTAGTTATATAGCCTGTCAAGTCACTTTACCTGTCTGAGCCTCTGTTTTCTCCTGTGTAAAAAGTAGATAACCATGTCTGCCCAACAGGGTGGATGCAAATGTTTAAGGAGTTGATGTATAAAAAACACTTATTGTGAGGCTCCCAGGAAAAAAAAAAATCTCTCAGCACCTGAAAGTTAGGGAGGAAGAGATTATGAGCATGAATCTGCTGCTCAGGTTCTAGGACAGTGGTTCTCGACCTGTGTGTCGCGACCCCTTTGGCAGTCGAACGACCCTTTCACAGGGCTCTCCTAAGACCATCCTGCAGATCAGATATTTACATGACGATTCATCACAGTAGCAACATGACAGTTATGAAGTAGCAACGAAAATAATTTTATGGTTGGGTCACAACATGGGGAACTGTATTTAAAGGGACAGAAGGTTGAGAGCCATGTTCTAGGATAACCATTAGCTTCATTTGCTTCCCAACTGGACTGGAGAGTAAATGTACATGACTACTTAACTAGTAGTTAAGTGCAAAGGATTTGGTCTCTCTTTCTATATTAAATGTACTAATACATATAAAAGTACTCAATATGTTAGCTGCTATTATTCTTACCACTGTCATTACTTACCAGCCCAGAGAAAAGCCATGCCCTGCAGAAAAGAGGAAGTGGAAAGCAACAGGGTTTTTTCCTTCTTGATTGTGGCCTATTGAAGCCAGTTTTCCTAAACACTTTTTATACGTTTTTTACTCCTTTGTTGACCTCTGAACCCACAGTTTTTCTAAAAGCTACTGGTTTGTTTGTTTTTCCCTTATGTCACTGCCAAGACTCTCCCAAGCATCCCAAACCATGTGGCTATCAGTTTCCCACGATTCCTGACCTACCTGATTGGGCCCTGGTGCGCATACATCACAAGCATCCCTAACTCCTAGCCCCAAAAGGCCTGGGAGACACTAGATTCACCTAATTGCCTGGAGTTTAGTGGGGGGACAGCTGTGTATATTGAGAAGTGATGTGGATGCTGGCATGGGAATCCTGATTTTAGAATGAGTAAGCAACCCCTGCCCCAGCGATGCTAGTTCCAGGATGTGGGCTGCAATGTCAGATTGGAAACCTGCCTTCTCCAAGACACAGTCCCAGGCTCCAGCTGCTCTGTTTGGCTTCACTAAGACAGAAAAACACTGGCGACAGCTGCTGCCTCTTGAGTGGATATCAGCATTTAGAATTTAAAGAATCATGTGTTTAAACAGCAGGGAGCTGCACAGGCAAGCTAGACTTTGCCAGAGTCAAGCCTAGGTGCAGAGGAAATTATCAAGGTGTGTAAAGAAATGCCAGATAAGAAGAAAAATAAAGCCCCAGCCTAGCTGGTTTGGCACAGTGGATAGAGTGTTGGCCTGCAGACCAAAGGGTCCCAGGTTCAATTCCGGTCAAGGGCACATGCCTGGGTTGCAGCCTCGATGCCCCCGATCCTGCAGGAGGCAGCCAATCAATGATTCTCTCTCATCATTGATGTTTTTATCTCTCTCTCCCTTTCCCTTCCTCTCTGAAATCAATAAAAATATATTTTTAAAAAGAAGAAGAATGAATAACCTAGTCAAAGTCTTAAAAAGTGGCCTCTGCCAGGCCAATGTGGCTCAGTGGATTGAGCATCATCCCATGCACCAAGAGGTCACTGGTTCAATTCCCAGTTAGGGCACATGCCCCAATAGGGGCATGCAGGAGGCAGCCGATTGATGTTTCTCTCTCATCAATGTTTTTCTCTCTCCCTCTCCCTTCCCCTCTGTCTAAAAAAACTATTAAAAACATATTTTAAAAAAGTGACCCCAAACTACTGTGTTTCTTGGGGCCTCAGAATTGCATCACAGGTGCCTCAAGGGATTCCAGGGGCTGCGTGTGTGTGTGTGTGTGTGTGTGTGTGTGTGTGTGTGTGTCTATCACAGGCACCCCCATACTCCAGAGAGGGGAGGAAAGGAAACTGAGAGGTTGGACTGGGGTGGGGGTGAAGCCTTCCCGGGCCACACTGGGTGATGTGGAAGAGAGCCAAGCTGAGACAGCACCTCTTGCAGTAACTCCAGGAGTTCACAGGCATTTTTTTAAGGTAAAGAAAAAAGAAAAGAAAGGCAGAATACTACTTGAAAGCCAACAACCTATTTTTATGAATGCTTTTAGAAAAAAAGTCAAAAACCAAACCAAACATCTTCCCAAATACAATACTCCCCCATTGGTCCCTTGAGTAAAATATCAGGCTTACCTTGACATATTGTACAACACATTCGTTCACGTTCACTTTGTAAGTTTTTAAGCCCAGCTCCTTAGACAACCTCAGGATCCTGTTCTGGGTGGGTCCCACATAAGCCCCGCCAACATCTACGTAATCAACATGTTTATTCTGCAAAGAGAAAAAAAGTGTTCAGAAGACTTTAGTTAAAACTTGAAAAACAAAGTTTGTCTTAAGATAATAAAGCATTTATTTTTTATAACTTAAATGTGCCTTACATCTCTGATAAATTGCAACTCAAAAATAGCAGTCCTTTCTCTTCCACTCATAAATCCTGTATGATATTTATCACCAATCAAACCCATGTGCATAGTTATTGGTGAGGCCAATTCAACAATGATATACATAAAGAACAAAGAACACTGTAATATATCCTGCCAATCTAGGATCTTTTTAAAGTGTTCAGGTTATTTTATATGCTTTTCTTTGGGGTATGTTGCTGGAGGAGTCACCCAAGGATTTATTAGGCCTAGTTCTCTGATTGCCAAAGATGAAATCTTAAATCAGCCTACACTG
This sequence comes from Myotis daubentonii, assembly GCF_963259705.1. NCBI lineage: Eukaryota > Metazoa > Chordata > Mammalia > Chiroptera > Vespertilionidae > Myotis > Myotis daubentonii. The sequence continues at coordinate 2,520,321 of NC_081861.1, read as the reverse complement.
ATGGGCTCTTTAGCTGATTTTAAAACACTTGCAGGGAAGAATGCATCATAGGAAAAAGAGTGCAAAAAGGTATTAAAAAGATTCATATACCTTACAAATTAGTTTATAAGTAGGCAAGGGTTCTTTCTTAAACTGAATTTTACTTTACTCCTCTTAAATGCAATTCTCCATTTGCCCAGCTTCTTTTTTATTTACACATTCCCCAATGATTTAATCAGTAAATTAAATATTGGTGAGTTATAAGTCCTTCATGTTTTTGTAATAACTTCATATGTGTCTTACTACTTTGTTGTTTATACCAGTTCTTATTCATGTTGCCTCTTCTCTTTGTTTGCCTAATTATATTTTATTGCATGCCAGTCATTGAATTTGAAAAACATGGACATACTTTTAATCCTAGGAGATGATATCTTTCTTAGAAACGATTCATGTCTGCTTCTGCCCAACACCTAGGTTTGCTAACAATACCAGGTAACTTTATTGCATTTTCTGTCCTGAAGGATTTGAAGCTGGGATGAAATGCACACATGGGCTAATACTTGTGCAATTTGCCCTTAGTCCTAGGACACAGTCCAGCCCAAAGCACAAGGAGTTTGCCAACACTTCCCTCCACACACAAACACTTTTCTGAACTCTGGACTTGACCTTCAGTTGCCCTAGCTTTGGAAGACTTTTGAAAGTACTATTCAGCCTCTCACTTGCTTCTTCAGTGGTCAGCAAACTCCTCCCTCTCCACCATACTGGTAGGGGGATAAGTAGGTCAGTCTTTTCCTTCTGGATGTAGAAGGGTTGGGACAATTTACCTACTCTGTTATTTCCATAATATTGTCAAGTATTATTCAACCTTGACTTCCTAAAGTAACCCAATCTCATATTATCTTATTATTGCAGGAAATGCTTTGCTAACTTTTTGTTCAAGCTTTTTGTTTATGTTCAAAAATGAGATTGGGATCCTCCCATGATTTTTTCTTCTATAGCCCTTGTCTATTTAATATACAAAATTAATTAATATACAAAATTAATTAAATGATCTCTTTGAACATTAGGTAGGACACACCTATAGAGCTATCTAGGGTTAGTGTTTTCATTGTGGGAAAATAAACTAAAAATTCAATTTATTTTGAGGCAAAAGCACTACTCATACTTTCTATGTCTTCTTAACTCAGTGTTAATTTTAATAAATTATATTTTTCTTGTGATGTATGCATTTTGTGTATGCTTCAAAACTATTGGTTTAAAGTTCATGACGTCTTTTCATTTATTTATTCTTTATTACATCAGTAGTTATATCTTCATTTTTATCCCTTTCATTTTTTGATGTCTCTTTTGTCTTTAAAAATATTATGAGATATCTCTTTTCCATAAATCTCTTCAAAGAATCAACCTTTGTGTCACTGATCCTCTTTAATAGGTATTTATTTTCTTATCATTTATCTATGCTATTTTTTCCCTCTTTAGGATTTATAAGACTCTGAATTTTCTACTTGTATGCTTAGTTTATTCATACTGAGCTTTTCCCCCCATTTCTTTTTAGGCTATAAATTTTCCTCTAAGTATTGTTTTAGTTATATCCATAACTTTATTCTATTTCCATTATTGTGCAGTTCTAAGTATTTTCAAATTTCTATTACACTTTCTCTCTAAATCCATGTTTCTAAAAGTCCTAGTGTATTTTAATTTCCATAGACGAAACGGTTTTTAATTATGTTTCTGTCATAACTGTATTGTGGTCAAAGAATGTGGTTTATATGATAACAATTCTTGAGGTTCACTTTATGACAATCACATGGTCAATTTTCAAAGATTTTCCCACTTTTACACAACATACAGTCTATAAGCTTTATGCATATTCTATACACATCCATTAGAATAACACTGTGTTCAGCCTTTTTTGTTTGCTTACTTTATTATTTAGAAATGTATGCTTAAAATCTCTTCTATAGGGCATTTATAATTTATTTTATTTTACTTAATCCCTACACATATTTCACCCAGCCCCGCAACCTTCCACCCCACCCCCCCGTTCCTCTGACAGCTATAAGCTATAGTCTGTTATCTATCTATAAGTCTGCACCTATTTTGTTAGTTAGTTTATTTTGTTCATTAACTTCCAAATGTAAGCAAAATAATATGGTATTTGCCTTTCTCTCACTGGCTTATTTCACTCAGCAGGGCATTGTAAGGACACTGGCTTTTACTCTGAGTGAGGAGAGCCATTGAAAGGTCTTCACCAGAAAAGTACCAAGGTCTGATTTAGATTAGGAAGGCTCATTCTAGATGCTGCAATAGGACTTGATTATAAGAAGCAATTGTGAAAGCAGGGAAATCAGTTAGAAGGCTATTGTAGTAATTTGCCCTAGAGATGAATTCTGGGTATATTCTAGATCTATTCTGAAGGCAGAGCTATAAGAATTTCCTGACAGAATGAATGTTGAGCATGAATCCACATTTTTTAAAAATTTGCCATCCTCTGATATGAGGAAGTCTGCTGGAATAGCGATGTTGATGAAGACGATCAAAAGTTCAATTTAGATATGTTAAATTTGAGATATCTGTTCAACGTCTAGGAGACCTGCAAATTTCTAACTTCCTCGACAGAGCAGCATATATATTTTATTCAGCATTTTACTTACTTCAATGGGGAGTTAATCGCGGTTTCCATTAACTCAGTGGTTTTCAGCCTTCTGGCCCTTTAAATACAGTTCCTCATGTTGTGACCCAACCATAAAATTATTTTCGTTGCTACTTCATAACTGTAATGTTGCTACTGTTATGAATCGTAATGTAAATATCTGATATGCAGGATGGTCTTAGGAGACCCCTGTGAAAGGGTCATTCGACCGCCAAAGGGGTCGCGACCCACAGATTGAGAACCGCTGCATTAACCAGAAATGAAGTGTTCCTTTGACCTTTTATTCTGTCCCTCATATAACTCGTACGTCCCCTTTACTAACTATTGGTGCTTTTATCCAAACTCTCTCCAATCTCCAACATCTCTTTTAAGAGATGAAGGAAACTGGCATCAGTGCTCCAATAAATTTCTAGGCTTCAACAAAGATTGCAAGAGAACTCTGAAACATGATGGCTTTAAAACACTGATACTATCCTTACAGTAAATAACTCTAAATAAAGCAGTAAAACAATATGAAACACTAACAGAATATTTCTTTATAAAGTTGAAACATTCTAAAGGAGGTGCCCCAGATTCAGTCTGAAGATACTAGTATTATAATACCACATTCTGCCATGTCGTACCTCAGTCTTTTGGATTTTGATTTCAATATCATTACTGTCTTTGAAGAGGACATGAACATGTAACCCTATTAGAAAACAAGTGTTGTAGCCCTGTAGGCATTTCAACTTCATTAATTTTGTTCTGAAGAGTTATACGCGTGTCACTCTAGAAAAAATTGGGAAGTTCTGAATGAATAGAAAATCTATCTTAACCCAGCTGCCAAATGACAATATAAAATTTGACATTTCAGTACTTAAAGATCCAGAGTAATTTTTATGACACCTTCTCACCAAGTAATCCTAATTGGTTATGCTATTAGAAAAAATTATAATAATATTCAATTCAGTTTCTTATTAAATGCCATTTCTGTCCCTGTTTCCTAAATCCCTTTTTTCTCCCATTCATTTGAAATCTTATAAATGTTAAATACTAGTTTCCAAGCATTTCAGAGTTACTTTCCCATATACCTAAAGGGAGTTATAATATCATGATCAATACACAATAGTTCTTGTATAGTATTGATATATATAAATTATGCAGCATGAAAAAGCAGCCTGGGGCAATAACATGTTAGAATTCTCATTTCCCTTATACAAATACATTTGTTCTTAACTGAAAATCTCCAGCATGACTGATGCTCCTATTTAATAACCAAAAGGTTTTAGAGATAAGAAAAGTAGGGCTAAGGGACAACTTAATAACTAGCTCTAAAATGAAGGAATAGTTTCCAGAAAATGACACTGGAATCATATCTAATAAGGTCGTACAGGCAGAATATTCAAATCTTTTGAACTACAAACACTTGCCTTCAATTAGAATTTGAGTTAGAAGGGAACTCCAAATACATATAAATTATATCTCAGTGCTCAGATGAGAAAACTTAGATGTGAAGTGCTAATAGGACTTACCCAGGGTAAGACAATGTATCAAGCCAGTACAGGGGCCAGAATCCCAGCCTCTTAACGCTGAGACCAATAGCCTCCCAGTGGGCTACATCTGAGGGAGAACTCAGAAATTCTCCAGATACAATTAATCTGGATTTATAGTAACTTAAAACAAGCAAGCCAGCAGGCATGTATCATAGAGCAGCACTTCTGTAGTATTTCTTGGCAAAATGCAGATTCAGCTTCAGCAGGCCTGAGAATCTGCATTTCTATCAAGCTCTCAGGTGCTTCCGAAACTGATGGTCTACAGGACACTTTGAGTAGCAAGGCTATAGAGCAGCCGTGGGCAAACTAACTATGGCCCGCGGGCAGGATCCGGGCCCATTTGAAATGAATAAAACTAAAAAAAAAAAAAAGACCGTACCCTTTGATGTAATGATGTTTACTTTGAATTTATATTAGTTCACACAAACACTCCATCCATGCTTTTGTTCCGGCCCTCCGGTCCAGTTTAAGAACCCATTGTGGCCCTCGAGTCAAAAAGTTTGCCCACCCTTGCTATAGAGCACTCGTAGAGCTGAGCAAAGTGGAAATGAGCCCATGATACATCCCTGTACATCTAAAAAGGTAGGAAGTGATTGACTGAGGGGAGCATAGCATGGTGTGGCAAACTGCTGGTGTAATATCCTAGTTTAGATGTTCTTGGGTGGCTATTCCATATCCATTCATAGTCCCTTTCCCATGCCTGCTTTTATTATGCATCCTGAAAATGTTAAATACGTTCCCAGACTCCCTAGCAGCCGAGGATATCTATGTGCCCCAACTCTGGCTGATGGGACTCAAGCAAATGTCTGCTGGGGTCTTCTGGTAAAGGAAAAACTTAGTTGCAGGTACGATTTGGACCACCTCTTCAAGCTCTTTCCTGCCTTAAATGAGAATTTGATGCTTAGAGAGGCAGCCCCCATTTGGTTACCATGAGGCAATAAGCCAACATATAAAGAAAGATTGAGTTGAAAGACGGAAAGAGCATAGACTTGCTGACAAAGCTGAACCCCTCAGTAGCCTGGACTACCTACCACCAGACTTCTTCTTATGTAGAATAACTGAATGTTTGTATTGCTTAAGCCATTCTTATTATCACTGTATAGATATTCTTTATATGTCAGATACATATTCTAATTAGAAGGATGCTTCCTCTCTCCTTCCAGTCATTTCAACAGTTCAGTTTTGTCCTTACAGCCAACCCCCAGCCTTTAACACAGTGTGCTCTAACAAAGAGTCTCATAAATGCTCTTCTAACTGACAAACACAAGGGTCCTTTCAGTCTTCATCGTATATCCAATGCTTATGCTATTTGACTATCATCCCTTCCTCTTTCCTCTACTGATTTGCATGGCACTGCTCTAGTCTGGTCCTCTTCCTCTGCCTCTACTGCTTTCCTCTGACTCCTCTGCCTCTGCCCCCCCCCACTTAAATCTGCATGCTCCCCAAATTTCCATGTTTGGCCCTATTTCCTTCCCACCCGATGTCCTCCCACTGTGTACTTTCATCAGCTCCCACAGATTCAACCACCTGCAACCATTTCATTGAATTAGTAGTAAACAAGTTAGTGTTCATTTTTCCAGAATGGTGCTAGAAGCCCGAGTACAGGCATACCTTGGAGAGACTGTACGTTTGGCTCCAGACCACAGCAATAAAGTGAATATCCAATAAAAGGAGTCACACAATATTTTTGGTATCTCAGTGCATATCAAAGTTGTTTATACTATACTGCAGTATATGAAGTGTATAACAGCATTATGTCTAAAAAACAATGTATACACCTTCATTTAAAAAAAATGTATTGCTAAAGAAATGCTAACCATCATCTGAGCCTTCAGCAAGTCATAATCTTTTTGCTGGTAGAGAGTTCTACCTTCAATTTGTAAGATAATGTCTGCAAAGGGCCATAAATCAATGTGCAATAAGACACAGTGTGCCTGTATGAAGAGCAGTGATGTAATGAAAACTGGGTTTCTTCTCATGTCTAGCTGACCCCACCTGAGCAAAAAGTGCCTCTGGCAGCAGCACACCTCTAAGGGAACGAGGACCAAGAAGAAGTTGCGCAAAAATATGTTGCATTTGTTTCTCCTTATTGTAGCTACACTTCTTTTAAGTTGTGAACCCTTGGATAAATAAATAAGGAACCTATACTAAGTGCGCATGTGTGTGTATGTGTGTGTGTGCGCACACGCATGTGTGTTGTGCTGTATAGTTACTTTGAGTCCAGTCAAACCATAACCTCCCCCAAGACACTACAGACTCTATTTAGATCTTTAGGGTGGAAATTATGACGCTGTACTAAAGTTATTTGTCCTCCTTTGTGTTCTTCATTAGAATGCAAGCTCCTGAGGGTCAGAGGCTGTTACTCTTTTGGTGAGTGCTTGTTGAAAAGAAGGGACACTGATTTGATGGAGTACTTTAGGGCTATGGAGGACAAATGGCTTTGCTGCATGGACTCTTGAGATCTCTTCTAGCTCTGTGTATTCTAATGACCCCACTTCTAGTTTGTGTGAGATACTATATATAAGTATTTAAATCACTTACTCTTATAGTGTAGGTTCTACCTCCAACTCTGTCCCGGGCTTCTAAAACCAAAACATCAACTTCATGTTCAGCTAACAGTTTAGCAGCAGACAATCCTTAAAGGGGAAAAAAAAGAAAAACAAAATCAAAGAACATATTAACATATAAACATGAAACATACAAAATTTAACCAGGTCTACACATAAAATTAATGCAGGGCACAATACACAACCCATTGATTTTGCTGTCTTTCAATAAATTCTGACCACATTGTGATTAATTGGACCACCAATTTTATAATCTGTCATATATATTATACTATCTATCATACTTTTATTATCTATCATAAGGTTGGTTGAAAAAGTATAATAATTTTAAAAGTACATATTTTTTGTTTTTTGATGATAATCAAATCACATTTAAGAGGACTTAGTGCGAAGTGGGTACTGGAAATATAGGGGTGAGGAGGAATCACTTTGATTTTCTAACCACTATGCTGTACACCTAAACTAATACAAAATAATACTGAATAAAGACTGTAATTGAAAAATAAAATAAAAAAAGAAGTGGGGAGTTATGTCCCACTTCCTTGAGGGTGAAATATGGACATGAATTATTTAGAATTCTTCAGCTCAGGAGATATTTATTTATTTATTTGCTTATTTATTTATTTATATTAGTATGGACTTATAAATGGCTATTTTATACTTTGAGTTATAATCCAACTAGAGGCCTGGAGCATGACATTCATGCACTGGGGGCTGGGTGTCCCTCAGCCCAGCCTGCACCCTCTTGCAGTCTGGGACCCCTCGGGGGATGTCTGCCTGCCGGCTTACATCTGCAATGAAACCTTCAAGAAAAAGGTTCTTTGCTTCCTGGGATATAAATCTCAATTATCTTGTCACTGTGAAATCTAGTTTGGCGCTTACTCCTGCCTTCTTTACCTCACTAAGGTTTTTCCTTTACCTTGCATCTTTAAGCATAATCACAATGCTCTCTTTCAAAAAAAAAAAAGAAAGAAAGAAAGAAATTGGCCCATTTCAGTCATGCCACCCTTTCCAGTTAAATTTCTGGTTTTCCTTCCACAACAGGCAATCTAGTACCTCCACCTCCTCACCAGAACAAACCTTGAAAAGTAGCATAGTCCTCACAAAAAAATGTCCGGTGACCCTACTATTAATATAGATAAGTGATATAATCATCAGTCACACCATCCCTGTTATCCTGTTTTATTTTTCTTCTTAGCACACATTGCCACCTGGCACATTATAAATATTAGAAGTCAGCAGAGTCTAAATACTGATAGTACATTTTCTGATCTTTGGACCAGTATTGAACTTTTTAGCAAAAAACAAGAGAGCATCATGTACCCACACATTTATTTGGTCCATTCAACCTTTTCTATCATCTATCTATCTATCTATCTATCTATCTATCTATCTATCTATCTATCTATCTCAGTGGTTCCCAACCTTCCTAATGCCGTGACCCTTTAATACAGTTCCTCATGTTGTGGTGACCCCCAATTTCATTGTTACAAATGGAACATAATTAAAGCATAGTGATTAATCACAAAAACAATATGTAATGTATATGTGTTTTCCAATGGTCTTAGGCGACCCCTGTGAAAGGGTCATTCGACCCCCAAAGGGGTCGCGACCCACAGGTTGAGAACCGCTGCTCTATCTATTCACCCATCCATACATTCACCCATCCATTCATTCTTACATACATACATACATCTATCTTTATATCCATCTATATTTTCTGCTTCCTTTCAGAAATAATCTCTGCTTTTGAAAACACCAAATCTTCTAATCCCTTTGATAAGCTCAAAGACAGTGTTGTCTCAAATGATAAATAGATAAAAACTAACAATTAATTTCAATTTGTACTGAATTGGACAGACTGTCTAGACAGCCCTAATCTATTTAATTATTGTTCAGCATTCGTCTTCACTTTAGATAAATGGATCTCACCCAAGTTGGGGAATGCAATTACCCTTTAATTCATTATTTGCTCTATTCTTTCATTGAAACTTAAAATACACCAAGGGCGCTCCACACTGCTCTCCTCAGATTCTGCACACTAAGATGCACTGGGGTTTAAAGCAGTAGATTCCAAAATGTTTTATGGAACACTAGTCTTCAAGATGCTCAAGAGAAAGTATCAATATTCATGGAAGTTGGAATATCTCATGTTGTTTCTCCTTCTGGGAAATGTGTGGTGCGCACTGGCATATTAAAGGCCCTGATAAGTCCTACAGTGAAGACACCTGTTTAACTTAGCACTTCTCTACCCTCTGCCTTTAAAAAAAATAAAAAACAAAAAACTATACCTCAAAACATACTTTTCAAAAGCTGATTTCATATTGTAAAACGTTGTTCACGTATTTACAGTAATAAAGTCCCCTGAGCAGGTTTTCAGATGAACAATGCCTAGAGCAAAAGCTAAGAGTATTGAAACAAAGTTTTAATGTAGCTCTGGCTTATGCTCTGCTGACTCTCCTAGTTCTTTCTGTTTATTCTTAAAAGTGACACGTTTCTTTAACTTTGACATTTGTTACCACTTTGGAATGTGTATAATATGCATCATATTGAAATTTTAAAGTTAATGTTCTATTATTCAGTGAAATTGTCTCTGGTCAACAAAATTCTTACATAACTACATATTTGGATTCTTGGACCGAATACTCTGAGGACAATAAAAAATATACTCAAACATCAGCTCATACTGAAGTTTTAGAAGCAATATTCCTTAAGCGGGAAAATAGAGAGTAAAAACCATAAATTTTGTTCAAGACACATAGTGACCACTCAATCAAGAAATATTTATCAAGTGAATAAACGAATGAATGAACAGATACATGCAAGAAAAAAAGGGCTTTAATTTAAGCCACATGTCACAGTGAATTTGCTTAATCTGGAAATGGTTATATTAAAGGTCATTTTCATTACATTTCAGGATGCACCCAAAATCCATACCACTTCCGTCAAGCATTGTTTCCTCCATGAAATGCTTCCCTTGTCACTCATTTACTGCTCCCTTCTCTGCATCACCACTGAACCCCTGAACCAACCTCAAGCACCTATGTTTCACATGGTCCCTGGAGAGACAAATGAACTGACAGATAAACTAGAGAACTGAACTCTTCCATTTGGGTCCGAATTTTGTCAAATGCTTCAATGACCAATGATCTTTATAAGTTATTACAAATGCATATTAAATCAGGAATGTATAGTCATGCACGGTATAATGCCATTTTAAAGGTCAATGACAGGCAGCATATACAATGATGGTATACCATACAGTCTAGGTGTGTAGTGAGCTATACCATCCAGGTTTGTATAAGTACACTCCACAGTATTTGCACAATGACATAATTACCTAAGAATGCATTTCGCAGAACATATCCCCATCCTTAAGCAGCACATGACTGTATTTAACATCAATGGCTTCACTTCAATATGTAAGATCTGCAAATACCAGTCTTAGAAAACTACTAAAAAAATCACATCAATCACCAAAGCCTTCCATTTTGTTCACCAGATTATTTCGTTTCAAACCATGTCAGGTTCACTGTTCTATTTATTATGGTCTTAATGTAGGAAATGCAGATGCCTTATATTTCAACCAGTATGTCTTGATTTTTTGTCACTGTCTATTTATAAATTCATTCCTAGTAACTGTCTAATGACCTAATAAATCCTTTGAATTCTTGTTTTTCACAGCTTCTGTGAAGTCTCGGTATGAACCCCAAATATTTACACTACAGGGACAATAACACTGAAAAGGTTTCTATAACCTCAGATGTTGGCCTGGTATAAAAATACACATATTTTTTGGTGAAAAGGTCCAATAGCTTTCATCAGATACAAAGGGACATTTGCTCCCAAAGGTTAAGAACCACTTATCTAAAGTATTCAATCATTATGCATTATCTTACACATACTAGGAATGACTTTTTAAAAAAAAGAAGTAAATTCTTTATATAAAGGTCATTTGACTGAATAGGATGCCCCATATTTTAATTTAAATGTTCATGAATCAGTAATACTTCATGTAATATATTTTAAAGTATAAGTTACTGTGTAACAACAGTCACTACTAGGTTTTAGACCAGTGGTTCTCAACCTTCTGGCCCTTTAAATACAGTTCCTCATGTTGTGACCCAACCATAAAATTATTTTTGTCGCTACTTCATAACTGTAATGTTGCTACTGTGATGAATCGTCATGTAAATATCTGATATGCAGGATGGTCTTAGGCGACCCCTGTGAAAGGGTCGTTCGACTGCCAAAGGGGTCGCGACCCACAGGTTGAGAACTGCTGTTTTAGAACATCAAACATCAAAGGAAAGCAACAATAAGGTTTACTACAGCTCTATGAATGACCCTATAGCAGTGATGGCGAGCCTATGACATGCGTGTCAGAGGTGACAGGCGAACTCATTTTTTTTGGTTGATTTTTCTTTGTTAAATGGCATTTACATATATAAAATGAGTATCAAAAATATAAGTCTTTGTTTTACTATGGTTGCAAATATCAAAAAATGTCTATATGTGACACGGCACCAGAGTTAAGTTAGGGTTTTTCAAAATGCTGACACGCCGAGCTCAAAAAGTTCGCCATCACTGCCCTATAGAGTACAGGAGCACTGTCCTGACAGTCAATATTTTAGGGGTCCAAAGTGAAGTTATACCACTAAGAATTTTGTGGCATGTGGTACTTGACCCTCTGAGTCTCAGTTTTGGTACTTTTGAGCTTTTATAGGCTGCAATTGTGTGACCCTTGAGCATGGTTAATATGTAAATGATCTCTGAAAGCTTATTATCTGGTTTTCATGTTCTTACTGACACTCTTACCTAATCAATTGATTAAATATTACTACAAAATGGGGTTTTAATTACTCTGGCCTAGCAACAACTAGAATAGGGCTTTTAACTAAGGCTCAAAGGAACTGTGGGGAAAGTGTGAATAAGCACCTGTAAGAAAGACCCAGACACTGATTTAAGTTAGTGTATGATGTCAAAAATGAGACATGATTCAAACCATTTCCAGAATACCACATGGAAGAAAAAAATGTTGAGAAGGAGTCTGAAAGAGAAAGCTGAAGACTCAGACCTTTAGGAAGCTGCTAATTACTTAAACAATACTGGCAGATATATCACATATAACGGAATCCAATGTTTAATTTTACAAAATGGCAAAACTCTCTTAAGATTTCAAGCAGCCCTAATTCATAATTTTAGACAACATAATGAGGAATACATTAGCTAAGGAAAATACAAATTACTGGTAAAATTATGAAACGTTTTTCAAAATAAACAAACAGTCCTAATAATCAACTTGTCTCAAACCTTACAGTATTTCAAAATGTAACTGAACTTCTTTTGATTCATTTTGTGGAGTTCTGAATAACTCAAAGTTAAAATGAAAAGTAACTGTCATTATGAAATCAATTCATTTTATATATATGAAAGTATAGCCTTCAAACAAGTGCTGGCTAGATGTCTACACTCTTGCAAACCCCTATATGTGATATAAAACTTATAACTTCATTTTTTCTGGGAGACCCGAATCCAAACACTGGCAAGATTTGTCATATGTAAAATATGTTTGTAACACCTGCACAAAGATTGTATGACCCAATATTTGCCAATAGCAGGCTTCTACATTTCTTTTTCTCAATAATTTGTCTCTGTGATCCAATTACACTACAGTTATACAATTATACTATTGTTAAATGTATTTTTCATATTAGCTGAGAATTATGTATAAATTAAAATCAATTAGCATTGGCAAAATGCTAAAAGTGCCCAATAAATGTCAGATCAACCCCAAAGCTCATTCAATCATGAAAATATCAAAATATCGGAACCCAAATAAATGTATTTCTTGTATTCTTTGTTCAACATAAAAAAGTTTATAGAGTTAAAGTATCTTAGTTTATTTTTGAGAAAAACTACAAAATAGGGGCAAAAAAGTACCCTAAAAGACAGAAAGTTCATGCTCAGCCTGCACGGAACCTCAGAGTATCTAAGTAACTAAAGCACCAAAAAGAAGCTGCATTTTTAAAATGTAAGCTTTTCCTTAACACTACAAAATCACAGGTATGTGCTACCAAGTTCTGGGTTAAAATGCCTAAAATGCTCTTAGCAGAAATGATTCCTCAGGCTGGAATATTTCAGCAAAAAGCGAAATTGTGGTATGTTGTTGACTCAATTGTCAAAATTCAAAACATTATCAGCAATCTTCTTGCAAAACAGCTTTTCTGCCTCATGACAGAAAGCTTTAATCCCTGCTGACTTTATGTAGCACCAAGTTCAGGGTGACTAGTGCTCTCAAATCTTTTAGTTGAATAGGTTCATAGATAAAAATCTAGGTGAGTTCTCTATTGCTTAGACCAGTGGTTCCCAACCTTGGCTGCACATTAGAATCACCTGGGAATCTTTTTAAAATCCTGATTTCCGGGCCTCATCCTCCAGAAATTCTGTTTCTTTGTGACTCATGTTGTGGCCTCACCTCATCACAAAGAAACAGAATTTCCAGAGGATGAGGCCCAGAAATCAGGATTTTAAAAAGATTCCCAGGTGATTCTAATGTGCAGCCAAGGTTGAGAACCACTGGCTTAGACACTATTTGAAAATACTTTCTATATGACACTTGGGATTTCCTTTCCAAATATATGCAGAGAAAAAAACACAACACACTTTTTAACCAGCCAGGAGTTTACAGCCTTAGGACTACAGTGTTTTCACTGTGCACTCACTAACCATTCACAACCCACCCAGGTAAAAAAAAAAAAAAAAAAAAAAACATGGGCAGATGTGGCACACAGGGGTGAGCTCAATGGCTATCAGGATCACATTCCTAGAGACACAATAGGCAATTACTTTCCATCCCTGAAACTCTTGCCATGGGCTTAAAATTAAACACTGCTCATGTATGGATCACAGTCTCATGACTCAGTATCTGAGCTCCTCTGGTCTCTCCTTTCTGGTATATCTTTTTTTTCATCCTCCTATCTCTAACTGTTAAAGTCCTACTTACCTTTCCAGGTCCCAGCACTTTGTCCATATTTGCAACATTAATATTTCTCTCACTGAATTAATGTCGATTATTTTCCCACCTGATTACTTCTTGCAAGAGGATGGGGCAGGACACTACTTACCCATTTTTATACACCTCTTTTGTTGTGATCTAACATATGGTAGAGGCTTCCAAATGCTTGGCCTAGTTTAGGCACCAGAGCCACCTCTGCTCATAATGAGCTGCTGTGAGGGATAGACCAGAATCCCCTTTCCTAGATGTATTCAAAGCTACAGACAGAGGATTAAAATTTCAGGTGACTGGGCTGAATAAAAACCTCTTTGGCCCAAAGATCTAAAGTATGCAATGTCCCCTGACAGTGAGCTTTTTTACTCTCTCCCTAAAGAGAGCCAATTCAGAAATTCTCAGTTAATGGCAGGTTTTTAAATCTTATGTCACTGGGTTTCTGTCATGTGTTGTTACATTTGCATCAACTCATGAGTAAGAACTAGCATCTAAAGTCAGTGACTGACCCATTATACTTAAAATAACATCAAGAAATAGAGATCGAAAATAAGTGTGACTTATTAGATATAGATTATAAGCACTACAAAAGGAGAGAAAAATCAAGGGGGAGCCAGAATTATCAAGGAAAGGATTCTTAATCAGGTACTGAATAATAGATAGAATATAAATGGTCAGAGAAGCATTTCCATGTTAAGAAAAACAAAACCAAGAAATGAAGGGACAAAATAAACCTGGGGTAGCTCTGAGGACAGGAGAACAATGTGATTAAAGCTCAAGTCAGTGTTGGGGATAGTAGGAAATGTTACTTGTCCAACAATGTGGGGCCAGATAATTGGAGGTGTGGAGGAGAGTTGAAGAGCTGGTAATAGGCCATTGAAGGTCTTGTAGAAGAGTGAGGTGATGAAAGAAGTGTTTTAAAAAATTAAATCTGGCCAAACCGGTTTGGCTCAGTGGATAGAGCATTGGCCTGCGGACTCAAGGGTCCCGGGTTCGATTCCGGTCAAGGGCATGTACCTTGGTTGCGGGCACATCCCCAGTAGGAGGTGTGCAGGAGGCAGCTGGTCGGTGTTTCTCTCTCATCGATGTTTCTAACTCTCTATCCCTCTCCCTTCCTCTCTGTAAAAAATCAATAAAATATATTAAAAAAATTAAATCTGAGAGAACATTGCAGGATGGACATGAGGGGAGAACCCAAAGTAAACAGCATCCCCTAGGAAGATGGGGACAGAGGTGTCACTGGGAATGGGAAAAAGGAAAAGCCCAAGAGGATAACCAATGGACATAAGACACTGGGTGATAGGGGAGGCTAGGGGACTGTCTAGGGCGGGGGGATAAAATGGATACATATGTAATACCCTTTGTAATACTTTAAGCAATAAAAAAAAAAAAAAAGAAAAGCCCAAGAGGAGCTAGAAGGATCTGTTGAATAGGTACAGAAGTTATAGAAAAGGATGCGTCAAAAATGATGGAATGGCCCTAGCCGGTTTGGCTCAGTGGATAGAGCGTTGGCCTGCGGACTCGAGGGTCCCAGGTTTGAATCCGGTCAAGGGCATGTATCTTGGTTGCGGGCACATCCCCAGTAGGGGGTGTGCAGGAGGCAGCTGATCGATGTTTCTCTCTCATCGATGTTTCTAACTCTCCCTCTCCCTTCCTCTCTGTAAAAAATCAATAAAATATATTTTTTTAAAAAATGATGGAATGGATATGGTGGTGCCAAAGAGACTGTCAAGGAATTGAAGAAGAGAAGCTGGGTTGGAGAGCAAGGAGGTTTTAGGGAATGTTAAATATGAAGTAAGAACAAGACACTCAACTGTGAAATAGCCAGGAGTATATAAGCTATGAGAATGGAATTTGGAGTAAGAAAGATTCAAACTGGAGACTTGAGAGCTTTCTATAGATAAGGAAAGGTTGAAGTCTTGAAAGGAGAAAGAGGGGGCACAAGAGCCCAAAGATGAACAGCTGAACCTTGAGGCCATTTCAAAAGTAGAAGTTCACAAGAATATGGGCACAATGGAAGAAGTAGAAAAGGAGCAATCAGTGTGGGAAAACAACTCAGGGTCCAATAGTGTCACAGAAAACATGAAAAGAGTTTCAAAAAGGACTTGATGACAGATGATGGATGATGGATAAGGGCCAGAGCATGTAAAAGATACCATCATGCTGCTTACAAACGAGCAGGGGTGTTCCCCCTCTCAACTACTAACATACTATATAATATTATTGAATTGGTGAGTGGACAGAAAAAGAAATTTTGTGGCTGTGAGCTACACTCTGTTTTATGTATCTTAATGACAAAAGAGAGATATATTAATTTGTTGCTATTCTTTGTGCAATCAAAGATATACAAAATGAAAGATAATTCTGCTAATATGGAGTTGATTTTGAGGAATGTCATTGAGAAACTGTACTCTCCTGGGAGTGATTTTGTTATATAATAGGAGTAATAGTGCAGATGAGAAGTACTGGCCATATATTATAAGGGTGTGAGTAATGTATTAAAATATAAGACCTGTCCTGGCCAGTTGCTCAGTGGTTAGAGCATCAGCCCGCAGACCAAAAGGTTGAGGGTTTAATTCCAGGTCAAGGTCATGTACCTTGGTTGCAGGCTCAATCCCTGGGCCCGGTTGGGGCACATGTGGGAGGCAACCAATGGATGTGTCTCTCTTTTATCGATGTTTCTATCTCTCTCTCTGTCTCTCCCTCCTCCCTCCTTTCCACTCTCTCCTCTAAGAAAAAAAAGAAAAAATTCAATGGAAAAAATATCCTCGGGTGAGGATAAAAAAAATGTACAAGTCTTGACAAAAGTTACAATAAATATCCGAAAGCATTTACAACTGATATAGGGAATATAAAGTCACTCATGAGATACTGCTAAACACACACAAAGAAGATGTGTTTGATTTCTCAGGAACCCTTGGGAAGTAATGCCTCTCTCTCATTTGCTTATGAAACACCCATTCTGTGTGCAAAGTTTATCAAGAGCCAAACTTGCAGCTGTGAACTATCTGGGAAAACACAACAGCCACAAGGCAATGTTTCTAGTCAGTTTTGGCATTAAAAAACTCACCCAAATCTGACTGATAGAGATAATATGAGAGGAAGCCCAGTGCCTTTTCCATTGTCACTGATGGACTGAAACTTGGCTTCTGGAATAGGAATCTGTGCAAGAAATGCCCTTTACTTCCCCTGAATGGAAAAAAAACATCCAAATTAATAATAGCAACCATGGACAGATCCAGGTTTCAAAGAGTGTGGGTTTTATAGAATGTGGGTGCCGTTCTTAAGAAAAAAGAATGCAAAATTAAAAATATAAGATGCAGTATGAAGCTGGTTATTTATTTAGAATGAGAACCAAAAGGGACCTGCAGTTGTAAGGCCATAAAGTGTAAGGGTCATGAGCTGCATGGTAAAGGGAAAAGAGCAGGTAATCAGGCAGAGGAAAAATAAAAAAAAATACATTCCTGAAGAAATACTGGAGCACAGAACAGTGAAAAGACAAGAACAGTATCTCAGAAAGAACCCTGAATTGTGAAATATGGATGATATGGAGATAGGAGAGGAAACAGAACTAATCAATTTACATTACACATTCTCATATTTGTTTTCCAGTGATCAACAATCATATTGCTTTAGGATTTTGGAAAAGCAGTCTATTGCAGGCACTCAACAAATGTTTGCTGTGTGAGTGAATGAATGAATGAATGAAAGCAAGAGAACTGCTCCTTTTTACATTTTTGTTTATTAATTTGAGAGAGAGAGAGAGAGAGAGAGAGAGAGATTTGTTGTTCCATGAATAGATGCATTGATTGGTTGGTTCTTCTGGTATGTAGCCTGACCAAGGATCAAACCTGCAACCTTGATTTATCGGGATGACTCTCTAACTAACTGAGCTACCTGTCCAGAGCTGGGAAATATTTCTTTTTCTTACTGTCCATCAGGATCTGCTTTCCTGTGATGCTCCAACATACATGCATGTTTTTGCTGGCACTGGCTGGAGTTGTCAAAGCAACAGCTTATGTCAATCTCTTTTCCGGTGATTAAGACTGTTTATCCTCAACAGGCTAAGTAAAAAGCTATCTTCACCCAAAATTAATTTGTAAGCATGTTGAGAGTCTCCTCAAAAGGCGTATACATAAAAATGGTTTCATACTTACTCCCTGCCTTTCTCCCTCTTTCTAAATCAGACCCTGCAGGTACACTTCAGAATTATTAACACCCTTCTGAGTTGTGGACAGATTAGTGTGGGATTCTTGCTGAAGCTGAAACATAATTTGTAAATTTCAAACATATATATGAATTATGACAACATAAGTGACAATTCAATATATCAGTCATGATGGGGTTTCCAGGACAATAGTGAAAGGCCTCATGCACCACTCCATTGGTCAGCTACAAACCTAAGGTAGGACCAGGGGAACTCAGGCCCATCAGCTGGCTCAACACAGGACATGATTGGGAGGGGGAGCTCCTATTAAAAGACACAATAGGGCATACCCTGAGTTGACCTTGATCCCAGCTTCACAAAGAGATTCTCTTTGGGCAATAAATGCCCTACATCTTCCTGCAAGCTCTAAAAAAATACAGTGGGAGTAGGTTAAAACTAAGAGCCTGCCCCTCTTTTTCTTTTTTTATTGATCTTTCTCATTGAGGTAACATAGGTTAATATTGCATAAGTTTCAGGTATACAGCATTCTAATTTGAAATCTGTATACACTATATTGTGCTCACCACCTAAATTCTAGTTTTCGTCTGTCTGCATATATTTGAACCTTTTTCTTTAGCAATTCTTCCTCCTTCCTGTTCACTTACCAAATTTTCTAAGGAAAGGCACTTTAAAAAAAGGAGGACTGGAATAACACTATTACTACATCAACACTACAAAAATCCGGACACTGATGTCCTTTGCCTGTTGAGGGCAAATGACATGAAATCAGTGAGGCAAAGCAGCCACCTCAGGAATTAGAAGTGAGACCGTTAAATGGGAGAATGTCATTTAGCCGCTTCCCCGCTAGGTAATTTGACTCTAAACACCTCAGTTTCTTGGTTTTGTAAAATGGAGGCGACTCTATCAACCCCCTGGCAGGCTGCTCAGGATTGAGAAAATCCACATAAAGTGCTAAATAGAACTGCACAGCAAGAGCTAACTGTTAGCATTTAATACTGGAACAAATTATTGTTCCAGCTTCTCCCCATGCACACCACCAACAAAACTGGCACGACCCCCAGTTCTGCACTGCTTGGTCTGGGGGCAGCCACTATTGCACTCTTTCAAATGCACCAAAGAGAACCCCCTCCCCAAATGCCAGGGCGCTACTGAAAAGCCCCTACTCCAGAGCAACCAGGGACCCTCGGGCTACCTGTAAGGTTCACACTGACCTGAGATGCCACCTCCAATCACGACTACGTCGAACAGGTGGCCGGAGACACTCGCCCTCTCCCGACTCGCCATGCTCTGGGTGACAGTCTCCCAGGGAGAGAGGCTGAGGGTGGCCCAGGGTGCGGAGCTCTCTTCTACCCACTCTTCCTCGGAGCCCGGGGGTGGAGCCAGTTCATCCAGGGATTGCCAAGCAGCGTCCCGCCCTGAGGGCGGAGCGGATACTTGTACTGACACCCCGCGGGAGTCCCGGGGCGGGTCTGATGCTTCCATTGGCATTCGACTGACACTGGGCAGCACGCGCTGGGCGGACATTCTTGCCAACAGTTGGGAGGAGTCCACAGGAAAAGACTGCGGTCCAGAATGCCGAAGGGGGCGGGACTCCGAGGCCAACCCTCTGGAAGAGCCATGCATCGTGACATTTTCTTGTGACCAACTACGTGGGGTGCTGAGCACTGAGGACGGGTGGGACCCCTGATTGGCCGCTTGCGAGGAGGTAATGGACATGAGCCGTTCTTGTGTTGAGCTCCTGGCCGAGCTGAGCGAGGACGGGGGCGACCCCTGCTCGGCCTCTAGCGAGAAGTTGGAGGAGTTGGTGTCCTCTTGCACCGAACTCCCTTCACTGCCGATTGTTGTTTGCGAGGGGGACCCCTGAATCGACTCTAGGAAAGGGCCCTGGTACGGGATAGGTCTTGGTGCAGTTACTTTTGGGGTGTGGATCACTACGGATGACAGGGATTCTTCTGACGACCCCTGGGGGCTGTTATGCGGTACCGTAGGCATTGACCCTGAGTCCTCGATGAAGCCGAGCGATGCGCGCAGGGCGCCCCCGCGTATAGATACTTCAGAAGTGCTACTGGGCTCAGGAGATGTCGCCCCTTCTGAATCTGATTCTGATTCTCCGACGCTGGGCGAAGGGGACCGGATGGCTTCTTCCACCGATAGTGATACTCTTTTGAGGGTGCTACTGCATGGAGGAGGCTCAATCTCAGTGGCTGTTACGCCGAGGTTGTCGGGGTCATCCCGCTCCGGGCTGCTGGAGCCACTGTCTGAACTGGAGACCCCGCTGGTCTGGTCCAAAGCGAGCGAGCCCGGGAGGCCGGTGTTAGACGCGGTGGCGGGTCCCTGGCCTGAACAGGGAGTGACCTGGGAAAACATACTAGAGGTCAAAGAGTCGTCAGCTTCAGCCGTGGAAATGGCCGACTGGGTGGTGCTGGAAGGCAAATAAGACACAGTTCGCCACTCAGACACGGTACTGGAGCCCGTGAGGGAGGCCGCGGCAGGGTGCTGGGCCGAGGCGGCCATGACACCTGGCGCTGCCGCGGCCTCCGCCCCGCTCCCTCGGCCGCCCGGGCCGCCTCTGCCGCCGCCTCGGCCTCCGCCCTGGGAGGCGTCGGAAGGCTGTGAGCTCATCGTTCACCGTCACGCTGAGGGGGTGCTGTCCTCCTCAACTTCGCTCCGCCCCTGAGAACGCCCGCCTCTCTGACGCAGCCGCTTGCAATCCGCCACCGCCGAGGCCGCTCCCGGATATGAGGCGCGCGATTTCCGGGCGGGCAAGCCGCTGTGGGCGAAACCACCGAGGGAGCGGGGGAGGGGTGACTAAGATGGCGCCGGCGGGCGGGTGAGACTATGGGCGTGTCCGCGTGGGAGGGGGCTTCAACCTGGGGCTGTGATTCTTACACTTTTAACTGAAAAGAGGCCGGGCCAAGGTCTACTTCAGAAAGCGGGGGATTTAAGGAAGGGAACCTGGATGGTAGTGTCGCCGGCCCCCCCTCCCCACTTGGTTTGGCTCGTTCTGACGTCACAAAGGGCCTGGCGTGGTCGCGCGGCTTGGCGTGGTCGCGTGGCCTGGCGCCCTCCCTAGAGAGGGGGCGGGGTGAAGCGCCAACGGTCGCTTGGTGACGTCGATGATTGGTTTTTCTGTGAGTTTTTCCAAGCCCAGCTGCTTAACCAAAGTTGAAGCAAGTAGTCGAGAAAATAACTCGGAGATCACAGATTAAGTGGGGTCTGCAGTTTAAAATCGAAGGTCAGGGGATGGCTACGGTGCAGAAATAAAACAAAATAAAAAAAAAATACACGTCCCTCCCCCCCCTCCTAACACACACACCCCCCCCTTACTGAAGAGAGGACTGTCTCTACTGCATATATTTTACTACGCAGTCAGGCTCTTGTCTTGCTACTTTTATCCCTTAAATTTACACTTTTCCCAACAGAGCTGAATTTGTCATCACTAACCCCTCAAAGACAGATGTAATGATGACATGGGCCGAAACCGGTTTGGCTCAGTGGATAGAGCGTCGGCCTGCGGACTGAGAGGTCCCGGGTTCGATTCCGGTCAAGGGCATGTACCTGGGTTGCGGGCACTTCCCCAGTGGGGGATGTGCAGGAGGCAGCTGATCGATTTTTTCTCTCTCATCGATGTTTCTAACTCTCTATCCCTCTCCCTTCCTCTCTGTAAAAAATCAATAAAATATATTTTTAAAAAAAATGATGACATGGATTCAAAGTAGATAATGAGAACTCTAGGAACTTAACTAGTATCCATTCCCGCCTATAAACAGATTTAATACCCACCCTCACCCCATTCTGTGTCAAACAATATCCTGTTGAAGAAACTGTAAGGAAATATAGATTTAGTGTTTTCTTTATCCAGTTTTAATATCTTTTACTACTAAATAGTTATCATTTTTATCTTGTTAGACTTTGAAGCAGAAGAAATTGATATAAATTCAGCCCTTTGGCCAGCCAGCATGGCTCAGTGATTGAGCATTGGCCCATAACCAGGAGGGCATAGTTCCATTCCCAGTCAGGGCACATTCCTGGGTCATGGGCTTGATCCCCAGTGTGGGGCATGCAAGAGGCAGCTGATCAATGATTCTCTCTCATCATTGATGTTTCTATCTCTCTCCCTCTCTCTCCCTCTCTCTCTTTCTCCCTTCCTTTCTGAAATCAATAAAAATA
Organism: Myotis daubentonii; assembly: GCF_963259705.1. Lineage (NCBI taxonomy): Eukaryota > Metazoa > Chordata > Mammalia > Chiroptera > Vespertilionidae > Myotis > Myotis daubentonii. The sequence goes on along the minus strand of NC_081861.1, from coordinate 2,498,243 downwards.
TATATTTTTAAAAAACAAAAAAGAGAGAAAAATAAATAAAAAGTTAAAAAATTAAAAAAAATTAAAAATAAAATAAAATATATATTTTAAAAAAGAATTCAGCCCTTTAAAATATGATCCTGTCCAAATTTCTCCTTATTCCTGTTGTTTTCATTGAAATATTTTATTTCATACTCTGTGCTAGCTATGGGGCAGGGTACAGAGGATACAGAGGTGACACAAGACAGTTGGAGACTTTCATCAATCATGTAGTCATTTGCAGAGCCAATACAAGGAAATAGACAACCACAAGCTTTATTGTCAATCCAAACTCTAATCAATCTTATTTTTGGAAAGGTCTATAGTACTAAGGAAGAGTTAGGGTGTCCTGACCACTCTCAAGGTTAACTTTGGGAGGAAGGCTTTAAAAATGTTCCAGAAAGAGGGAACAATGTGGACAAAGGTCCTGGGGTAGCTAGAAGCATTGTTTACTGAAGCCACTGACAGCCAGCCAATGGAGCTATAACAAGGGGAGAAGCCAGAAACAAAGTTACCGAGATCTGCTGGCCCCAATATGATCTTGGTATATATTCTTTTATATATATTCATATATATTTTAGAGAGAGAGGAAGGGAGAAAGACAGAGAGATAGAAACATTGATAGAGAACCATGGGTCAGCTGCCTCCAGCAAGCCCCCAACTGGGAATGGAGCCTGCAACCAGGGCATGTGCCCTGACTGGGAATCGAACCGGTCACCTCTTGGTTCATGGGTCTATGTGCTCAACCACTGAGCCACACTGGTCAGGCTTGGTATGTATTCTAAAGCAACGCAACGCAAGCCACTGCAATTTTTTAAGCAGAGAGCAATGTGACTAGATTGCATTTAGAAAAAGTCTATCTGCCTGCAGTCTGACTAATGGATTGAAAGAGACAAAAATAGAGGGAAACCAAACTTTGGAATTCTTTAAAGAAGAGGTGATCGTTAAGGTGGATGGCAGCAGTGGAACTGGACAGATGTGGAACATTAGAGACATTTACATGTCAAGTTGATAGGACTTGGTCATGGCTAGGATTTAAAAGATCTTGACCATGTTGAGTTTCAAGTGACTTTGAAACTGCCAGATGAAGGTATAGAGTATTTTTATGGAAATAAAAATATGGAAGTCTCATTAAATGAATGATGGATAAAATTGATGGGTAGAAATAGGAGTGTTTTCTCTATTCACTTTATTGTTTGTATTGTATATTTTGTATGTCTATTGTAATAAAAATAATAAAAATAATTTTAAAATAGATTAATCAAGAAATAATTATGACATCGTACAAGTATTATTTCTTCCCTTGTGTGACCTGGGGCAACTTACTTAACTTCTCTGTGCCTATCTCCTCCCCATACAGTCTCATAAATTGTTCTGTCAGGATTCCAGCAGGAAACAGCAAACCGCAGATCATTTGAAGAGAGTTATCATAAAGGAAGTGTTTTAAAAGATGTGGGTAAAATGGAGAGAAACCACAAGGAATTGTGCTGTTATCCAGACTGGGGACAGCAAGAAAGCATTACTATAAGGGAGAGAGCAGTAATCAGAACCTGGCAATACTGGTTTTTGGAAAGGGCTGCCTGATTCAAGCTGTGTTCTTTAGTTCAGAGAGGCAGTCAGCCCCCAGGAAACCCTCAGGGAGGGAGCCAGGACAGATAAACACCCAATCTTCCTCTCCTCCCTCCCTCCAATCTCCTGCTGGTCCTCTTGACTGACTTCACCTAACCAGAAGCTGGAAGGCAAGGGAGCCTGTAAATAAGTCCTGATAGGTCAACCTTCAGGGGACAGAACAGGCTAGAGCAGGGGTTCTCAACCTGTGGGTCGAGACCCCTTGGGGGGTCGAATGACCCTTTCACAGGGGTCGCCTAAGACCATCGGAAAACACATATACAATTACATATTGTTTTTGTGATGAATCACTATGCTTTAATTATGTTCAATGTGTCACAATGAAAATATATCCTGCAAATCAGATATTTACATGACGATTCATAGCAGTAGCAGCATTATAGTGATGAAGTAGCAACGAAAATAATTTTATGGTTGGGGGTCACCACAACATGAGGAACTGTATTAAAGGGTCGCGGCATTAGGAAGGTTGAGAACCACTGCACTAGAGAATAGTGTTGGGTGCACCTGGAAGGATCAAGGAAAAATATCCAGTATCATTGTAGTGAGGATTCAATGAGCAAAAAATATAAAATACTTAAGTAATTACACAATACAGACATTTTAATTTAGAAAAACTACATTTTATCCATGTCATGAACTATAATTTACTTAACCATTATCTTCTAACATTAAACATTTAGTACTTTCCATTTTTTATACAATACATAACATGGCATGAACATTTTTGTGCAGAAAATATTGTACATAGTTCTCAGAATTCCCTTGAGATAGAATCCTAAAAATAGAATTATTGGGTAAGAAAGTAGGAACATTTTTAAACTCTTTGAAATTACCAATTTATAGTATTTGCCCAAAAGATCATACAAATTTATACCTCACCAGCAATGTCTAAGAGTGACTGTCTTCTTACTGCCCTCACTCCAACATTAAGCAAGTTAACTTCTTTTTACCTTTCTTACCTTGACAGATGAACAATCAGCATGGTGTTGCTCTTCTAGTCAGTGTTTCCTTGATTACTAATGAAATACTTTGTCAGTAATCAATATGTTTATCAGTAATATATTTATTAACCATTTCACTTTCTTCTGTTGTGAATGATCAGTTTATACCTTTCTGTAGTTGATTTCTGTAAGTGCTTTAATAATAAGATGTTAACCCCTCATTTGGTATTTTCACTGCAAATAGTTTGTTCCAATTTATATTTTAGTCTCATTTGTGGCATTTTAGGTATATAGAAATTTTAAGTTTATGTGCTTATATTTATCCTTCAGTGCTTTCTCCCATTTTTTTTTAAACTTAGAAACCTGACCAGTAAAATCTAATCTCCTTTTGTTTTTTTGATGGTTTGATATTTGAAAATTTGATTATTTAATCTGAATCTACTGGTTTGTATTTTGCTATGTGCTCTATTGTGAGGATCTGAATAGTCACCCCCTCACAAACCCAAATATTAACCAATCACAAAACTGTTGAAAATCCTTCCATTCTCCACAGATGTGTTTTACCTTATTTAATATAAATACTGAGATCTGGTTTTGAACCATCTCTTCTGTTATATTGACCTGCTTATTTTTTTTAAAATATATATTTTATTGATTTTTCACAGAGAGGAAAGGAGAGGGATAGAGAGTTAGAAATATCGATGAGAGAGAAACATGGATCAGCTGCCTCCTGCACACCCCCTACTGGGGATGTGCCCGCAACCAAGGTACATGCCCTTGACCGGAATCGAACCTGGGACCTTTCAGTCCGCAGGCCGACGCTCTATCCACTGAGCCAAACCAGTTAGGGCTTGACCTGCTCATTCTTGCCACTTTGCCACTGATGCCACATTGACTTAGTTATTGTTGTTTTACAGTAAACATTATCAGATGAAAGGATTAGTCACTTCCCAAAACTCTGTACAAATTATTTATAATATTCTTTCTGTAAATATATTTTTATATATTTAAATGATTTTTAGAATCATTTCACCAATTAAAAACTGTCTTGGTTAATTTATTTAGGGTGATAACTATTCCTAAATATTTATCTAGAAAGTTTATATTTGGCAGTTTTATTCACCATCTTTAAAACAGATATCTTTATTACCAGAATACTTGCAGGAAATTGTTTAATTTATCCCTAACTAACACAATTTTGTGTGGATAATATGAGTCTGTGTGCATGCAGACACACACACACAAATATATATATATATATATATATATATATATATATATCGTGAATCCTTTTAATTTGTGGAGTTTTAATTTTGGGTTTTTATTAATCCCCATGTGCTGGAAGCCGATCCACCCTTGCTGCTTGACACAGTCGCTGCAGGGAAGAAACATCTGCATAGCTTATGTTTCAAGGGACCTGGCGTATATGACATATGTTTGCTCCCCCTCTTAGTGCTATGTGTTTTAACCAGGACCATCTCCCCGAGAAAGGTTGTTTCCCCAGATTAGGGGTTAACAGGACTAAGGAAGAGAATAAATCAGTAAGCCCCCCTTAGTGTTACAGAAATACCATGTACTACTTATGAAGAACTTGGACTAAGACTGTTGGCAATAAATTTGGGACTTGTTGGGCCCACATCCCCAGGGGTCTTCCCACCAGGGAAAGCACCAAAACCTATACCCCTGGAGACCCACCGACACAGGGCAGTCCCAGGGAAGGCAAGCAGCGAGGCTGGGAGGACATAACCTTTACTGGGTAGGATAATCTCCTTCAGTCACTTCCTTGTAGTTTATCAGTAGACAATAGAATAGTGACCTTGGAATAGCCCTTATAATGGAACACAGAGATTAACCTAGACAAGATTAAAATCCACAGAACTAGATAGAGACAGGATTTTGGAAATGAAACTAGGAACTGTAGAAGGTTTCCTGAAACATACCATCATGTAATTATAGAGGCATGCTTATGGGATCAAATAGGATAAATATAGATGTAATAGAACAATAAAAAGAGAACCCAACCATGCTGATCAGCTGAACGCTGCCTCTGTGTCATTCATTCTTCTCTGACTCTGTCCACACCTTTGGGAACTCCTGGACCTGCTGGGGCTGGACCCCAACACCCATGTTAAGAAAGTTTTCTTCTACTCTAACATGGTTTATCATGTCTATTTTTTTAATTCTTATTTTTTCCTTAAATAAGTTAATATTTATTCTGCTTTGTTCCACTCCTTTCCCTTGAGTCTGTTTTAAGAGGTTCTTCCTGAGAAATACCTATAATTATGTTATTAGAGCATCTTTCTATGTCGTTTATCATCTTTTTCTTTTTCCTCTGAATTCTGAGAGAGCTAATCAAATTTGTCCTTCATATTTCTGGTTTATTTCTGGTTTAATTTTTGGCAACTCTAATTCAATTCTTTACTACTTCTACGGCAGATTTTGATTATGCCTTTTCAGTTTAGGATTTGGAACTTTAAGTTCTTTTTTTCCAACTCACTTTTCATTTATGACATGTATAGCTCTATGTATTTTCTCCTGTGACTTTCTAATTTTACTTTACACTTAGTTTTAAGCATTTTCTGGGGACAACAGCTTCCGTTTTTTAAAATGCTCTTCTTTGTCGACAGACATGCATCACCCTCTCATACACTGCTAGCTCAAGTGGAAAATGGTGCAACTTTTTTTGAGAGGAATTTGATAATATCTAACAAAATCACTTATACATTCACCCTTTGACCCAGCAGTCCTACTTCTAGGAATTTAACCTAATGATACACTTCCACAAAAAGGAAAAACGCATGGGCAAGGTTATTTGTTTTGGAATTATTTTTAATAGCAAAATATTCTAAACAATTTGCATGCCAATCCGTAGGAAAATGTTTGCATAAACTTTGATATGTCTATACAGTGGAACACTATGCAGCCATATAAAACAATGAAGATGATCTCTATGAACTGATATGAGTGATGTTTCAGAATATAAGTGATAAAAGCAAGGTATAAAAGAATATATAACACATATGTATATTTATTTGTGTGTTTCTCTGCCTTCATATAAGAAAAATATGTACTTTTATTTGCAAAAAGAAACAGGAAGGATAAATATTTGGAAATCGGTTGCATTTTTAAAAATTGATTTGAGAGAGAGAGAGAGAGAGAGAGAGAGAGAGAGAGAGAGAGAAACATTGATAGGTTGTCGCCCGCACAAGTCCCCACTGGGATCCAACCAGCAACCTGGGTAAGTGCCCTGGCTGAGAATCAAAGCCAGCACATTTAGGGGCAACGATCCAAACAACTGAGCCACACCAGCCAAGGCTTGGTTGCATTTTTATATACCAACTAGAGTCTGGATGCATGAAATCTGTGCAAGAGTAGGACTTCCTTCCCCCAGCTGCCGGCAACTGGGACCTGGGCAGCTGGCAGGCACCCAGGACCCCTGCTTCCCTCACAGCCCCGGCTTCGTCCAGAAGGTTGTCCTGAAGGACCATTCTAATTAGCATATTATACTTTTATTAGCATAGATAATGAACTATCAGAAAGTGAAACTAAAAAAAAATCCAATTTACAATTGCATCCAAAAATAAAATAACTAGGAATAAATTTAAACAAGGAGGTAAAAGCACTATACTTGGAAAATTATAAGATACTGAAGAAATTGAAAAAGATACAAATAAATGGAAGCATATACCGTACTCATGGATAAGAAGAATTATTGGAAACATCAGAGGATGGCAGTGACCATACAGATCTTTGAGACAAAAAAGAAAAAAGGGAAGAAAGGAAAACAAAAGAAAAAAGATATAAATATAATCATTTTAAGAGAAAAAGAAATATAAGTTCATACACAAACACACACCCCTTACCTAAATGGTTTTTCTTCCTTTACATATTTGGTAATATAAATGATCATTTTTTATTACATGGTAATTAGTTATAAACAAAAGTTATTCATGAAAAAAAATGTCCATACTGCCCTAGCTGGTTTGGCTTTGTGGATAGAGCGTCGGCCTGCAGACTGAAGGGTTCAGGGTTTGATTCCAGTCAAGGACACATGCCTGGGTTGTGGCTTGATCCCCAGTAGGGGGCATGCAGGAGGCAGCTGATCAATGGTTCTTTCTCATCATTGATGTTTCTAACTCTTCCTCTCCCTTCCTCTCTGATATCAATAAAAATATATTTAAAAATAAAATAAACCAAACTTTTGATATAAAAATGTACCTTTATGCATGAAAAAGCAAGAAAATACATTTTAAGCACAGACAAGTTAAAGTTTAAATAATTAAGTATAAAAACTGCTTAGCTTGAATCAGAGTATTAAATTGAGGTTGTCTTTGGGCAAGACAATATACATATCATATTAGACATCCAATCAGTTCTGATTTTGTTTGCTTAATGGATACAAGTTGAAAAATTCCAGTTCCACAAATATAGCTTCAAAAGGAATTAAAACTTCCCTAATTCATATTGCAAGGAAAAAACACTTATTCTCCAAGGTTTTTTGAATTCCAGTTGTATTACAGTATTCATGCTAAGGTTCATAGGCTATTTTATAACTCAACAACAGAGAAATAACCTAATTTTAAAAATAGGCAAAAGATTTGAATAGGCACTTCTCCCAAGAAGATATACAAATGGCCTGGCCGGCATGGCTCAGTGGTTGAGTATTGACCTAGGAACCAGGAGGTCACTATTCAATTCCCGGTCAGGGCACATGCCCAGGTTGCAGGCTCAATCACTAGTGGGAGGTGTGCAGGAGGCAGTCAATAAATGATTCTCTCTCAACAATGATGTTTCTATCTCTCTGTCCCTCTCCCTTCCTCTCTGAAATCAATAAAAATACATTTTTTAAAAATTATATGGAACCCCAAAAGACACCAAATAGCTACAACAATACTGAAAAATAACAAAATTGGGGGCATCACGTAACCTGATATCAAACTGTTCTGCAAGGCCATAGTAGTCAAAACAGCATGGTGTTAGCATAAATACAGACATGGATCAATGGAACAGAATAGAGAGCCCCAAAATAAGCCTATATGATCAATTAATATATGACAAGGGAGTCAAGAACATACAATGGGGTAAAGATAGTCTATTAAATAAATGATGTTGGGAAAATTGGATCGATATAAGCAAAAAAATGAAACTAGACCCTCTTATACCACATATAAGAATAAACTCAAAATGGATTAAAGACATACATGCAAGACTCAAAACCATAAAATTCTTAGTAGAAAACATAGGTATTAAATCTCAGACATTTCTCTTAGTAATATGTTTTTCTGATATATCTCCTCAGGCAAGGGAAACAAAAGAAAAAAATAAATAAATGGGATTACATCAAACTAAAAAGCTTTTGCACAACAAAAGGAACCATCAACAAAATGAAAAGACAACCCACTGAATGGGAGAACATATTAGTCAATGATACATTTGATAAAGTGTTATTATTCAAAATTTATAAAGAACTCATACAATTAAACACACACAAAACAATCCAACTAAAATGGGTAAAGGACCTGAATAGACAGTTCTCCGAAGAGGACATACAGATGGCCAAGAAACATGTGAAAAGATGCTCAATGTCACCTCACACCTCTCAGAATGGCTACCATCAATAAATCAACAAAAAACAAATGTGGCCAAGGATGTGGAGAAAAGGGAACCCTAGTACACTGTTGGTAAGAATGCAGACAATAAGAAATTATTTTTTTTAAATATATATTTTATTGATTTTTTACAGAGAGGAAGGGAGAGAGATAGTTAGAAACATCGATGAGAGAGAAACATCAATCAGCTGCCTCCTGCACATCTCCTACTGGGGATATGCCTGCAACCCAGGTACATGCCCTTGACCGGAATCGAACCTGGGACCTTTCAGTCCGCAGGCCGACGCTCTATTCACTGAGCCAAACCAGTTTCGGCGACAATAAGAAATTAATAGGAATATGTCACAAATATACCAATGGAGATCATGCCATCTTCAAAGATTATATGTTTCTAAGGAATTTTTCATGTCATGAGAAAATTATTGTAAGTTTGAATAGCATGTGGTCTCAATAAAGCAAAATGTATAGGATGTAAAATCACTGAAACATTAAGCTACAACTTTAAGATTTTATAGACTCACAGGAAGTTCCAGGCAAAATAATGATAGACTCACAGAGAAATCCAATGTACCCTTCCCCCAGCTTCCCCCAACAGTACAGTTATCAAGACCAGGGAATGTACACATATAGATTGGTACATGCTCACCAGCAACCCTGAAGTTCTTTCTGAATGATAATCCATATAGGCCCTTAGCAATCACACTTGACTGATATGCATATCACAATTGAAGTGCTACCACTTTTGTTTTTAAAATACAATCATTTGGTAGACTCCAAGGAAGAGCTATTATCTAGTGAACTAGGGGCCCGGTGCACGAAATTCGTGCCCTGGGTGTGTGTGTGTGGGGGGGGAGTGTCCCTCAGCCCAGCCTGCCCCCTCTCACATACTGGGAGCCCTCAGGCATTGACCCCCATCACCCTCCAATCGCAGGTTCGGCCCCTTGCCCAGGCCTGACGCCTCTGGCCTAGGCGTCCGGCCCGGGCAGCAGGGACCTGCAGTGGCAGCAGGGGCGCCGCAATCGCGCGGGCTCTGTCCCTGCCCCTGCAGGATGTCTCTGGCTGAGGCGTCCGGCCCGGGCAGCGGGGACCCGCAGCTGCAGCGGCCCCGCAATCGTGGGCTTCGCTTTAGGCCCAGGCAAGGGACCCCTAGCTCCTGGGACTGCCAGCTTCGACTGTGCCCAGCTCCCATCGCTGGCTCCACCCCTACTTCCTGCTATCACTGGCCAGGGCTGAAAAGGCGCCTGATTCTCCTATCATGGCTGGGGGGCAGGGCAAAGGCGGCCCCAGGGCCGCCTTTGCCCTGCCCCCCAGCTCTTAGCTCCCCCCTGGGTTTCCGATCACTGTCAGTGGCAGGGGGCTTCTTCCTGCTTTCCCTTTCGCCTCCCTGCATTGTGCCTACATATGCAAATTAACCGCCATCTTGTTGGCAGTTAACTGCCAATCTTAGTTGGCAGTTAACTGCCAATCTTAGTTGGCAGTTAATTTGCATATAGCCCTGATTAGCCAATGAAAAGGGTATCGTCGTACACCAATTACCATTTTTCTCTTTTATTAGTGTAGATTGTATTGCCAATGTCAATTTCCAGGTTTGGTTCTCCAGTCCCCTCTCTCCTCCACCTCCCCCCAATATCAACACACGCATTCTCTGCACCATCAAGAGCAGCACAATGGCCCTAACCGGTTTGGCTCAGTGGATAGAGCGTCGGCCTGTGGACTGAAGGGTCTTAGTTCTATTCTGGCCAAGGGCACATGCCCGGGTTGCGGGCTCAATCCGCAGTAGGGGGCATGCAGGAGGCAGCCAATCAATAATTCTCTCTTATCATTGATGTTTTTATCTTTCTCTCCTTCTTCCTTCCTCTCTGAAATCAATAAAGAAATATATTTTTTAAAAAAAGAGCAGCACAATCTTTCATGATTTTTCACTATGCTGCTTCCTGGGCTTCATTTTCCTCTCTATTCATTCTTCTAGAACAAATCATTACCTCCTCATGAAGATGGTACAGATTGGGTTTTCGGGGATGCAGGCATTGAGATGAAACTAGGAATACAAAAGGTTTATTGGGAGTTAGACCTGTGGGAGGGAAAATGCAGAAGCAAGATTGGGCAGGAACTGGCAGGAGGCAAAGAAGTCTCTGCCCTCCCAGTGGGCAAAGGGTGCCCATTAAAGAGTCCCGAGTTGGGTGGAGATGGCCAGCTCCGAGTACCAGTATCTTGGTCATTTCCTGGGAGTTGCCCTAAGAAGACTGCTTTGCTTAGTCATTGGCGTGCACTTCCCCGGGGGAATTGTGATGTTGGCTCTAAAGCTGAGAAAGATCCTGAAGAAAATCACAGCCAGGGGGCGGTCAGCTAACCACACTCCTCACTCCTTGGCCTAGTCCAGTGATGGCGTACCTTTTGAGCTCGGCATGTCAGCATTTTGAAAAACCATAACTTAACTCTGGTGCAGTGTCACATATAGAAATTTTTTGATATTTGCAACCATAGTAAAACAAAGGTTTATATTTTTGATACTTATTTTATACTAGGGGCCCGGTGCACGAAATTCGTGCACTGGGTGTGTGTGTGGGGGGAGTGTCCCTCAGCCCAGCCTGCCCCTCTCACATACTGGGAGCCCTCAGGCGTTGACCCCCATCACCCTCCAATCACAGGATCGGCCCCTTGCCCAGGCCTGATGCCTCTGACAGAGGTGTCAGGCCTGGGCAGGGGACCCTCATTTCCCCCCATCACTGGTTCTGCCCCCAGCCCAGGCCTGATGCCTCTGGCCCAGGCGTCAGGCCTGGGCAGGGGACCCCCAGACCCCTCCGATTGCTGGCTCTGCCCCTTGCCCAGGCCTGATGCCTCAGCCAGAGGCATAGACCCCCATCACCCTCCGATCGCCTGATCGGCCCCTTGCCCAGGCCTGACGCCTCCGCCAGAGGTGTCAGGCTTGGACAGGGCACCCCCATCTCCCCCTGATCACTGGCTCTGGCCTTCGCCCAGGCCTGAGGCCTCTGGCCCAGGAATCATGCCTGGGCAGGGGACCCCCATCTCCCTCTGATCGCTTGCTCCACCCCCCGCCCAAGCCTGACGCCTCTGACCCAGGCTTCAGGCCTGGGCAAGGGGACCATCATATCCCCCCAATCCCCGGCTCAGCCCCCCGCCCAGGCCTGATGCCTCGGCCAGAGGAGTTGACCCTCATCACCCTCCGATCACCAATCACCGGATCGGCCCCTTGACCAGGCCTGAGGCCTCCAGCAGAGGTGTCAGGCCTGGGCAGGGGACCCCCAGCTCCCCGTGGTTGCAGGCTCCGCCCCTGCCCAGGCCTAACACCTCTGGCTGAGGCGTCCGGCCCTGGCAGCAGGGACCCGCAGCTGCAGCGGCCCCGCGATCGTGGGCTCCGCTTTAGACCCAGGCAAGGGACCCCTAGCTCCTGGGACTGCCAGCTTCGACCGTGCCCAGCTCCCATCGCTGGCTCCACCCCTACTTCCTGCTATCCCTGGCCAGGGCGGCAAAGGCGCCTGATTCTCCGATCATGGCTGGGGGGCAGGGCAAAGGCGGCCCCAGGGCCGCCTTTGCCCTGCCCCCCAGCTCTTAGCTCCCCCCTGGGTTTCCGATCACTGTCAGTGGCAGGGGGCTTCTTCCTGCTTTCCCTTTTGCCTCCCTGCATTGTGCCTACATATGCAAATTAACCGCCATCTTGTTGGCAGTTAACTGCCAATCTTAGTTGGCAGTTAACTGCCAATCATAGTTGGCAGTTAATTTGCATATAGCCCTGATTAGCCAATGAAAAGGGTAGCTCGTACGCCAATTACCATTTTTCTCTTTTATTAGTGTTGATATGTAAATGCCATTTAACAAAGAAAAATCAACCAAAAAAATGAGTTCGCGTGTCACCTCTGACACGCGTGTCATAGGTTCACTGTCACTGGCCTAGTCCGTGGTCAGCTCTTTGGCCCCTTGAGTGTGGCTCTTCCTAAGCCTTAGGGGTACCCTAATTAAGTTAATAACAATGTACCTACCTATGCAGTTTAAGTTTAAAAAATTTGGCTCTCAAAAGAAATTTTAAGCATTGTACTGTTGATATTTGGCTCTTTTGACTAATGAGTTTGCTGACCCCTGGTAAGGTCCTTGCCTGAAGGGGGAAAGGAGTGGTATATCCCCCTGCCTGCTACAGCTCCTGGACTAACTCCATGTGCAGTTCCACAGGGCCCCACACTAAGATGGGCCTCACCCTTGTTTTAATACCCTGCTGTCACTGTCTTGGAATTCTTCATAATTTTGTCTTTGAACTTGTGACTTCTAAGTAAAGCCCAATGAGATAATGGAGCATGCTTATGAACTGAAGAGATAAGCCCAAAATACCTGTACTCCCTTTTTTTCATTTTCAAAACACTTGACTTTATTAAGGAGTTTACACACAATATTGAAAGCTTAGTGGTATTATTAAATAATCAGTTGTCTTCAAACTACCAGTATGTTTCCACTGCTTTCCAATATGTATCTTGAACACTGCATATCTTTAACTTATCTTGAATCTTCTGGTAGTCTGGCACAACTTCTTTTCACTGCACATCTTAATGAAACTCCTTGGGTTTTTGTTGCAATAGTTTTGATTTGTTTCCTGTGTCTCTATTTTGTTCACCTAACTTGTATTTTTTGGCCATTGTTACAAGAGCTTCTGGGATACTTTGATTTGATCTTTCCAGAATTTTGATCAATTCAGGGGCAGTCTTCCAATCATTTTTAGTCATAAGGGTAATGGAGATTCCAGTCTTCCCTGCTCTTCCAGTACGCCCTACTCTGTGTACATATTCTTCAATGTTTCTTGGGAAATCGTAATTATACACATGTGTGATATCATCAACATCAAGACCTCGGGATGCTAAGTCAGTAGAAATCAGTATTTTCACATTTCCACTTCTAAAGTCATCTAATGCCTGCTCACGGTCACTCTGTTCTCTGTTTCCATGCAAGGATTCTACAAGTAGGCCTTGGAGGCTTAAATCACTGGATAAGTCGTCAGCGACAATTTTCCTACTGACAAACACGATGACTTTGTCTTTGGGTGACAGGCTGTGTAGGAATTCTTTGATAAGAGATCGTTTTTCTCCTTCCGTGGTAACAATTATATTTTGCTTCACTGTATTTACAGCAACTAGATCCAGAGTACCAACATAAACGATCATAGGCTCTTTCAAATAAGTTTGTGAAAGTCGACGAATGGCATCTGGCCAAGTTGCACTTGTCATGATCATTTGCCGATCTGGGCGCACATCTAATAAAATCTTCATTATCTGAGGTTGAAATCCCATGTCTAGCATCTTATCAGCTTCATCTAAGACTAAGTAGGTTATGCTTCTAAGGTTGACAAAATTATTCATTTGCAGATCATTCAGTCGCCCAGGAGTTGCAATTATGATGTCTATGTCTTTGGCAACGTCTTTTATTTGTTGTTGTCTATTTCCGCCACCGTATATACAAATACTTTTAAGATTTTTATATGAATACTTAGAACATTCATTTGCTACCTGGAGAGCTAATTCTCTAGTCGGTGCAAGGACTAGCATGCCGGGACCATTCCTCTGTTCTCTGGGTGTTGGTTGAGAACTGATGTGAATAAGCCCAGGCAATAAATAAGACAAAGTTTTGCCTGTTCCAGTCTGGGAGACTCCTACAAGATCTATCCCTTGTAGAACAATCGGCCACACCTGTGATTGAATTGGCGTTGGCTTTTGAAACCCTGCTTTTTGAATGTTTTTCATTAATTCAGGATAATTCTGGAAAGCGTCCTCAAATTTAATAGTTGGGTTGGGGATAGACCGTTTTTCACCATCTTTCAAATCATCACAAATTATATTGAAATGTCCCTTCCTCCAAAGGTCTGCCTGCATTTGAGACAGAGAACTTGTTGCTTTGGATTCTATGTAAAAGTCTTTTTTAATTGGTGCTAAGTCTTCCCATCTTCTTTTCTCCCAGTCTGTCGCTTTTGCCCTAATTCGATCCCAGTCTATCAATGGTCGAATTTCTCTAACAGTGTTATCTGTGGTTAAGTCTCTTGCAACAGCTGGTTGGGGTGCAGCATTATTAACAGTGCATTCTGAATATTGGTAGTTGCTTCCCTGTCTTTCAACAATAGTCTCTATAACTGCTTTGGCCTTTGCTTGCATTTCCTTGCTGCCAAAAATGTTTACATCTGCTTCGGAATCACCCTGTACTGGGAAGATCTGTATTTTCGTGTTTGTTGTACTCTGGATGTCTCTTATTTTTGATCCTCCATGACCAATCACTGTACCAATCAGACTTTTTTTAATTTTAAAAACAAGAGGGGGGCCTTGGGGGCCAGGAGCCCTAGGCTCCGGGTGGCTGGAGGAGCTGCCCCAGCCTTGGCCTCTGCCACCTCTGCCTCCCCTGCCATCTCTGTAGGCCCTGCCAGCCCTGGGATCCCTTAGGTTTGGCCCTGCCCACTTCTGCTTTGGGGCCCAGGCCATTGCTACATGGTAGAATTGATACAGACTTATCGCCTACCTCCAGTTGGGAGATGTGGCCTCAGGTCTCTTTCTCTTCAGGCTCTGGAGAAACAGACCATGCTGACTGGTAGATAGGTAGTTATATAGCCGTTACCTAGGGAAACATTTAATGTGATGTCACAGAGGGATGACTCGACCAATCACAGGCCTGGGACTAGGGTGAGGTAAGCAGGTATCTCTGAAGAAAATTTAAAGTGACACTCACTCTCAGAGGTTGAGTGTTTAGGCCTTTATAGGACCTTGAGAGTGAGTGTTTCCACAACATGGGTGTCATAGGTGCCTCCATTGCTCACTTCATGCTAATTCTGGCTCAGTTTGGGAGCATATTTGAAGCAAGCCATGAACTTATCCACATAGTTGTGATTTTTCTTTTTAGCAAATCAATTATTTCCACAGGAGGAAAAATAGTGGATTTGTTTGTTTCCTTAGATCCTCCTTCTTTTGCCAGTTACATGTTCATGGCATTTTTCTCCAGTGAAAGTTGAAGTTACACAGAATAGGTTTGATTCTCCTTGTGTCCTTGTATATGTAAGGACCACTGTCAAATCCCCTTAAGGTTTCTGTTCATCAGGGTTAAATTCCTAGTTTTCTAAAATATTTCTTGATATGTCATGGTTTCCAAGATGCACATCATCCTGTTCCTTCTCCTTTGGGAATGATTCATTGAGGAGCTTTTGTGATATGGCACATAGAACTACACAAATCAGCAGAAATGGCCTTAACTTTATACGTATTCATTACTAAGCATGG
Source organism: Myotis daubentonii (assembly GCF_963259705.1). NCBI lineage: Eukaryota > Metazoa > Chordata > Mammalia > Chiroptera > Vespertilionidae > Myotis > Myotis daubentonii. The sequence goes on along the minus strand of NC_081861.1, from coordinate 2,482,787 downwards.
CAGTTGTACTCATTCTACCTATGAAGTCAAGACACAAACTCCCTCACTGGAACATGATGGGCATTTGAGTCCATTCTTCCTCATCCTGTACTTACATGATTGATTTTTTATTTCTTTATTTAACTAAAAGTAGGCTATATATTTATCATTTATAGTCACCCTATGGTCAATTGCAGCAGCCCATTAATATAACCTTAATGCGGATTCTCTCATTCATCATAGTATCTTCTAGTTTTAAGTCTTTTGCCAGTTACATATTCATGTAATTTTTCTCTCTTCAGCAAAAGTTGCTGATTAAAATTTGAACCTGATCGGATATTGGGTGAAAGTCTGTGCAACACCGGGAAAAACCTTCTCCGTGTCAGCATTTTTCTGGAAAACTACTTTCTAAAGAAAGAATAGGTAGCTGGCCAAATATGTTGGTAAATATAACATCCTATATCTCTTATAATCACAATGAATATTAGGTATCTCAGAAAACTTTGATAATTACAGGAATTGAGAAACTCAATTGGGCATTCTTTACTCCAAAGTTTCCAAAGGAATTTGCCAGTAGAACCTCGTCTCAATATTTTAATTAAACTTTGTGTGTGGAAGAATTTTAGACTTATGGAAAAGTTACACAGATTGCACAAGGGGTTTCCATATTCTATTGAACAAGTTTGTTTCCTCCAATCTTATCTCAAACTACTATGGCACATTTGTCCAATATAAGAAACACACACTGGTGTGTTACTATTAACTAATCTCCAGACTTTATACCATCAGTTTTCCGTTAATGTATTTTTTTTGTTTCAGGATCCAGTCTTGGACATTGCATTGAATTTAGTTGTCATGCATGATTTGTGACAGTTTTTCAGCCTTTCCTTATTTTTCATGGCCTTGTCAGTTTTGAGGAGTAATGGTCAGGTAATTTTGTAGAATATCCTTCCAATTAGGTATGCCTGATGTAATTTCTCATGATTACACTTGGGTTGTGGGGGTTTTTAGAGCAAGTTTTGAGCTTTTTATACCTTGGCGCTGCTATCTGTAGACTGACACAGTAATACCTATCTTATACACACAGACACAAACTCACAGTTACACTACTTGGTTCATAGTAGGAACTTTTTTTTTTTTTTTTTTTACAGCTGGGGCACGGTGGATCTCCTGTGCCTGAATGAGGACAGAAAAGACCCAGCCTGCAAGACGTTGCTTTATTTTATAATCTGATTAAAACAAGAGTAGATTAGCATGCATACAAATGTTCTTGTTTTGTTTTTTTGTGTTTTTTTTTATTAAATCTTTATTGTTCAGATTATTACAGTTGTTCCTATTTTTCCCCCCATAGCTCCCCTCCACCCAGTTCCCACCCCACCCTCTGCCCTTACCCCCCACCCCCACTGTCCTCATCCATAGGTGTATGATTTTTGTCCAGTCTCTTCCCACATCCCCCACACCCCTTTCCTCCCATAGAATAGTCAGTCCATTCCCTTTCTATGCCCCTGATTCTATTATATTCACCAGTTTATTCTGTTCATCAAATTTTTATTCACTAGATTTTTAGATTCACTTGTTGATAGATGTGTATTTGTTGTTCATAATTTGTATCTTTACCTTTTTCTTCTTCTTCCTCTTCTTAAAGGATACCTTTCAACATTTCATATAATACTGGTTTGGTGGTGATGAACTCCTTTAGCTTTTTCTTATCTGTGAAGCTCTTTATCTGACCTTCAATTCTGAATGATAGCTTTGCTGGGTAAAATAATTTTGGTTGTAGGTTCTTGGTATTCATCACTTTGAATATTTCTTGCCACTCCCTTCTGGCCTGCATAGTTCCTGTTGAGAAATCAGCTGACTGTTGTATGGGTATTCCCTTGTAGGCAACTAACTGTTTTTCTCTTGCTGCTTTTAAGATTCTCTCTTTGTCTTTTGCTCTTGGCATTTTAATTATGGTGTGTCTTGGTGTGGTCCTCTTTGGATTCCTTTTGTTTGGGGTTCTCTGCGCTTCCTGGATTTGTAAGTCTATTTCTTTCACCAGGTAGGGGAAGTTTTCTGTCATTATTTCTTCAAATAGGTTTTCAATATCTTGCTCTCTCTCATCTTCTGGCACCCCTATAATTCTGATGTTGGTACGCTTGAAGCTGTCCCAGAGGCCCCCTTACACTATCTTCATATTTTTGGATTCTTTTTTCTTTTTGTTTTTCCGGTTGGGCTTTTTTTGCTTCTTCATATTTTAAATCTTTGACTTGATTCTTGGGATCCTTTAGTCTGCTGTTGGATCTCTGTATAATATTTTTTATTTCAGTCAGTGTATGCTTAATTTCTAGTTGGTCCTTTTTCATATCCTCGAGGGTGTCACTAGATTTATTGGCGGTTTCTATAAAATTCTTGAAAAACCTTATATCCATGGTTTTGAACTCTATATCCAGTAGTTTGCTTTCCTCCATTTCTGTCATTTGTGACCTATTTCTTTGTCTGCATTTTGGCTGTTTCCCTGTGTTTGTAGAGTGGCTTTGTGTGCTAGGTGTCCTATAGGACCCAGTGGCTCAGCCTCTCCAATTACTTGAGGTGGACACTCTTGGTACACCCCTTTGTGGTCTTTGTGCACAGTCTTGTTTGTAGTTAAGCTGTGATTGTTGTAGGTATCACTGGGAGGAATTGACCTCCAGGCCAATTGGCTGTGAGAATCAGCTGTGGTTATGGTGGGAGAACTTCTGTGCTAAAGACACCCTTCTGGGGTAAGACTTGCTTCAGTGGGGCTTTGGTGCTCACTGAATCTGCCCCCTGAGTTTGTCCCTTATGGATCTGAGGAGTTCTAATCTGGATGGTCCACTCTGACCACTGGGTATACTGGCTCTTGGATCTCTAAGGAGGTGGTAATTTAGCCTCTGCCTGAGGCTACCCAGCAGGAGCTATGGAGAGATCTGCAGATTCCTCTTCTTTGTTTGGGGTTTGGAGGTGCCCTGATGAGGCCCAGCTGTGAAGCAATGCAAGCTGCTGTAGGGCCTTGGGCCTTCTTCTGGAAGTTATGGGTCTCTCTGACCCAGCTGCAGTTAGTTAGGTAATTTTCAGATTGCAAAGGGCCAGGCTTTTCAGGTGCAAAAGCCACTGCACACAGCTTGGGTGGGGCAGGGTCTCAGGGAATCAACAGGGCAGAGCAAACAGCTATTGCTGATCCTTAGCCCTGACCTAAGAGGCCCGGGGTCTCACTGTTCTGCGGTAATGGCTGCAAGCACCTCTGAGAGAAAGCCGCCCTCAAGTTCTGCCCGATGCCAGACAGTCAAGTTTCTCCCTGTATAAGTCTGGGTCCCCAGAGACTCACCCGGAAATGGCATTCAGAGTAGTCAGGAGCTTGTGTCTCCCTCCCGATTGAAAAAGACAACCGTGTCCTCAGTTGCCAGCCCTTGCCGCATGCACCTCCTTACCTCTGCACTTTACTTCTGCCCCTCCTCTGAGTCTCAGTGTGCTTTTCTCTTTCCTTCTAGTTGTAGAATTTCCACTCAGCCAGCCTTCCTGTGGTTCTGGATGATGTCCGTTTTGTCTTTTCGTTGTATTTTTGAAGTGGTTGTGTGAGGCAGCAATTTCTGATGTTTACCTATGCCGTCATCTTGGTTCCCTGTACTCCCTTTTGTTGCCTCATTTGCATATAGCATTGGTGATGCCCTTTTCAAACAAGGTAATTATTAAGCTGGTTCTGACAGCAGCCCTCCTTGACTTGACTCTAATCCTGAATGAAGGATTATTCCCTGATCCTACATCTTCTATTGCAAGTATTACATTTTTTACTGCAAGTAATGGAACTATTAAAATTTCCTGTTCATAGGCTAGCAGAGTAATAAATGGAAGGAGATTTAGACTTCTTTTACAGAAACACTTCTTTTTTGCCACCTTATGTGGGTACTGATTTTTTTATACTCCACTCTTAAAAAGCCTAAATGCCAAGAACTTTGCATTGTTTCTGTTCTTTTATCTGTATTTCTTCCTCTAATCTTCTACCCATATTCTACTCCATTGTAAATTGTTAAAAAACAAAATTCAACTGAGTGAATTTTAAAGATCTTATTGGCTTTATTCAACAACATGAATTGGGCAGCATCTTATCTAGCAGACAGAAGGGAGCTCTGAGGAGCTGTGCAAAATGGAAAACTTTTATAGGCAGAAGGGAGCAGGCAAAAGGAAGTTGTGCTAGGGACAAAAAGTGGACTGGCTATTGCAAGGGTACTTTTCTTTAGGGGATGACAGGAATCTATATGGCAGATTGCCCAACTAGTGCTGCTGAGACAATTTTTTTGATTGTTTTGTGTAAGATTCCATTTGTGGGAATGCCAGAATTATAATAAAATCTCAGTGTAGTGACATGGGATTTAGCATAAGTGATTCCATTTGGGGCCTGTTGTCTTGTTTTTAACAAAATGAAAGATCCCTCTGATTATCTCCTAATATCTGTTTCCCCTTTCTTCCTGAGAAATAGAACCCATGATTTTTGCTGCTCAGAATAAAGGCCATAATTTCCCAGCTTCTCTTGCAGCTAAGTGTGATCAATTTCTGGCAAATAGATATAATTGGAAATGTCATGTGAAACTCATAGTAAGTTTTCTTAGAGGGAGGGATTGTCCCCTTTCTTTCCTCCCTTCTACTGGAATATAGACTTGAAGGCTAGAATTTATGTTGTCATCTGGGGCCATGAGATATAAAGAGGCTGGCAGAGTAATAAATGGAAGGAGATTTAGACTTCTTTACAGATACACTTCTTTGTTGTTTACACCACTACTATTTGGGGTTTTCTGTAACAAGAAGCAAACTTAATCCTTGCTATAGTTCTTTAAATGAATGTGGAACAGTAAATGTGTCTGCTGTTGCCCTGCTTGAGAAGGACACTTCCAACTGCCCCTATTTAGTTCCACTTACCAAGGGCTGACATTCTCCTTTTATGTCTCCCATCCCCACCTATTAGCCAATAGTAGTGGGGGAAGGGGACTTATAAATGTCCACTATTATTGAAAGGTGGGTTGTTCACAGGTTATGAGCTGGCAGGGGTAAGAGGAGGGGAATCCCTTTTACTTTGCACTCTAGTTATTGTGACAGAATATTCATTCCTCACATCCTTCTATTTGAGTCTCTATTTGGTTATATCTTTACACTCTGTCTAGACTCTGTCTCATCTACTCCCTGGAACAGGAAAAGCTAACACACACGTTTCTGAGACTCTTTATTTGACACAAAAGTTAAAAGCTTACTTGAATATTTTTATGTACCTTTATTTCAACTTCAATGTAGACTGAAAGAATGAAATTGGCCCTCGATGTACCAGAGAGAATGAAGAGGGGGACCGGGAAAAGCAAAACACAATCAGAATAATAGCTTGAAATATAGCTCCATTGCAAGAAGGAACCACACTGATTATTATGGTGATAACCAGTGATAGTATCACTGAGATATGATATGGTTGGATTGAATTAAAGCATCAGAAGAGACTGTCAGATACAAGAACACATATGAATGTATGCGGTTGAGTTCCCTAATAAGTCACAGGTGACTAAAGTTCAGAGCAAGTACTGAATGTCGAGATGTGAAATGGGAGCATCATCCCAGCTGCTCAGTAGCTGCAGTTGCAATGTCTATGCTCAGACCACAGGAGCTGCTGGCTCCACTAAAGAGGTTCTGCAGTGGCGGAGGATCAGGGAAAGATACAGTCTTCTAAGCACATCAAAATGATTTCTTTCCCAGACTTCTGGCCAGCAATGATATTGAACCAAACCCTTTGAATAATTGTTTAATGCTGGCTCTGGCTGTCTGCATCAGTAGCCCCCCCAGGGGCCATGTCTGACATTTATAAATGCGTTTGCTTGTCCCTTTACCTAAGACAGTCAGAGAACCCTCTGATTCACATGGCTCTAGGCAATTTGAAGTCCAGGCTCTTCTTTAAATCATCCCTTTAACTTTCAATATTTCAAGATGAAGTTTGAACAACAGGAATGATTTTTTTAAAAGCAGGCAATGCTCTCATTTGAGCAGATAAACAATTAAGTTCAAAGGAGCCTCACTTAAGAGACGCAGCTCCAGGCATTCCCACTGCCTGGGACCAGGAAGGCAAAGTAAAATGGTAAGGTAAACAAGCAATTATCTACACAATTTGATCGATATAGAACCCGAAAGCCAGGCAGACAAGACCTTCCTTAAAAGCATCATCTTAACAAAAAAAGCATTATCTTAAAAGGGACTTGAATTATATACCGGATACCTACTTTCAATTTCCTCAACTTGTTTTTGTGTAAACACTGTTCAAAAAGAGCTGAGTACATGTGCAAATTATTCTCCACTTCTTGCTCCTCCACACTGATTTTCCACCCTTCTCTGCTCTGCTAGGACTCCCATGGAATACATGGCCTTGGTACCCCTGCCTTTTAGCTTCTGGTTGGGTTGTGCCATGGGTGTATGGGTTGACTGGAGATGAAGGGCAGGAGAGAAAGGTCAGGGCAATTACATCCTCAACATCAACATCCCTCCCCCACCACCCCCTACCTACTTAGATAATGTCCTGTCAAGGTTGCTTTTCTCTAACTCCTATCCTTCCATCTTCCACAGCTCCAGTTCTCATCCAGGATCCCTTAACGTAATTTCTTTCCCATGCTTCCCACCATTACTAAACCCTGCATTCTTCTGCATCCTTTGTTGGTTTCATTAACTCAACTCATAGCTTTGTAAATATTCCCTTCTTTAAAGGTCTAGTCCAAAATCCTGTGCTTGTCATGTGTTTTAATCAGAATCCTTATTAATGGTCACTGTCCCCTGAGGATAGAGGAATTTATTCTCTATTAAAGGCCTGGTGCATGGATTTGTGCACTGGTGGGGTCCCTAGGCCTGGCCTGCAAGGATCGCCCAAAACCCAGCAGTCCTACATCCCCTGAGGGATATAGTAGTGCATGAAGTGGCAGGCAGCTGGGGAGGAGCCTGAGCCAGCCTGGTGTAGCTCCATTTTTGCTCATCCCAGCCCCACTGTGCCTACTGTGGCCACCACTCCGTAGGCTCGTAGGCTTGCTGCCACTCTGCTGTGGTCTCCACATGTCTGTCCTAGGGTGATACCGGTGCACCCATGACCAAGAAGTGGCTGTGGGCTCGCGCCCAGTCACTCGGATCCTGGTCTCAGTCCGGATGGGGGAGGGGCGTGCAGGGGGAGTGTGGGTGGGAGAGGTTTGTGCAGCTGCAGCTGTGCTGGCCAGCCATGAGCCTGGCTTGTGGCACCTGTTGGTCAGCTGAGTGGTACTCCCGCTGTGGGAGCGCACTGACCACCAGGGTGCAGCTCCTGCATTGAGCGTCTGTCTCCTTGTGGTCAGTGCGCTTCATATATACCGCTTAGCAGTTGAGCAGTCAAGCAGTTGCTTAGGCTTTTATATATATAGATTACTTTTCCTGTTCCCATTAAAGGGTAGCAGAATATGCCACACCAAAAATAAAAATAAAATAAAAAATAAAAATAAATAAAAAGAATATGCCACACCAAAATATGCCACTTTGGCATACAGATAACTTTGAGCTCGAGGCAAATGAGAATCAACAGATGTAAAATGAAACCTTCCAGAGCTTCCCACAGCTGACTAAAAGCAGAAACTTCTGAGAAATGAGAACTGCCATAAATCCTTTCTGCCATGCAAACTTGATGACCATGAAGAAGATGGAAAATTAGCATTAAATGGACCTGTACAAATAATCCTTATTTTCCCTTAGTTTTTGCCATATATCTACCTTCCCACAGTTTGCTGCCCTTGGGAACCTAAGCCCCTTTCTGTTGTCTTGTCACATAAATAAATACAAATTTATTTATTCTTTTGTTAAGGTATTATATAAACCCAAGTTTTAACCACTCCTTTGAGTTACTCATCACTAAATGCTCCTATGTGTATGCATGATGCATATTTTAATAAACGTCTGCTTGTTTTTTTCTTATTAATTTTTTGTTAGTTTAATTTACAAGGCCCCAGCCAGACAACCCAAAATGGGTAAAGGAAAGTCTTTCCCTCCCAACAGCATTTTGAAAACCTCACTTGCCCACAATTGAGGAACAAATGACAAAATGGACCAGTTTAATTGGTAAAAGTTATGGTTGGCATATACGTACCTGCTGTCCCAGCGGAAGCAGAAATCACCCATTTCAACACTTAGACTACATTTTTTGTACCTTATTAACTTTGGGTTCCATGTAGTCACAACTGAAGGAAAATTTCCAGTTGTTACAACAAAACTGCTTTCTCCTTGAACTTTTATTAACAATGCGGGTTGTGTATTTATCTCTATTTGTATTGTCCAGCTTCCCAACTGGATTGCACACTTCTCTATGATGGGCACTGTCTGCGTCTCACACCAGGAAATGTACTTACATAGGTTGTTGATACACGCTCACCAGCATCACTGAAGTTATTTCTGAATGATAGTCCCCATAAGCATTAGCAATCATCCCTGACTTATATGCATATCACTATCGAAATATTAACACTTCAATTTTTTTTAAAAAAAATGTTATTTGGTAAAATCCAAGTAAGAGCTGTAGTTAATTGTATTGCCAATATCAGTTTCTTGGTTTGGCTCTCCACTCTCCTCTTCACCTGCCCTACTCCCCAACACACACACACACACACACACACACACCATTCTATGCACTAGCAACAACAGCATGAGGTTTCATAATGTCATCCCTTTATTTGTCCTGCATCCTGGGCTTTATTCTCCTTCTATATGAATTTCTGCCCAGATTATCTCTATTTATTCTTCTAGGCTAAATTAATCATTATCTCCTGATGAAGCTGTATCTGTTATGTCATGGGGTCCTAGTTGTTTCAAGGGTCTACCTTTCTAGGCAATTCACTTTCCTTTCTTTCCCCAGATGCTCAAATAATCATATGGAGGATCTTTCTTCCCTTCTCTTACCTCTTTTTGTATTCTTTGTCTTTATCCTTATTTTCTTGCCTGTTTCATACTTGTGTTACTTTCCAAAACTTGCCACTGTCTGTGCCAGAACTTTTAAATGTGAGCCTATCCTTTCTATTTACATGAAGGTCAGTAAAGACAAGAGCCAAAGCTCATCTCCATCACGGCATCTCAAAGCCATTTGCCAAGAGGATCCAGAGAATATGTAGGGTGAAATAGCAGTTCCAAAGCAGCCGCAGGGAGAAGATAGAGTTAATAGGATTAATCCCTTGCTTTGAGGAGTATGGCAGATCCAATAGTCCTAACTCACTTAGGATATCTGTTTCCGTAGTTGGCACATCAAATCAGGAATGGCAGAGCCCTCAGGCCTCTGGCCTTTGTTTGCTATCACGGTCTCTCTTTCTCTCTCTCTACTTGGCTCTAACCTAAGTGAAATTCAAAATTTTTCAATTGGGTTTAAGTTTTAAATACTAATGGATGTCTTAGGAAATTGGTCGTTGGCGGAGTTTTATTAACAGAAGAGATTCTGCAGGATGATATGTGTCCTCACATGTACTTCCTAGCCACCCTTTCTTGCCTACTCAACGATCTGCAATTTGTCAGGTGGGTCCCTACTGTGTATTCTAGGGGCTTTGAAATGGTTTATAGCTCTCTGTTTTGGGTGGAGAATTTTAGTTTATATTTGAACCAGGATTTTATTTGCTCGGTATTCTCTGTTTCCCCAAAATCTCTGAGGAAGAGATTGTATTGTTGTTGATATTTTTATAGAATATCTCTATCTCTCTCATGGCTGTTATGACCTAGTGAATAGAAAGTTACTTAGTGACTGTCTCTTCCAAAGGATTCTTCCAACTCCACTGCTACTCCCAGAGCTATTCTTTAAGAAAACGGGATATGTAAGTTTTATATCCATTTTTAAAGAAACTCGGTCAATATATATAATTGTTGATAGTATTACATCTTATTTTTAAACAACCTTTGTTCTATTGAATATTGTTCCTTTTATCTCATTTATTTATTTTTAAGGGTATTATATAAACCCAAGTTCTAACCACTCCTTTGAGTTACTCATCACTAAATGCTCCTATGTGTATGCATGATGCATATTTTAATAAACGTCTGCTTGTTTTTTTCTTATTAATTTTTTGTTAGTTTAATTTACAAGGCCCCAGCCAGACTACCCAAAATGGGTAAAGGAAAGTCTTTCCCTCCCAACAGCATTTTGAAAACCTCACTTGCCCACAATTGAGGAACAAATGACAAAACTGACAAGTTTAACTTGTAAAAGTTAAATTTTATAGAAGTGCCATGGGTGTATGGGGTGACTGGGTGTATGGGATTGATGTTGATGATGTAACCCCATACACCCAGTCACCCCAGTCATCTCCAGTCAACCCATACACCTATGGCACTTCTATACCCAGTCAACCCATACACCCATGCATCCTATACTAATAAAAGAGAAAAATGGTAATTGGCATACGACCGATACCTTTTTCATTGGCTAATCAGTGAGATATGCAAATTAACTGCCAACTAAGATGGCAGTTAACCGCCAAAAAAGATGGCGGCTAATTTGCATATTGCAGGCAGGATGGTACAGCACCATCAGAGAGCGGGTTGAGGGCGTGAGTGCTGGTGGTCGCCCGGGACCTGATCACGCGGGCCTGCGGGACGGCTGCAGTGGTCGCCCGGGACCCGATTCCACCGGCAGACCCGGACACAGGCCGGCGGGGCGGCTGCGGCGTCCGCCCTACTCACGCCGCCAACCCGTGTTTGGGGCGTGACTGCTGGCGGTCCCCGGGGACCAGATCCCGCTGGCTGACCAGGACACAGGCTGGCGGGGCGGCTGCGGTGTCCGCCCTACTCACGCCCCCAACCCGAGCGGGTTGGGGGCATGAGTGCCAGCGGTTGCCCGGACCCTATCTGGCCGGCAGGACCATCTGGACCCCAGGGGCGACGCAGCCAGGCCCCAGAAGGAGACCCAGAAGGTGACCCAGGTGCTGGGGCTGCGTTGCCACTGGGGCACGCGATCCGGTCCCCCAGGGGCGAAGCAGCCAGGCCCCAGAAGGAGACCCAGGGCCCAGGGCTGAGTTGCAGCTGTGGTACGCAATCCAGTGCCTGGGCTGAGGAGACCCAGAAGGAGACCCAGGCGCCGGGGCTGTTTTTGCCGCTGGGGCACGCAATCCGGTGCCCAGGCTGAGGAGACCCAGGGCCCGGGGCTGCATCGCAGCTGGGGCACGCCATCCCATCCGGGGGCGATATAGCCAGGCCCCAGAAGGAGACCCAGGCCCCAGGGCTGTATCGCTGCTGGGGCACGCGATCCAGTGCCTGGGCTGAGGAGACCCAGAAGGAGACCCAGGGGCCTCGCAAAAGGAGAGTCTCCATGGTCAGATGGCATGGTGTCGGGACAGGAATAAAGACCCGAGGTGACTCAGATGCCTGGCCACAGGGTTAGACCAGCCAGCAGGGCCTTTCAGTTGGGACTGGGGTGGGGGTGGGGCAAGGGAGGCAAGCCGGAAATAGAGAACTACAACTCCCAGGAGGCTTAGCGGCCAGGGCCTGGGTGCCTGGCTGTGAAATCGGATGGGCTGTAGTTTCGCAAGCCACTTTAAACTAGAGGCTTGCAAGGTTGGAAGTTCTGCGTCGGGAGCCAGGGAGAAATGGAGCTGGAGAAGAGAGAGGGGTCCATGGCAGCTGTGGGCTTTGAGGAGTTCTCAGCACCTCCCGGCTGGGAGCTGGCGCTGCCTCCGCTGAAGGTGGTCACATCCTGGAGAGCGAGCTTGAGACCGAAGTGGAGTTCGTGTCTGGGGGTCTGGGCAGCTCCAGCCTCCAGGAGCGAGAGGAAGAGGAGGAGGCAGCCTGAGGCCAGCAAGGGCGGCGCCAACAGGAACTCAGTCGCAGGAAGTACCAGGCGCTGGATCGGCGCTGCAGGGAGATTGAGCAGGCGAAGGAGCGGGTCCTGAACAGGCTCCATCAGATGATATAGAGGATAACATGGAGACTCCAGCAGGAGCGGAGGTTCCTCATGAAGGTGCTGGACTCCTACGGTGACAACTACCGGGCCAGCCAGTTCACCATCTTACTGGAGGACGAGGGCAGCCAGGGCAGAGACGCCCCCAACCCAGGCAACGCTGAGAACGAGCCTCCAGAGAAAGAGGGGCTGTCCCCGCCCAGGAGGACGCCAGCGCCCACAGAAGCCAGCAGCCCAGCCCCTGGCGAGGGGCCCAGCAGTTGGAAGAGGCGGCGAGTGCCATAGGAAGGGCACTGGGCAGGAGTCCCGCTGACTCCGGAGCTGGCCCCCGTGCAGATAAAGGTGGAGGAAGACTTTGGCTTCTAAGCCCTCGAGGCTCTGGACTTAAGTTGGGTTTCTCGGGGGCCAGACAAGCTGCTGCCCTACCCCACCCTAGCCAGCTCCCCCTTTGACTGACCCCCCAATAAACGGACCCGATGCAAAAAAAAAAAAAAGCTTATAGAGGCATGTTTATAGGATCAAATAGTATAAATATAGATGTAACAGGACAATAAAAAGAGAACCTGGCTATGATGATAACCTGAATGCTGCCTCTGTGTCATTCCTTCTTTGGGAACCCCTGGACCTGCTGGGGCTGGACCCCAACATTCCTCTTCTTATAAGGACTTCAGTGAGATGGGCTAAGGGTCCCACTGGAACTGCCACAATTTAATGTAATCCCCTCTTTAAAGATCTTATCTCCATATACAGGTACATTCTGAAGTTCTGGGGATTAGGATTTTAACATACATTTTGTTGATTACCCAAATCAGCCCTTAACAACCAGCATGTTTCAGAAAGTAGATTCCTACAGGGTTATTTACCAAACATTCAGAAGTATTTTTAAAAGAGCTAAGCCCCTCGCCCACTGTGTGGGCCCCTCCCAGCGAAGAGCGAAGGCCTGGGTTCCGGGCACCGGAGGAAAACTGGTGCCAGCAGCCAGGGGAAGGGGCCCCCAAGGAGCCCCAGATTGCGAGAGGGCACAGGGTGGGCTGAGGGACCCACCCGAGTGCACAAATTTTTGTGCACCGGGCCTCTAGTATAATCATATGATTACATATGATTAGTTAGTGTGGTATAACTAATATACAACAAACTGCACATATTAAAGAGTATAATTCGATACATTTTAACATACATCTACACACCTGAAACCATCACCACACTTACGGAAATGAATATATGCATCCCAAAGTTATTTTGAGCCACTTTGCCATTTTTTTTGTCCTGCTCCTCCCTACCCTGAATTCCCAAACAGCCACTGATCTGCTTCCTGGCACTCTAGATGAGTTTGCATTATCTAGAATGGTGTATACATGGAGTCAAACAGAATGTTTGTTTCTTTTAGTCTGGCTTCTTTCACCCAGCATATTATTTTGAAATTTACCCAAGTTGTGCCTATATAAACAATTCATTCTTTTTTTAATGCCGATATATGGCATTTGTGGATAATAGACAATTGTAGATATACCACAATTTGTTTATCGACTCATCTCCTGATGGACATTTGGGTTGATTCTCATTTTGAGCTGTTAAAAATATAGCTGCTCTGAACATTCACATACAATCTTTGGATGGGCATATATTCACATATAAGTCTTTGTATGGGCATCATTTCTCTTGGATAATACCTACAAGTAAATTGGCTGTATCTTGCAGTAGAAATATATTTAACTTTTTAAGAAATGGCCAAACTACCTAGCCAGCATGACTCAGTGATTGAGCATCTACCCATGAACCAGGAGATCATAGTTCAATTCCCGGTCAGGGCACATGCCCTGGTTGCAGGCTCCATCCCCAGTGGGAGGAGTGCAGGGGGCAGCCAATTAATGATTCTCTCTCATCATTGATGTTTCTTTCTCTCTTCCTTCCTCTCTGAAATCAATAAGAATATATTTTAAAAAATAAATGGCCAAACTGTTTTACGAGTGGTTGTACTGTTTACATCCCTACCACTAATATATGAGAGTTCTAGTTCCTCCATATCCTTGCTATATTCTACTGAATATTAAGACTATCTCTTTGGAAAAATGGACTTGCTATAATTGGACCTAAGGAGAACAGATTAAAGGCTTTATTTTTTGGTAGAAGAGTGCATGTAAATCTGTATTTGAGACAACTAATAATTTTGTTCTAATAAATGTTGCATGTTTTTAAAATTCATTTTCCTACTTACCCTCATATAAAAAAATAATATCCCATTGAGAAGAAATAAAGGAATAAAATTCAAGTATAAAAATAAGAAAACCATTGACTTCATATTTCAATAGCTTAGGCATTTTAACACATATTAACATATTAGGAATTTTTTTTGCAAGTGGATATGACAAAAGTAGATATGATATATTTCTCACCACACATTTTGGTTTGAAATGTAAAAATAAGCATTCAAAGTATATGAAGATAAATGCATTTCTTGGTAATATGTAAGTAATTTTTCAAATTCTCCTCTACTAAAGGGATCAATTTTTATATGTATCAAACTCATCCAAGGCAATAAGGCTTAGGAAGTAAGTCACAGACCAAGCTATCTGATGAGCATTTCTTCCCTCAATAACTGTTGTTCAAAAAAAATAATTCAGAGAAATACAAAAGAAACATTTTTATGTTTTTATTACCTCACTGTAGAGTTTACTCCATAATAGTCGTACAAAACATAAAACCATTACCTTCACATAGCTCAAATACCATGGACTAACTGGTTTATGACAAAGTGTAGCTCTTCCCAACAGAGCTAACACCAGTAGGACACACTCTCCCTGCCATAAAGTCCCCAGGGTTTCCTGGTTAATGGCTTTATGGGTCTAGTCACCTTGAGGCAAAATTCCTTTGGTAGTCTTGTAAATGAAGTATTTTTACTGCTTTTGCTAGAGCAAATAGAGTAAGGGAAATGATCCAGGGCTTTGGACTGTTTAAACGCTCTAAATTTCTTGGATGCCATTCCAGAGTGGGGCAATGTTTTAACTTACAACTGTATTATGCTCTAGTGAAAGTTTCAATGAACCATTCTTTTGGATTTCTAGAGAGAACTGATGTAAATGAATCATGCCCAACGTGATAGGGATCATATTAAAATTAAGTAAAACTGATATAGATGATATCTTTTCAGTATCTCAAATTGTTGAGAGAAAAAATATTTAAATGTAGAATACAATTATTGAAAAGCAGTATCAGATGAAGAGAAAATTTCTACTTAATAGCCAAGAGGAAATACAAAATGTATGGGTTTTCTTTCACTTAGCATTAAGTTATAAGAATTTTCTAAATTTTACTAATTCTTTGTAATCACTTTTTATGATTGTATAACATCCCATCAAATGTATATATTAAGTTATTTAATAAGTTTCACATATATTTGTTTTCTTGTTTTTGAAAATTGATTTAATACTGTGATGAAAAATTCGGTAGAACAAAGGTCTTCCCATATTTGGAATTGTGGTGTTTTGTTTGTTTGTTTGTTGTTTTTTTTAGAATAGATTTCAAGAAATGAAATTAACAAAGAATATTAATCTCTCCATTTTAATATGAAATGCTGAAGTATTTTCCAAAAAGACTGTGCCAATTTGTACCACATTGGCAGTGAGTAAGAATGTCTTTCAATACAATCTCAGTAGGGTTAGGCATTTTATAATTTTTTAATGTATGCTAACTTAATAGGGAAAATATTGCTTAGTTTTAATTGCATTTTATATTACTAGAGATCATCTGTTCTTAATATTTGCTTGCTTTTGAGTTATATACTTATGCAATTAAACATTTATATCTTTTAAAGCACCCATGCTTTTATTTATTTTTGTATACAAGCTTCTTGGACATTAAAAATATCAACCTTGTTGTATCCATGCAAAATTTACCAAAACAAAATTTTAACACTTCTGTGTGGGTCTCCAGTTCCAAAATAACCATACACTGGAACATCCCTAAAACTAAAACTAAGTCTAAGTTAAATCATTACTTAAATTGCAGTTTTATATTAACCTCTTTTTAACGTTTTTCATTGTATCACTCCTAAAACAATACTCTAAGGAAGACACTTTTCTGCTACACTCATATTTTAGCTATCTGCACTCAAGGCCTGTCTGTCTCCCAAACTTATAATCTATACTAATAATAGGGTAATATGCAAATTGGTAGGGACGCCATCACAGTAATGACCAATCAGCAGGCTGCATGCGCAGCAGGCACAGGTGGGTGGGGATTTGCATCATCGGGACGGGGGCGGAGCCGCAGCAGAGAGGCCTCTGCCATGGGCCCAGCCAGGGGTCTGCAGGCGCTTGGAGAGGCCTTTCCACCGTGGGCTCAGCCCCAGCTGGGGGTCCGCAGGTGTGCGGAGGTCCACAGGCCTCTGCCATGGCCCAGACTTCTTCTCTGCCATATCTGCTCGTCCACGGGCCTGAGAGGTTGAGTGTGGTTTTGCTCAACCTAATCTGGTCTCCGGTCTTCCCTGAATTCTGAGTCTTAACTAGTGCTTTACCTTAGAACTTTGGGATAAGTTTAGGGTCTTCCTTGGGCTTAGAATCCCCATTTATGAGACTCACATGGGAGCTCTGTAGTTATGTAGGCTTTATCTGAATTACACATACCTTATTGACCCAATAAGAGGCCTGCACCAAGTCCTCCAAATCTGATATGATCCTGGGAAAACTGGCTTTCCCAAGACAGCTATATACCAAACTGGGTCTTTTCCTCTAATATCCCATATCCTCACTCAATCTGGACCAGATAGTCCTTGATCGTGTCATAAATCAATTAGTCTTGAATTTGGATATTGAAGGAGTGGTTAACCAGGCATTAGCTTAAATGCTCTGTCAGCCCTAGCCAGTTTTGCTCAGTGGGTCCTGGGTTCGATTCCAGTCAAGCCCAGGTACCTCGGTTGCGGGCCCAGTCGGGGCATATGCAGGAGGCAACCAGTTGATGTGTTTCTCTCACATCGATACTTCTCTCTGTTTTTCCCTCTCTTCCACTTTCTCCAAAAATCAATGGAAAAGTAGCCTCAAGTGAGGATTTAAAAAATGCTTCTGTCAGCTCTGAGGTGAAATTTCTAGGCCCCAAAAGAAGACAGTCATTTTTCAGGATAATTTCTGTTTATATTTGTTACTATCTACAACCAGGAAACAGATATACAGAGGTCCCTAGAAATAAAAGATGG
Organism: Myotis daubentonii; assembly: GCF_963259705.1. Lineage (NCBI taxonomy): Eukaryota > Metazoa > Chordata > Mammalia > Chiroptera > Vespertilionidae > Myotis > Myotis daubentonii. The sequence goes on along the minus strand of NC_081861.1, from coordinate 2,465,721 downwards.
CTCTACTCATAGCCTAGCTATACCTATGGTAACACTCAGTGAACACCCGTTGAAGAATCATAATTTCATTGCTCAAAAGAATGCCAAGTGCCCCTCAAAGGAGGTGAGGAAGAGTGATGGGAGATGTTAAGGAGAGTCTTGAAACTGGAACCACTCACAGAACCTCTTAGCAGATCCTTCTCTCTGAAATGGCCCAACTGCATTGGCTCTTCCTTCTGGATTGTCATTTGCTCATACAGAGTGTAATAAGAAGAATGCTGTACTGCTCCTGGAGTCAGAATAACTTGACTATAGGACCTTTCCATGTGCAACTATAAAGAAATCAGGTAACTTCCCTGAGTCTCAGAGTTTTCTTCTGAAAAATGGGGCAGTAGTCCTGACCTGGTTCTTGTGGTTGTTCTAATAGCATTTATGTATTGATAGCTTATTTTTTGTGTGTGCATCATTGAAGCCCAAGGTGTTCTGGTGAAGTCAATTTTTCAGATAATAGACCCACCTAGGTTACATAATGTTAACTATTTTTAGTGGAAATATGTTTAAAACTACTATATTATACACTTGAAGTTTTTAAAAATAATTCACAATGAACATAATCTTTTTGATGACTTAGGCCACCATTATGAACATCAGTTATTATACTTTGATATGAAATGGTCCATATTTTTCACAATTTTTAAATATTTATTAAAATATAAATCCAGAGATGTGAACAAATCACACAACTGGGTAATTGGCACAGAAATAAAGAAAGAGAACATTGTCCAGCTGGCATGGCTCAGTGGTTGAGTGTCATCCTATAAACTAGGATGTCATGGTTCAATTCTTGGTCAGGACATATGCCTGGGTTGCAGGCTCAGTCCCCAGTGTGGGGCATGCAGGAGGCAGCAATCAATTAATGATTCTTTTTCATCATTGATGTTTCTATCTCTCTCTCCCTCTCCCTTCCTCTCTGAAATCAATATAAATATGTTTTTCAAAAGAAAAAAAATAAAGAGAACATTACCAGCACCTAGAAGTCTGACTTATGCTCCCTTCTAGTCTCTATCTGCACCCTCTAAAAGAAACTATCATTTTGATTTCTAGTAACCTAGTTTTGCCTTAAATGCAATCTCATTGTAATTATTTTATTTTACAAGAACTTATCATCTCTTTTTATATGCTCTCATAACTTTATCTTATTGTAATTCAGTACACTTTCATTCTGCTTTGTTTATTGGTTAGTTATTTTGATCATTTCATTTATACAAGCTACATTTATGAACACCTGCCATATGCCAGGTATCATTTTAAAAACTGGAGACAATACACACCTAGTACCTGCCCTCATGGAATTTATGTTCCAGAGAAAACAGACAAAAAAATAAACACATAAAATTACTAGAGATTGCCTTAAGTGTTATGATGAAAATCAATAATGTGCTACGATAGGGAATAAAGTAAAATCACTTTTGATAGGATTGCCAAGAAAGGTCGTTTTCAGGAGTGACATTGAAATTGAATAAGAGCCAGTCATTCAAAAAATTCCAGGAAGGCATGTTCTATGGAGAAGAAAAGCATGCTCAAAGGTCCTAGGTTGATGAGAGTTTAGCACATTTTAGTAACTAAGATAGGACCTATATGGAGGAGGTGTTTTCAACAAGAGATGAATTTGGAAAGGGAGGCAGGAGAACATTCATGTAAGGTATTTCAGGGCATGGTGGAGTTATTGGATTTTATTATGTGAGCAATTGGAAGATTTTACCTATGAGAGCATAATGATCTGATCTACTATGTGGAGAATGGAGGGAAACAGATTAGAGTGAATATGGGGAGGAGACAAATTGGGAGACATCAAAGACTAGACAACAGGAACCAAATGGAGTCAATTCTGCTAATACCCACATCACCAAACTGAGACTTAATTTCAGTTTTTGCTCTCCCAGGAATGGAATCTTAAACTGGCCAATCATGAATCTCTTAATCAGAATTTAGTTAGTTCATCTGCCTGATAAATCCATGCCATCTCCTATAAGGAAAGTAGCTTTGCATAACCAATCTGCTCTTTGCCTAGTACAACTTCCTGGTTACTGCGCCTCTGCCTATAAAATTTCTTCCAGCTCCTTTCTATCTGCTCGTTAGGGTGCTTCCCAATTCATGATTCACTGAATAAAGCTAATAAGATCTTTAAAATGTACTCAATTGAAGCTTTATTATTTCACCAGAGCTACTGCAATAGTCCAAGTGAAATGTGCTGGTGGCTTCAATCAGGTTGAGGCAGTGCAGATAGAAATAGCAGTCAAATTCCAGACCTGTCTTGGAAATAGAGTTGGCATAGCTTCCCAGTGAGTTGGATATGGTGGTGTGTGTGTGTGTGTGTGTGTGTGTGTGTGTGTGTGTGTGTTCCCATGCTGGGGGGAAGGAGGGGGTGAAAGATAGGTGAGGGAAAGAAAGAAGTTAAGGTTGACTCCTGGGTTTCTTCTAGAAGCAGCTAGATGAATCATAGAATGGTGAGGCCAGCATTTATTGAGAGCGGGGGGGACTTGTTTTTTTACTTGCACCTTTTCATAAAATTAAGACAATGTTTTTCTTTTTAAAAATATTTTTATTAAAAATGTTTATTGTTGACATTAATTGTAGGTGTCCCCTTTTTCCCTGCCCATTGCCCACCTTCACCCACCCCCGCCTCCCCCTCCCTTGGCCTTCTCCAAACAATTGTCTGTGTCCATGGGGTATGCATATATGTTCTTTAGCTAATCCTTTCACATGGCATATCCTCATAAAACCTATTATAGCACTAGGTGTATGTTTGTTTAAAAAATGAATATCCTTTAAGATCAACTGTTACTTTTATTACTGTCAATGTACTTTTCCCTAATAAATCCACACCTTCTAATCTTATGCAGCCTGGGAAACCAAATAACAAAATCCTCTCAACTCCCTGCAATTAAATCTACAAACCTTTATTAGCATTCGGACCAGTCCTTTCCTCATTCCTTCCAGCTGCAGTAGAACCCGTGCTCTCCTTTATCTCCTTTAGTATTTATATCATTTCTGGCTATTTTCATCCCAGCTCTCTTCCTTTTCTTCTTTGCCTCCCCCTCCCCTTTTATTTTTAACCCCTTCTTTTCTATAGTCACTTTCTCATCACACTGTAAAGGTGACCATTACTCCCATTAAAAAGACAAAAAGGAAAAGCCTTGATGTCCCATCCTGATTAATTTATTATTTATTCCATTCTCTCTCTCTTTTTTTTTTTTGCTCTCCCTCTAGTTCTGTCAAGTCCCTTTCACAACCTAACTTCTAAAATGAGTTCCTATCCTTAATATTTCTCTTAATTTAGCTCCCACTCTTTAGCAATCTATATTCTGTCTCTGCCACTCTGCTCAAACTGGTTTTGCCAAGTTTATCAATAAATTGCTTGTTGCGAATCTAATGAGCATTTCTTACTTGTAATTTTATTTGGCTTTCAACAGTGCTCAGTGCTCTCTCTCTCTCCGTGGAACCTTCTTCCTTTCACTTCTGGAGCTCTAGGATTTCTATTTAATTTTCTGGCATGTCCCTCTTTCTCGCTGATTTTTTTCTACATGTTCCCAGACAGTTTTTCTTTCATATTGCCCTACACATCCTCTCTTTTACTTCATGTCCTCTGACTATGTGAGCACCAGACAAAATTCATTCATCTGTCACCAAAATAGCATAATGTGTGTAGGCGCAATAAGCTTACTCAACAGGTCTAGAATAAAATTCTCTATTTTCACTGCCACACTGTTTCCCTATTTCCTTATCTTAATAAATGGCATCATCTTTTACCAGGATGAAAAATCACCTCCTACTTTCTGAAAGCTTTCTCTAATTCATTCACTAGTTTAGGTGTCCTTCCATTATGTTACTTAATTCTTCTCCAATAATGGCACTTACACCATTTTACTGGTCATGTGTCTAATTATCTATATCTCCATATACAATGTAAGATTCGTGAGGGCAGAAGCTGTTTCTGTTTTGTTTTTGTAACAAAACAGCATAAAGATCTGACATATAGTACATGCTCATTATTTGTTTAAAGAATGAATGAGCCCTAGCTGGTTTGACTCAGTAGATAGAGCATCGGCCTGCGGACTGAAGCATCCCGGGTTCGATTTCGGTCAAGGGCAAGTACCTCGGTTGCAGGCTCCTGGCCTTAGTCAGGGGCATGAGGAGGACAACCAATTTATGTGTCTCTCTCACATTGGTGTTTATCTCTATCTCTCCCTCTCCCTTCCACTCTCTCTAAAAATCAATGGAAAAATATTCTCGGGTGAGGATAAAAAAAAAAGAACAAATGAATAAAATATGTTAAAATTATACATAAACTCAGTGATAGTTGGGTGCTTTCTGGTATGAATAAAGTACATGGGATTTAGTGCATGAACTTCCTTTTTTTGTTGTTGAATCCCAGTTTTATATTTTTAAAATTTCTTTATTGATTAAGGTATTACATATGCGGCCTTATTGCCCCATTGCTCCCCCCACCCCCCTACTCATGCCTTCACCCCCCCCCCATGGTGTCTGTGTCCATTGGTTAGGCCTATATGCGTGCATGAAAGTCCTTTCGTTGCTCTCTCCCCCTTACCTCCGCCCTCCCCTGGCTTCCCTCTGAGGTTTGATGGTCTGATCGATGCTTCTCTGTCTCTGGATCTGTTTTTTGTTCATCAGTTTATGTTGTTCATTATATTCCACAAATGAGTGAGATCATGTGGTATTTATCTTTAAGTGATTTAAAAGAAGGTGGGGGGAAATTCAGAACTTAGGTTAGAATGAGATTCTGGTTCTTAGGCAAACATTTCAGAAAAAGCTACTTTACTTAACAATGTGGAAAGTTGGCAAGAAAATCAGGAGTTGTTGTGGTCCCTAGAATTCAGAGGCTTGGTGCTTCCTGCACCTTTTGGGATGCTTTCCAGGGCCAGAAATCACTGTGTTCTCTCTCAGAGATATGGGGTTATCCTCTGGCTACCCTATCCCTAAAGGTATAAAGCATTTTTAGGAAGAGAAATCGGGAGTGGAGATAGAATTTATAAAGTTGTTTCATTTGACTTTTCTTTCCATCGCCTGAAAAATGCACCCAGAAACTTAGGTCTTCCTTTGGAGATGGTCCCCCTTCACCAGCTTCTCCTAATAGGCTTTCTACCCTTAGGTTAGATTTTTCCTGTTTCCCAAGAACACTTTCTTTTGAGTCCCTCAGTCTGAGTACTCTATCCTCCCTGCAAGGAAAACCATATCCTATCCCACAGGAAAAAAATCTATCAGGCTCTGTGTTCGACACAGAAATGCAGGACTTGGATCCTTCTTCAAAAAAAGATATGCTACCCAGCTGTGAAGAGTGCAGCCAGCAGGCAGCCTCTAGCTGTCAGTGCTTTCAGGATCTGCCTCATCTGAAGAGAGTAGCCTTGATGGAGGTCACGCCCTTCTGGGGCAGTTCACATCTAATGACTGAGGAAGGCAGAGATATAAAGGCCCTGATATTTTAGCCTGATTGGAGAAAACTCTAATAGGCAGTCCTATCTTCAGGGATCTCCATTGACTTGAACGAGGCTGTATTGGGCCTGCACTGTAGTTCAGCTTCTCCCTCTGACCTTCCTTCTTTTCAAACATGTGATCTCTAATAAGCATCTTGTAGCCCAAACTCTATCATAGCATCTGCTTCTAGAGAACTCGGCCTGCAAGAGGCTCTCTGGTTCCTGAAGCCATCACTAACTCTCCTACATTTTTTTTCTGAGTAGACCTTGATGTTTGTCACTTGTTCAGCAGGCAGTAATGGAAAAAGGTATGTGTGTGGGTGGAGACCTACTATTGTCTAAGAGAGCTGCCAGCTATTGTACTCAGAGACCTAATCACCTCTTTTAAATGCCCCTCAAATTAGCAAAGGTTGTCTTTGCTTTTAGGAACAGTGTAAAATGAGATTTTTTTTTAGTATTAATTGAGAATAATACAACTTCTATAATTTATATTTCTGCTATAATTCAATAATTCAATTCTGATATAGAAAAGAAAATTAAATGTGATAGATGAGTCATAAGAAGTGTTAAGCATAAATAGTAAGCTAGAAGCTCATAAGATAAAGGCAAAATTCATAGGGTATATTAAGTACAAACAATGAGTAAGCATATAGCTTGTGAGACAGGCAGAATATATAAGAAATTTCACATTTAGATAATAAGGTAATAACCTAAACGATATGTTATAAGACAGATAGAATAAATGAAATATATAATAGAACAGACAAGAGTGTTCTTATGGATAGAAAGTGATCATGCTACCTCTAGTTATGCCACCTGTAAATCAGCCAGACAATGATGACATCTTTTAGGATACAATTATGGCTTCATATGTGCTGTACCCAAGAAAAATAAATAAACCTCATAGCTGTTTTACAGACTTATTGACAAAATACATCTGTGTCTAAGTGTGCTTGCCCTTGTATCTCTCCAGTAGAGTAATTGTATGCCATTGGTCTTAGGAATTTACAATGTGTGTTGGGAACCCACAATAAGTAGTTTTATAACTATACCATTATTGGAGGAGGGTTGATGTGGGAGAGAGAGAGATGATGGGGGAAAGAGAGAAAACATTCTAAGGATTCAGGTATGTGGTCCTTCTACCCTGTTTGCACCCTATCCTAAGTGTATTAAGCTATTGCATCTTTTCCCTCTTGCTTCTCACTGTGTTTTAATAATCTGTGTTTATTATTTTCATCATAATTTGGTTTGTGAACTTTGTTTTGTACCCTCTGGGATTATCGGATAGCTTGTCTGATAGTGATGATGTCCACCATCAAACAGCCCTATGGTATGACTGACCTGGAGAAGAACTGAGGCCTCTGGCAAATAGCCATGTGAGTAATCCTGGAGTTGGACCTTCCAGCCCCAGGCTTTTCTTCTCTTCGAGTACAGGATGACATCAGCCCCGGCCATCATCTTGATTATGACCTCATGGCAGACCTTGACTCAAAACCACCCACTAAGCCACTCTCAAATGACTTTACCACTAGCCAACGTCTTGATTACGACTACTTCGTAGACCCTGAATCAGAACATCCCACTAAGTCACTCTCAAATTGTTTACTCACAGAAACTGTTAGATAAATATTTATTGTTTTAGGCCACAAAGTTTTGGGGGATAAGTGGTTACTCAGCCATAGGTGACTAATACAACCATCCACTGTGATGTGTAGCTGAGGGTGAGGAGTTCTTACATATAAATATTAAGGAGAAAGGGATCCTTCATTTCCTTCAAAAAGTCTGACTTTATCTTGTGACCACAGACAGCAAAGAAGCCAGCAATTTGTAGAAAATAATCAAAAGTTCTAAATTTTGTGGAAAGAATTACAGGAAATTCTATGTTGTTTAATCTTTATAAGACTGTTCCACTTTTATGATATTGAAACTTGGAGTAATTTGCTTTACCCTTTCTGTGTTGGAATGATGAATGATATCTCCAAGGGAGTCAATACCTCATCATGAGCAAAAACCTCACATGGATGTCTTATCATTGTTCCTCAGATTTGTTTTTCACCAAAAATGTACTTAACAAATCAAAACCCAAACCTACCCTTCTTTTTCCATGGGAAAATATGTTTGCTGAATTTAATAGTAGGCTTTAGTCAAGGTTCAGGGAACCTCAGAGATTCAACACTTGCAGCAAAATTGATTCATAGTCCTGCAGCAGGTTTACTTCACAACACAATCAAGTATTATATGCACTTCATGTTACCATCACTTGCCTATCTTCTGGTAATGCCAAAGTCACATTTTTTTCCTGTGGACGTGATAATAGATCTGAATGTTTGAAGGAAGAAATATTTGGGCTTTCAGCAACTCTCACAGTTTTACTTTCCTATCAAGGATTAGCTGAAAATTTTGAAGGATGAATGTACATTGATTTTCTCTACCAATGCACCCATTGGTTCATTTTAGAACTTTATTTATATACTAGAGGCCCGGTGCACAATATTTGTGCACAGGAGGTTGTGGGGGGCCCCTCAGCCCGGCCTGTGCCCTCTCACAATCTGGGACCACTCACCCCTAACCGCTTACCTGCCTGCCTACTCAGTGCGTGTCATAGCGACTGGTCATTCCTGTCGTTCCGCCGTAATGGTCACTTAAGCTTTTATATATATAGATTTTATAGTCCTTATGAACTTAACAATATATATGTATTGCTAAGGTTCTAATATCCTCACTGGTTTTTAAACCATGTGTGCTATGTAGAGCAAAGAAGAAAGCACAGAAAGGCTTTAGAACCAGACAGATATGAGCTTCAATTTTGGTTCTACTGCTTACTAGCAGCATGACTCAGGTGTGGTACATTATGTCTTTAAACTTTGATTTTCCTCATAATTAATATTAACATAAGGATTTTAGTCTCATGGTGGTCTTGCAAGGGCTCAGTGAAAAAATGTATGCTAAAAATACTGTCACAGGGTAGGCAAACTTTCTTTTCCACCTTTATTCATCACTGTAAACCATTACTCATGCTTCCCACCCATACAGACTCCATAACATCTTATGGTGCCTACTGTAGTGTTTCTCGGTGAATATTTATTGAATTTATTATTATTTTATTAATAAAATCAATAACACTTTGAAATACTATAAACTCTGACAATATCAAAAATGTCTGTCACTGACTAACCAAATTATTGTCTGTATGTGTGTATGTGTTTGTATAATTATACTCCTGGATGCATTGTTACCAACATAAAACAAATCAGTCCAGAAAGAGAATCATAGAAATAGATAATTTCCACTTAGAAACTGCTCCTTGTCTTTCCTCTCCCAAGTCATCTGACTTATCTTTTAGAAACATATGTTATTAGAATATTCATGAGTTCTTTAGCACTGTTATCTGAATACTATTTTTATGTTAAGCAGAAATATAGTGGCTTTAGTGACCTTGTAGGTAAATCTGATTCATTGTCTATTTCTTAAAAGAATTTGCTATGCTTGTGCAGCTCATGCTTTTCTCCTTAAACCAGTGAGTCTCAAACTTGTACATGAGAATCCTGAAGGGTTTGTTATAAACGCAGATGCCTGGACCCTTTGTCCTACTATTTTGATTCAGTACGGGCTGGAGTGGGGCCCAAGCACCTGTATTTTAAGCAAAGAAAGAAGCCTACAAGGGATCCTAAGGCACATCAAAGTTTGAAACCCAAACACACAAAACTTTATTTTTAAGAGTTGAGATTATGATCTCTTGAAAAATTAAAATCCAATTTTAAAAACTTTACTTTGTAATGATAATGTGATTGACCCTACTATTGATCAAAATTTGGAGTTATTTTGGCATCCTTCCTTCCCTCCGTCCATACATCTAGTCAACAAGAGAATCTAGTACTTTCTTTCTCTAAGACATACCCTGAATCTGCCTCCTTTTGTCCCTCATCTTTGGCATCATCTTAATCCAGGTATGGAACACTGCAACAGGCAATAACTGGCTTCTCTGATCGGCTTTAGTTCATCATTTCAAGTAGCAGCAAAAGTAATCTTCTTAAAGTCTAAAACAAATCATGTCGCCCCCTAACTTAAAGCTCTTTCTTGGCTTCTCTCTGTACCTGGAATAAAGACCAACCTTCCTCCCATGACCTACAAGGCCCTGAATCATTTGTCCCTCTCCAACCCCATGGTGGACCACTTCCTCAAGCTCAGTGGGCTGCAGCCCTCCTCATTTCCACTTGCTCTAACGTGTCCAGCTTTCCCATCCCGGGGATTTACGTAAGTTGCCACAGTGCTCTTCCCCTCCAATCTTTGTGGTGCTGGGTCCTTCTTTGTTTAGGTCTTGGCTCAAGTGTCATCTCCCCAGAGTAGCCTCCCCTGACAACCCATTTCAAGGTAGATTTCCCTTTCCTTATCCTCTATCACAACCCTTATTCTGTATCACAACCCTTTATTGATCTCTTGTATAGCATCTATGACAAGTTATAATTATCTTCATATTATCTTTTTTCCATCTATACAGTATATGATAGATAAAAAATGATATAAAGTTTTTGATAGATTGAGAACAGTTTATTGATTTAGTCTGAGATATTTACATTTTTAGTAAAAAAACTTTCACTGAGTCACCTGGATAGCTTAGTAAGGGAGCTTACAAATAAGTAAAGCTTAATCAAGAGGCTTTAAAGCTCCTTAGAAAATGAAGAAAATCTACAGATTGTATTGGGGAAGGGGAGCAGAGAATGTTAGCTTTAATACTATATCCCAAAATTGAGGGCAGAAACCCTACAACAGGAGAGGGTAAATAATCTTACCATCTGGAGGGAGTTAGCTGAAAGTCATCTAGCACAAAACATCCCAACCTAGTAAAATATTCACAAAGATCTTTTACGGGATCCTCTCCTTAGATTATCATTATAGATCCTCAGCAGGCGCATTTTAATACAAGGGTATTAAATATGTTATTAAGACCTCCTAGGTCTGCCAGTGAAACAGACTGCCAACATGTGTCAATGGAGAACTGCCTACAAATAAAACTGGCAGCATTTGTCCCACATGCCAGTGGAATAACAGATGAGCTTTCTTAATGTTGCTTTTTAATTGGTTTCAGAAAGAGGTGGAGGGGGAGTGGGAGAGGGGATAGAAACATCAATGGTGAGAGAGAATCATCGGTTGGCTGCCTACTGCACGCCCCCTACTGAGGATTGAGCCAGAAGCCCAGGCATGTGCCCTGGACCATCTAACCATGACCTCCTTGTTTATAGGTTGATGCTCAACCACTGAGCCACACAGGCCAGGTGCAGATTAGCTTTCTTGAAAGGAGAATTTGCAAGAGGATAGAAAGTGTTAACACTCTGCCCTGTAGTAATAGTTTCTCTGATGTTCTTCCTGAGGCCCTCTAGGTAGATTTCAGAATCCAGTTGATGCTAAAGGGGGCTGGGGTAAGACAGGCAGTGACAAGTCCCTCAGAGCTCTTTCTTCCCCTTACCTCCTGGCAGAGCTCTGCTCCTAGAAATATTCCTCTTCATCATCAAAGAAGCCATTTTTCAGAGCATAAGAGCAGTCTGGGTTGGATACTGCCTTATATTCCTGAATTGACCTGTAGAGTCTGTGCAGATAGGTGACAGCAAAGACATTACCCAGCAGCTGGAGACCAACCATCATCTTGTGGAGGACAGTGCTGGTAAACAGTAGACTTTTTGTTTTTAATACATTAAAATATTTTTTGAAATAACTTTATATTTAGAGAAGAGTTGGGAAGATAACACAGAGAATTCCCATATACATACTCTTTACCTAGCTACCTGTAATGTTAACATTTTACATAACCATGTACATTTATCAAAACTAAAAAATCAAACTGAATATAATATTAACTAAACTATAGACTTTATTAGGATTTCCACAGAAGGCTATTGATGGCTATGATTTTGTAATAGGAATACATCTAAGCAAAATTTAAAAGGGAGTATCTGATAAGGTCAAAAATGAGTTCCAAGTGTCAATATTCAACAAGCAGTTCTGGAAGCCAGTCTATATAAAGAGAGTAGCCAAGCATCATTTAAGTTTTCTGACTGTTGTCAAGGTAGGTATCTCTTTTGTTTTCATTGCATTGGTCTTTTGTTTAGGCACTGTAGCTCTTTATCTAGTTAACTTCTATTTGATGTTTTCTTCTCCTGTCAACCCTGCTTTGTGGGAATTAGTGGCCCAGTGGAGTAACAAAGTGGTTTGTTAAGCATGACTTACAGCAGAGGGCCAATTTTACTTTATCCTAGGTTAAGTTGAAACATGTAAGTTTTGAAATGTAGTTACTATGTGGGAATTGTAACAAATAATTAGAAGTAAGTACTAGTAAAGTGATTTAACAGAGACAACATTTAATCCAGGCTCTTGAATTTTTTCCTACTGGAAATGATCTTATTCTTAAATGAAGTTAAGTTTCTACATCTAAATCAGGCATCGGTTACTCAGTTCTAAACTGAAAGCTCTGGCTGATATTTACTAGTAACTATTGGGACAGATAAGAAACCAGCATAAAAATTTGATTTGAGGTAACTTGTTTTTTAGAGATTACACTGCACAGGACAGCCATAGAGCAATGATTTGAGGCCCTCTACATTTTTGTTCATCTCTCTTTTTGGTTCTCTCACATGTTAATTCTCTTCTGAATACAATTAACTTTCGGTGCTGGAGCTGTGATTTTAATCAAAAGAATTTCTCAGGAAACACTCTAACAAATTTTAAAAGTGGTTTATTACTATTTGGAAATTATCCCTGTCATGGTAGGACTTATCTTGAAATTGGTACTACCTGGTTTTCTTCTTGGCATTAAGACTTGCCTGAAAGAAATTAGAGTCTTCACCCATCAGCAATTATAACTTTACTAGTAGCCCTACGCACAAATCCGTGCACCAGTAGCTCGCCAGTGGCTCGCTGCCACCCTTCTGTAGCTCCCCCTACCCCTCCTCTCCCCCGACACCCCTCATAGCTTGCTGCCCTGCCCCCCTGTAGCTCTCTGATGCCTGCTTATAGCCAGTAGCTTGATGCCACCCTCCTGTTGCTCCCTCCGCCCCCCCCATCCCCTCTTTCATAGCTTGCTGCCCTGCCCCCTCCTATAGCTCTCCGCTGCCTGTTGGTAGCTCACTGCCCCAGCCTCCTGCTGATCTGTGATCCAGTCATTATGTGGTCCGTCATTAAGCTTCATGGTGTAACGACCATTTGCATATTACATCTTTATTATATAAGATACTTTGCTATATAAATAAACCTAGAGTCTCATCCCAACTTAGTTACTTACTGGCCCTGTGTCAGTAAGTCATTGTAGCTCAAAAGCTTTTCCATGCCCAGCTGGCGTGGCTCAGTGGTGGATCATCCACCTATGAACCAGGAGGTCGTGGTTCAATTCCTGGTCAGGGCACATGCCCGGGTGGTGGGCTTGATCCCCAGAGTGGGGCGTGCAGGAGGCAGCCAATCAATGATTCTCTCTCATCATTGATGTTTCTATCTCTCTCTCCCTCTCCCTTCCTCTCTGAAATCAATAAAAAATATATAATTTGTTTAGAAAAAGCTTTTCCACTTTTGTTCTCATTTCATCTTTAGGCAGAACTTCATGACTCAAACAACTGAAACTTTGCATGTGTCGTTGCACAAGGACACAGGGTCAGTAAGCGACTAAGTTGGGATGAGACTCGAGGTTTATTTATGTTTCCTAACCAAGCAAGTTTTTCATCTTTACTCTAAAGAAGCCTAAGATACTGCAGTACTACCCTTCATGCTCCAGGATCTTTTTGTGTGCTTGCTTATCTCTAACAGTAGAAATGACCTCAGATTTCAATAATGTTCAAATGTCAGTGACTCTCAAATGTAATTTGTCTGTGGTTCTGAGATCAGCTGGCCAAAACTAATCTAATAACATGGGGCTCTCTTTATTTAATTAAATCATAAGAGAGAGAGAGTAATAAAGGACTTTCTCAAATTGTCAGCAGGGGTTGTCACTTTTTATTACTTTAGCTGTTTCTAGTGAATTATATTTCTGCTGTAGAATAACTAGAAAGTCTAGTTCTGTTCTAGTATGACTGACCTTGCCTTTTATGGGCTTTTGGCTTAATAACTCTCCCCTAGTCTAGCTTCTGTTCATTTATGAGTTTGCCTTTCTAATATGGTTAGGACTCAAGAGAAAGCTTTTTATATTGGGTTTCCTCATTTGCAAAGCACTAATGATGGCAGTTTTTCCTGCTCTTAGTACTTTTAGGACTCTTATGACCTAATCAGAGTTAGACAAAGTCTTTTATGAAAACACTTGGAAGACAAATCATGGGCAATGGATAGGCCTTCTTAGATGTACAGTAAAAATTAGCCTAGAATGAGAAAGCATTCTTGCCATTTGTCAAATCAGGATAACAGGTACAGAGAAAGCCAGATGCAAATTATCAGGAAACAATATTTCTTTTGTTTTCATTGCATTGGTCTTTTGTTTAGGCACTGTAGCTCTTTATCTAGTTAACTTCTACTTGATGTTTTCTTCTCCTGTCAACCCTGCTTTGTGGGAATTAGTGGCCCAGTGAAGTAACAAAGTGGTTTGTTAAGCATGAATTGGAGCAGAGGGCCAATTTTCAGTTTCTAGAACAGCGGTTCTCAACCTGTGGGTCACGACCCCTTTGGGGGTCGAATGACCCTTTCACAGGGGTCGCCTAAGACCATCAGAAAGCACATATATAATTACATATTGTTTTTGTGATGAATCACTATGCTTTAATTATGTTCAATGTGTAACCATGAAAATACATCCTGCATATCAGATATTTACATGACAATTCATAACAGTAACAAAATTACAGTTATGAGGTAGCAACGAAAATAATTTTATGGTCGGGGGTCACCACCACATGAGGAACTGTATTAAAGGGTCGCGGCATTAGGAAGGTTGAGAACCAGTGCACTAGACTGAATGTTTCGGAGGAAAAGATTGCTTCACCCAGCTGTGGATCCAGCAAGCCTAGAAACTAGAAGTTTTCAATGAATTTAAGGGAGCAGGTTTACCTTTATCTTCCGCTCTCCTGCCCTTGGCTTTGGAAGTGCCCTTTCTTGAATGATTGTATCTTGAGGACCTTGTTCCTGGTGTCTCTTCCTTGGCCCCAGGCATGCGTTACTATAAGTGACAAAACACTAAGCTTAGCCCTCTGTTTCTATTTCATTCTTCAGTTTATTTTATTGAGATGAGAGCCTAGCAATCAGAGCTAACATATACCTCACAGGACTGTCATGCACAGCATCATGACTACAGTCAATAATATTGCATTGCATATTTGACAGTTGCTAAGAGAGTAATTCTTAAAAGTTCTCACCACAAGAGAATTTTTGTAAGTTTGTATGTGACAGATGGTAACTAGATTTATTGTGGTAATCATTTTGCAGTGTGTACACATATTGAATCATTATGTTGTACACCTAATATATTATTTGTCAATCATACCTCAATAAAAAAGATTTTTGAAAAATTTTTTTAGTTTTTATTGTTGACACTACTACAGATATCTGTGTTCCCCCTCTTTGCCCACCCAGCCCACACCCCTCCCCTTCCTCTGGCCATCACCACACTGTTGTCTGCATCTATTGGTTATGCGTGTATGTTCTTTGGCTAATCCCTTCACCTGCTTTCATCTGTACTCCCTCCACTCTGACAGCTGTCAGCCTGATCCATCTGTCCATGTTGCTGTTTCTATTTCGCTCATCAGTTTATTTTGTTCCTTAGATTCTACATATCAGTGAGATCAGGTGATATTTGTCTTTCTCTGACTGGTTTATTTCACTTAATAATAATAATAATAATCTCCAGATACATGCATGCTGTCACAAAATGTTAGATTTCCTTCTTTTTAATATTTTAAAATTGATTTTAGAGAGAGAAAGGGAGAGGGGTAGAGGGATAGAAACATTGATGAGAGAGAAACATCTATTGGCTGCCTGCTGCACGCCCCACCTTTGGGGATCAAGCTTGCAACCCAGCATGTGCCCTGGCCTGGAACCAAATGGGTGACTTTCTGGCTCATGGGTCAATGCTCAGCCACTGAGTCACTGGGAAGATTTCTTTCTTTCTTTCTTTCTTCCTTTCTTTCTTCCTTCCTTCCTTCCTTCCTTCCTTCCTTCCTTCCTTCCTTCCTTCCTTCCTTCCTTCCTTCCTTCCTTCCTTCCTTCCTTTCTTTCTTTCTTTCTTTCTTTCTTTCTTTCTTTCTTTCTTTCTTTCTTCTTTCGGCTATATACTAGCAGTATTGCAGAAAAAAACCCTTTTTAAATGCTAAGCGCATGGTACTTAGCACACTGAATGCTCTCATAAAAATGTTGACTGTTCTTATCAGGGGGGAGAATCAATATAAAAGGTGGAGTCATGGTCAGAAAAGGTCCTTATGTTTAAGGCTTTACTAGGCGGAGAGAGAGAGAAAAAAAACACTAAATAAATGTTTCTTGTATAAAAATTTAAACAAGCTAACTTATGCCTTCTTTGGGCAGCTGGCAGACGGACTTTCCCACTAGATGGTCCTTTGCTGCCATCTTCTGGTATCCTGTCACCACAAGCAGGACTCCTCAGAAAACTGAATACAGAGGCACCGCCACTGCTGAAGTTGGGTCCAGAAGTAGAAAAGTAGACCTTGTTCAAGAACAAGCTGACCCTGCTGACCCTGCTTCATCATAAAGCAGGAAAAGCAAGAATTCTTTTTTCTTAATATATATTTTTAAATTTATTTCAGAGAGGAAGGGAGAGGGAGAGAGAGACAATTATTGATTGACTGCCTCTTGCATGCCCCTCACTGGGGATGGAGCCCGCAACTCAGGCATGTGCCCTGACCTGGAATTGAACCCTGACCTCCAGGTTCATAGGTGGAGGCTCAACCACTGAGCCACACAAGCCGGGTAGAAAAGCAAGTATTCTAAGATGCAGTAAAATAAAATTGCTCTAGTCTTTAATTACAAACCCTAAATCTTGATTTATCCTGTTGTATATAGTATATTTTACACTATAGATGTAATGAAAGACTAAAGCGCTAGCTACAGCCATCTTTTCTCCTCTCTCCTGATTACTGTTCTATGACTGCAAGCACAGATATACCACACTTCTCTGCCACACTCAAGTGGTTGCCAAAAGAGCAAGATCTGGCTTATGCTTATTTTTCAATTTTTTATTGTGGTAAAATATACATAACACAAAATCCACCTTCGTAACCATTTTTCAACTGTATAATTCAGTGGCATTTCGTACATTCACATTGTTGTGCAACCATTACTCCATCTACAGAATTTTTTTCATCTCCCCAAACAGAAATTCTGTACCCACTGAACACTAACTCCTCATTCCCTCCTCCCACCAGCCCCTGGCAAGCACCATTCTACCTTCTGTCTCTATGAGTCTGACTACTCTAGGCACCTCATATAAATAGGATCATACAGTTTGTTCTTTTTTGACAAGCTTGCTTATTTCACTTCACATAACGTCTCTGTTGGGAAGTGGGGGAGAATTCCCCTCTCTACCCTCTAATTCAGTGGTTCTCAACCTTCCTAATGCTGCGACCCTTTAATACAGTTCCCCATGTTGTGGTGACCCCCACCATAAAATTGTTTTCGTTGCTACTTCATAACTGTAATGTTGCTACCGTTATGAATCGTCATGTAAATATCTGATATGCAGGATGTATTTTCATTGTTACAAATTGAACATAATGAAAGCATAGTGATTAATCACAAAACAATATGTAATTATATATGTGTTTTCCGATGGTCTTAGGCGACCCCTGTGAAAGGGGGTCGTGACCCACAGGTTGGTGACCCCCAGGTTGAGAACTGCTGCTCTAATGCTTATAGCCAGATTAGTTATAAAGTAATAAAATTGATACAAGACCAGATTAACAGGATAAAAAATTTAATATGTGTGCATGGGGGAATCACAATATGATTCTCAGATCATAAAATGGGGCTCAAAGAAGTGATGGGACTAGGCACCTTCTACTACTGTTAAATCAAGAAACAAATGTGTGAGACATGGACAAGACAAAAAAAGTTAGTGCTTATTGGAAAGGAATCTAAGCAGGTTTGGGTATTCGTTAGTGAGGAATCTAAACAAAATGTGTGCTTGGGGTGTAAATTAGTAAAGACGTGACAAAATTTGTTTACGGATGGTTTTTTGACTCTGGATTTTATAACTCTCAGATAAGGTTGATCTCAGTCCTTCAGAAGCAGGGAGGGCACCTATCATGAAGATTTATTCCAGCTTCTAGGGACACAGAAGAGAGAAACTCTTCATGCTATGGCTACTTCTCAGGTGATTTTAGTGCAAAATAATCAATATTCCATTGTAGAGTATTTGGGGCAGCCTTCCCTGAGCCCTGATATCATACAAGGTTCATCCATGTCACAGCATGTGTCAGAATCTTATTCCTTTTAGTGGCTGAATAATATTCTATTGTATGCAGAAAATAGAGAGGAATGTGGTCAATTATTATTATTTTGTTTATTTGTTTATTATTTTTAATGTATATTTTTATTGTTGATAGTATTACAGATATCTCCCATGTACCCCCCTTTACTTGATTACTTTTATGTATATAAAAATCCCAGCCCTAGCCGGTTTGGCTCAGTGGATAGAGTGTCGGCCTGCAGACTGAAAGGTTCCAGGTTCGATTCTGGTCAAGGGCATTTGCCTTGGTTGCGGGCACATCCCCAGTAGGAGGTGTGCAAGATGCAGCTGGTCGATGTTTCTCTCTCATTGATGTTTCTAACTCTCTATCCCTCTCCCTTCCTCTCTGTAAAAAAAATCAATAAAATATATATATTAAAAAAAGAAAGAAACGATGCTTTCGCCCTAGCCAGTTTTGCTCAGTGGATAGAGCGGACGGAAGGGTCCTGGGTTCGATTAGGATCAAGGGCACGCATGTACCTGAGTTGCAGCAGCTCCTCCTGGTCGGGGCGCGTGCAGGAGGCAACCAATTGATGTGTTTTTCTCACATCGATATTTCTCTCTGTCTTTCCCTCTCTCTTCCACTCTCTCTAAAAATCAATGGGAAAATATCCCCGGATGAGGATTAAAAAGATAAATAAAAATAAAATAAAGGAAAAATTTTAAAAAAAATCCCAAAGAAAATAGGCAATACTAAGAAGTGAAACACTGCAGGTATAGTTCAACTCCCTTTATCCTCCTTCTCAATACCATTCTCTTTCCTCCTTTCCACAGGCAACACTGTGCTGAGGTTGGTGGGTTTTCTTCCACTGTATCTTTTCATAGTTTATTATATACTTAGTTTTCCAGAAACAAAATATGGTATCGTGCTTTTATGTTCACATAAATAGTTTACTGAGGGCATCACTCTGAAGTTTGCTTACTAGTATTTCACTCGATTGGCTTCAGGATTCATTCATGTTACTACATGTAGCTCTTGTCCATTTAGTTTTAATGCTTTATGCTATTTAAGCATATGCATATGACAAATTACCACCCTCTTATTGCTGAACATTTAGGATGCTTCCAGTTTTTGTTGCTGATACAAATAATGCTACCATGCCCTAGCCAGTTTGGCTCAGTGGATATAGTGTTGGACTGCGAACCAAAGGGTCCCGGGTTTGATTCCGGTCAAGGGCACGTACCTCAGTTGCAGGCTCCTCCCTGGCCCAGACCCTGGTCCTGGTGCAACCAATCGATGTGTTTCTCTCACATCGATATTTCTCTCTGTTTTTCCCTCTCTCTAAAAAACAAAAATCAATGGGAAAATATCCTGGGTGAGGATTTAAAAAAAATAATCAGAAATAAAAACAACAACAAATAATGCTGCCATGAACAGCCTTGGAACATGTTTTCTTGAGCATAGACATTTCCTTAGGTCTCTAGCATATATACCCTGGTTCAGAATTGCTGAGCTGTAGACCATACACTTCATCACTTTTACTAGATATTATTAAAATGCTCTTGGTATAGAAAAATATCACTTCAAATTGCAACAGTATTTGCGATTTCCCATTTTTCCATACTCTTGCCACCAATTGGTATCAGGCTTTTCAATATTTGGCAATCTGTTGGGAAGTAAATGTGACCTCATTATTTTCATTTTCATGATGCTTAGTCATTTGGGTTTCTTTGCTATTATACAAATCCTAGGACTGGTTTATATTTTAGAATTGACAGGGTTCTAAAGCGTAGCAGACCTCTGAAAGCTTGTCTGTGATGGGTGTTGACCTGTTCACTCTCCGCAGTATTGAATAAGAGCACCACAATTCTGTTTAATAGCTTGCTGCCAACAGATGGCAGCACTGCACCGCGGTCTTTAAGTTCTGCTTTTCCTGAAACATTTTCTGTAAGATTCAAGATGGTGGGTCTTAATCACAAGGTAACTGGCTTTCTGGACATTTATGTAAACAGCGTGTAAGAATCAAATATACTTAAGCAAAGGCTATTATCTTTGGAACAAAATTTGAGAGCAACTTAAGCTCTAAGTATCTAAGTAAATATTAGATTTGTTTTCTCCTGTGCCAGCCTTAAACGTAGATGATAAAACATCAAAAGCAAACATCCTTTGAGTGATTATGTACCAGGAACTGTGCCAAGCACTTTTCACATGTTTCCATGTAATTCTTACTACAGTTGTGTCGGGGGTCAAGTAAATTGCTCACTAGAACACACATAGTGAAATGTCCCAGCCATGTCTTTCAACAGGAGCAGGCTGGATCTTAACATATGCAATTCTGAAATCAACTCATGCCCTAAGGCAGTGGTTCTCAACCTTCCTCATGCCGAGACCCTTTCATACAGTTCCTCATGTTGTGGTGACCCCCAACCATCAAAGTATTTTCGTTGCTACTTCACAATTGTAATTTTGCTACTGTTATGAATCGTCATGTAATATCTGATATGCAGGATGTATTTTCATTGTTACAAATTGAACATAATGAAAGCATAGTGATTCATCACAAAAACAATATGGAATTACATATGTGTTTTCTGATGGTCTTAGGCAACCTCTGTGAAAGGGTTGTTCGACCCCGAAAGGGGTCGCGACCCACAGGTTGAGAACCGCTGCCCTAAGGAATCTGTGCTTAGGGTAAAAATAAACCGGAGCTAGCAAGGGGGAATCCTTTCTAAAGCTGTTATCTCGTGGTATTGACACATCTGCTTATTTCGGAGATCAGCTGTATCTTCTAGTAGCAAGCCTTTAAAAAAAAGATCTTCCTCCTTTCAAAATCAGTTTCTGAAAAGAAATAAACCATGGTTGTCACTCTGCCTCTTTGCAAACTTGCTATGAATTTTGCAGCATCCAGGAAGAAAACACCTGGTTGCTAATGCTGCATGTAGTTTCCAGCAACTCTGTTCCCCTTTTACTCCCCAAAGACTCCAAGTCCTCATTTCTCTTCTTTTACTGGATCTGGATGTTCAGCTTATAATCATCGTTGCTAATTTTCACTAGTGAATAGGCTTCCTTTAGAAGCGTTGTGCTGCTGTGTAGGGGTGGGGGGAGTAATATTCCCTCTATCCTTCTGAGTGCTTGGCTGAGACCTCCGTAATAAAAGGCAGATGTACAAGAAAATAGCAAACAGAAATGTATTGACCTGTAAACCTCATGTATACATGGGAGATACCCAGGAAAAATTACTAACTCCCTGAGGTGGCTTAGAATTTAGGCTTAAATCCATCTTTAAAGACGAAAGCAGGGGTGGGCAAACTTTTTGACTCGAGGGCCACAATGGGTTCTTAAACTGGACCGGAGGGCCAGAACAAAAGCATGGATGGAGTGTTTGTGTGAACTAATATAAATTCAAAGTAAACATCATTACATAAAAGGGTACGGTCTTTTTTTTTTAGTTTTATTCATTTCAAACAGCTGGATCCGGCCCATGAGCCGTAGTTTGCCCACGGCTGGCCTAAAGGAATGAAAGGCATGGAGGGGAGGCCAGTGCTGGGGAGGTGACCCAGAAAAGCACAGTAAATAAGGGTAAGTTTAAGTCCATGTGGACTTAAGACTCTTGTGATTTAGCATCATCCTTCTCCTCCTGGTACAGACAGGGAGACACCGTCACAAATGGAAATTTCCTTTATAAATGTAAATGCCCCTTAAGGAAGAGTAACTTCTCTATTTTCAGTTTTTCTTGTGTCTGCTGCTGCTTAAAATAATCAGCTCAAATTAATCCTTATGCTAGAGGCATATTTTGAGGTGGCCTATTCTGCTCCCCTTCAGCTGTTTTGACAGACTGGTCATACTACTTCTCGCAGTGAAACTGAAATTTACCACAAAAGAGACTTCTTGGGCATCACTGTAAATGGTCTTGGCTCTACATCTGGTTCCAGTTACTGTTGTGGTGGCCAGTTCTGACCAGGCTTTGGCTACTTTTCCCAGAGGCCACCAGACAACTCCTGGCCCTGAGCACACACTGAGTCCTTGCTTTCTGCTCTGGGGCTTTTCTGGCTCTGATTCTTATCTGACAAGAGACTTAATACCAGTAGAATGTCTCTTGATCAAAGGATAAGAACTAATGGGCAAATGGTTTTCTTCCTTAGACAGATAATTCTTAGACACGTTTTGTAAGGTTCCTCAGAAGATCCTGAAGATTAGTCTTCAGTCACCCGCTGAGCCACTACTATGTCATCAGTAGTAGTGGCCAACTTGATAATGTATCCTAATATTTTTTTAAAATATATTTTATTGATTTTTTACAGAGAGGAAGAGAGAGGGATAGAGAGTTAGAAACATCGACGAGAGAGAAACATTGATCAGCTGCCTCCTGCACACCCTCTACTGGGGATGTGCCCGCAACCAAGGTACATGCCCTTGGCCGGAATCGAACCTGGGACCTTTCAGTCCACAGGCTGACGCTCTATCCACTGAGCCAAACCAGTTAGGGCTGTATCCTAATATTGAATTGCCCTCCTTCCAACCCTTCACCTCTGCTCCTTCACTCCTATTCCTGCACAGTATTTCCAAATAAACTGCTGCTAGAAGCCATGACCAAATACCACTAGGCATATATCTTCAATAATAATTTTAAAAGACAGGTTTGTTAATCTTGCAGAGACAAGGGAGAAAGCACTCCAGGCACATCTTGGTAAGAGGGACTAGGGAAAGACTTCTTAAAGGATGTGGGGTTATGTTGGATGATGCTAGGAAGGGTTTAACAAAGTGGGGACCAGTTCTGATTTGGATGTCATGAAGAAGCAGGGTGCAATTCAGTTGTTGGTTACTTGTTGGGGAGCACAGGAGACTTGGTTGGAAAGTTTGTAAGGAGGACATTCTGAGAGAAGGGAAGTGTGTGGAAGGCCATCTGCCCTGTTTATCAGAACTCCGCCTTAGGGGAGTGCAGAAGGCGGTGCCCCTAATTATTCCTTGATCTTTCCAAACAAGTCTGTGTATGAGCAGACCCCTGGGTGTTTACTGGAATCCTCATGCTTAATCTTTAGGTGTCCTTGCTTAAAAGACACAAAAACACATGTGTCCTCCCAAGATTACTTACCCTGCTGATTATATCTAAAAGATAAACTTTATTTCAAACTGCTGTTACAATAAAAGCCGAACGAAGCAGGCAATTGAGGCTGTCTGGTTACTTTAGCCAGGCAGTCCCTTAGCCCTCTCTTTCACAGCAAACATTTGTCAGAGTAATCAGTCATGCATTGCTTGGGATCTTCTGGTCAGCCCTGGCAGTTACTTTTCATAATTTTTATTCAGAGAAAGGGTGACGAAAGTGGGGCTAGAGTTGTCATTAAAAAGAAGCATCAGTCATTCATGTTAGTCAGAAAAGGGATGTTAACTCATGATGTGTGCATGTGTGTGTATGTAAGTGCATTGTAGAGTGGCCTTGTCCCTATCACACTCCAAATATGTGACTACAGAGTACTTGTGTGTACATTGTTTGAATTTTGCAATCATTGCTTATATTTAGTTAGGAACATTATGGTCTAACCATTAGCAGGTGGTTTTTCACTTTCTCATTACCTACTTACAAACCTTAGCCCAGGTCCCTCAAAATCAGAGCCCAAGAAAATGTAAAACAGGCATTAAGATGGGACTAGTTCCCTTTCTAATCAAGCAATCCTACTTTTCTCGTAGGCCTGGTCTGCCTTTGCACAGATTATTTCTTCTGAGAATGTCGTTTTCTTGTGCCTAGTGAAAGACTGCCTACTCTTCAGTATTTAGTCTAGACATTCTTTGATCCATGTTGCCCTGCTGGATTCCACCAGCCACAACAATGATAAAGAGATTCCATTCTATGCCCAGAAAATGCCATGTCTACCTCTCTGATAGCACTTTTCACATGGTTTTGTAATTTGGGATTCTGTAACAAGGCATGAAAAACAAGGCTGTTTGAGATCAGAGTATATGTCTAGATCATTTGTATGTCAAAATTAAATTGGAAAATCATGTAAACAAATATTCATCAAAATAGGCATTTAATATTTACGAAGTACTAGATATGAATGGTTGTAGGAACCTGACTACAAACTGGACTGTTTGGTTGGGAATCCTGTAAATAAAGATAACATCAAATTTAAATTTAGTAGCTTCGTAGTCAAGAACATCTACCACTTGCCCACAAATTATAATTCTTGGGAAAATTCTTCTATACTTTTCTTATAAGATTATTCTGTGTCACTTCAGCTGGTCAGCCTACTGTCCCTTCAGCATATTTGTCACCTTCTCATGTCAGTACTGTGCTTACAATAGTCCCTTCACTGAGAAAGAAGGCATTTCCCTATCTCTCTTCCTCTTACCTTCTCTAGACAAAACAGATTAGTGCCATGCAGATAACAGATATGAAAGAATGTGGTCTAAATGCTAAGCAGAAAGAGTCATCTGATCCCAGCTCTCAAATGCGGGGACACTCAGCCCTCACTTTTCACTTCCCATTGTCCAGGCACTGTACTTCATGAAATATGGGACATTGTGATCTGTGCATGTGTAGTGATAATCTCTCTGTGAGCTTCATGCCTCTGCTCAGTGGAGCTATGAGTCACCAAGTTTCTTATTCAGTGAGGGACATAGAAGTCTCTTGAGAAATAACCCCGCAGAAGAAACTGGATTGTCTTAAGTATCCTTTTAAAGAACTGCACCCCTGACTTGAATGGTTGGAATGATTCTGAATATCAACCTGGCTTGCTACTCAGCCAGTCCTCCAGCCCCAACTAATCAACACCTGAGTCCTGAGGTGGTGAGGCTGCAGATAAAAATGGGCAAAATAGTCACATTGAAATTCTTGGGACTTAAAACAATGCAGCTTTAATTACAAATTAATGTTTAATGCAAAGGTGAGGGGAGAGGAATTGTCTTCTGAGAAAAATATAGCCATGTACGGTGGAACAGAGGCGCTATATAACCTAATGAGTTACCCCATTAAGTTCTTTCAAGGGATGGCAATACCAGGGCCTTCACCAATGATGGCAGGTTTTTATAATCTGAAGGACATGAAAAGGCAGACATCTCAGCTACTGGGAAGCACAGCAGAAAGAAAGAGAAATGTCTGATGTCATGGAGTGGCAAAGAGAAATACATTTATCAGGCGGGGTGTCCCTGAAGACTCCCAGAATAGTGCCTCCCTCTTTTTCTCTACCTCCGCTCAAGCCTGAAGATCCTGTTTTAGCAGGAGTGGGGGAAAGATTTGGCGAAATATTACTGATGATTGTGACTTGTACAATTCTATCTTATATAATAAAAGCCTAATATGCTAAGTATCCGGCCATTTGTTCGATTGTTTGACCAGTCACTATCACGTGCACTGACCACCAGGGAGCAGATGCTCTGACCAGTAAGTTAGCTTGCTCCTGGGGTCCAGCCAATCAGGACTGGGCGAGAGGGGCCAGACATGCCCTGGAGCCCTCCGGAGGTCCCTCCCCAACTCCGATCTTACACTGGTGGGGTCCCTCGGCCTGGCCTGCATCCTCTTGCAACCTGGGACCCGTTGGGGGATGTCAGAGAGCTGGTTTTGGCCTGATCCCTGCAGGCCAGGCTGAGGGACCCCACTGGTGCATGAATCTATGCACTGTGCCTCTAGTATTTAAATAGGATCCTCAGGAATGAGGACAGGTCATTTGAATACAAAATCTGCCTTCAGGGATTATTGTTGGGGTACAAAAACACAGTTTTATATATTAATGTTTTCTGAATCACATTATATGCAGGGGGAAAAAAATGTCCCAAAACACAATGCCCTGAGATTCTCTTGTCTTTCTATATTCATATTAGCAAAGAGCTCAGCCTTTCTCTCTAGATTCCCTTTTTTTGTAGTAACCCCAAGAGCAGTGGTTTAGTTAGTGTTAATGGTCCATCTTATTGTTATACCTTGAAAAATAAAAAAGCAAAGAACCTGCTTGGAACTCTTAAAGGTATCACATGTCTTGCCATGAAATTCAGTTCTGTCTCTATCAAGTGACCTTTGGTGATTGAAGTCTTATTCTTGATCAGATGATAGTACCTCCCATGTTACCCATAGTTATAGACCATCCTAGACTTGCCTAAGTCTCCAAGTTATAGTTCTTTATCTACAACTAGGAGCCCAGCGCACAATTTCATGCGGCGCCGCCCACCCACCTGCAGCCCTGTCTTGACACCCGAACCTGTCCACACAGAGCTCCAGTGTGCCTGGCCCAGCCCCCAAACCCTCTGGCCTTCTCTGGCCGCTTCAAGCCCCAACCTCAGTCTCTCCAGTCGCCTCGGGCCGGTCCCGCCTCCTCCGGGCACCTCCTCGCTTCCATCCGTCTCCAGAGCAACGCCCCAGCTAATATGCTAATGACTGGTCATTACCTGTTACAGTGTCCCACTCATTAGCATATTAGCTCTTTATTAATATAGATGTTTTTGTTATTTTGTATAGGCACTGCCTTGGATCAAATTCCAGAACCAGAAGGAGCTTTGAGGTAGAATCTTCAATTAGCCTTTTCATAAACCCACAACCATAATTCCTTGCAGTGTTTTATATCCTGGCATAGACATCACCATCCTGGTTCAGTCTTTTTCTGCTTGCATGAAGGTTTTACCATCAAGGTGTGACCATCTTTTCTATCATCGGGTCTTAGCCAAAAACACCGCCAATCACCAAATAGGTTTCAATAATGTTGAGTCTCAGGAAATAGTTTGTAGTCTCAACCTCACAGAAAGTTTCTAGAAAATTTCTCCATGGCTTTCTCAGAAAACATCAAGTTTTATAATTAACGAAAATGGACAGGAATGGGGGTACAGCTGGGTGATTCTATCCCAACTATCAGAAGAACTCCAAATCTTCTTTCCCAAACACAGAGTTTCTATCTACCTTGCTACTATTCAGCCAGAAGGAAATATTTAATTTATTCTCTACAAAACAAGGAGGGTCTGCTCCAAGGCCATTAATGTCTCCATTACTATACATAGGATTCTTAGAGAAATAATTACTTATGAATTATCAGCAAAAATTTGGCCCTATTAAGTACCCCACAAATTTTTTCTTTATTGTTTATGTAGAATAAAGGAGTCTTGGGAAGTTTATGAATTAGTTCACTTTTATATATATATATAATTGATTTTTTACAGACAGGAAGGGAGAGCAATAGAGAGTTAGAAACATCAATGAGAGAAGTATTGATCAGCTGCCTCCTGCGCACCCCCTGCTGGGGATGTGCCTGCAACCAAGGTGCATGCCCTTGACCGGAATTGAACCTGGGACCCTTCAGTCCCTAGGTTGACGCTCTATCCAGTGAACCAAACCAGCTAGGGCTGAATTCACTTTTTGTGTTCATTAGAGTTGTTCGTTTCAGGCTGCCCACTTTCCAGACACATGGTAGGATTGGACTTCCTGTATCTTTGTGGGTAGGTGGGACCATGTGACCTACTTTGGCCAAAGAATTATAGTTATTGGTGTGAAACCTACTAGAGCTATCCTTCTACCACAGCTACTGAGAATGCTCCAAATGGTGGCTTCTTTCTTAAACTTGAGGACAAAATAGAACAACAACCAAAGATTTAATGCGATTGAACAATGACACTTTGCTATTTTTATCATGCTCCTGATAGGTTTGGTTGTAGGGGCAATCATGGAGGTATGTTACTTGGATCTCCCTTAAATAAAGAACTTGCTGATCAACTGTGAGGTGAGGGGTGCAGCTCGCTGAAAGCCTCCAGCTGTAGCACCTTTAGGATCCATTGCAGCATTCGAGCCAAGGCTGTGCTCTTTTCCAGTAGCCCCCAGACAGTGACTGAGCATGGTGGGGACATATTCGGGCTTGGCTATTTCTTCCCAATGTGAGACTCTGCTAAAGGACAGTCTGCTTCAGTGCTCTCCATTGTGTTAGTCAGACTTGTCACAGGTGCATTGCATTCTGAGGCTCTGACTACCGGATTCCGCTTTCTTCCTTCTTTCCTTTCACAGGAGTCTTACTGGCATCAGGATCTGAAGTCTTTCTAGGTCTAATCCTGCCTTCTCCCCATTCATCTTTCACAGACATTACTACCCAACACACATCTTATTCTCTGAACTCATGCTCAGTGTCTTTGTACCATAACTAATACCATTATACTCTGGTTAAAGCTAGCTATTTGTGTACATAGTGATTAGGGCACAGGTACATGTATTATAGCATAGACCAGCGGTTCTCAACCTGTGGGTCGCGACCCCTTTGGCGGTAGAACGACCCTTTCACAGGGGTTGCCTAAGACCATCCTGCATATCAGATATTTACATGACGATTCATCACAGTAGCAACATGACAGTTATGAAGTAGCAACGAAAATAATGTATGGTTGGGTCACCACATGAGGAACTGTATTTAAAGGGCCAGAAGGTTGAGAACCACTGGCATAGACGATGCTAGGGAAAGGAAGCTATGAGAAATGGGCAGGGATGAAGCAATATCTTTTAGGGGTAACTGAGAGTTACCTTTAAACCATCAGTGCCTGAAACTAGCAGAGCAGCTTAAAAAGACTGAAATTGTTGGTTAGATACTTGCCCTGTTCCCGAATGTGTTTCCCCCTTTATTTGAAGGGGATTGCTCTACTTTTTCTTATCAAGGTCAAAACAAACCTCTTATCGTGTAATTATTAATGCCTGTTCTGTCTGTGGACTGAACAGTGTGGGTGTCCACCACTTTCCCCTAACTCTAAGTACGAAGGAGAATCATTTTCACAGTTAAAACAGAAAATTAACGCAGGAGAATAAAGGAGAAAAGCTCCTGTCCTAAAAGTTTCCTATTTCGAAAGACATACTGTGGACATGTAATGTTTCTTAATAATGAGAAGAATAATTTATTTCCTCCACTCCTGAATAGTTATTATTTAGCTGGGAATGAGACCACAAAATAGGTCAAAAGGACATAATCTGCAGCTTCTGCACATGGTGATAAAAATAATATGCTTTGGGTTTTTATAATCGTCTTAGGTAGCTACTGACTTGTTAAGTATGATATGCCCTACAGGTTGTCCTTACTGACACTGAACCAGAAGTTATGGCCCCGAGTTTAAGTGTTCCACAATTACCTTCCTTGGGATGTTAATTATCAACTTGGATTTCTCTCTCCTGGATGACTCAGTGGGCTATAATAGCCGTGATGGTAAATACCTATGGCAGGGTTGCAAAGCAATCATCTCCATAAAGAGGGACTGGATCACTAAGACAGAAATGGTCCCATAAATCCTAGTGCCTGACAGGCCTCAGGGAGGCACTCCCTCCAGCTAAGAGAAGTCATTTGGCAGATTCAGCACAATCTGCTTTACTGAACTAGAATTATATTGCTTCACCACAGCTGACTTATCTGTAGGAAAATATGTATTGGAAAGAATGATTTTCCCTTGAATTCTGCTTCTCTTGCTCCTTCCCTTACTGTTTAGTGTTTCAGTTGTGTCTTCCGGAAAGCAGAAACTGAGATGGAATTAAAAGTGCAGGAATTCAAATAACGTGGTCTTGTTTAATGTCGTTTCATTATAACATCAATGAGATGTCATAGGAACTTAACACTTGTTGATATCAATTAGCCTACGGTAAAATTGCTTTTGTTATGTCATTTTGCTTAAAGTCACAGAATCTATCGATGATGTCAAGTGAGGACTTCTGTAGTTTGGGGGGGAATAAATGCCCATAGGAGGTAAGACAGAGGAAGCAGGATTGGGTATGTGAGAATCAACAAGTAATCTTTTCTATCAGAGAAGGGAATTTTGGCAGCTGCCATTTTGGCTCCAGTGACTTGCAGCTCACCTGGGGGCTGTCATTTTGAAACAGCAAAGGTCAATCCCTTCCTTGAAATTAGCCAATCACACAAGAGCTCTATGACCAATCAAGAGTGAGGGACAGATCACGTGCATCAGAAATAAAAGCCTGAGAAGACTGCCCGCTCAGTGTACATGCTGCCAGACTCTGTGTTGGTGCGTGCCCTCCTGGAGGAGTAAAGATACTGGCCTTGCTGTCTGGCTCCCGAGTACCCTTTGTGTTCTACCAGGACCCCTGATTTAGGGAGCTCACCTTATTCTAACAGGTAGGATGCTGAGTTGATTCCTGGGGACTGAGAAGCAGGACTGAGTAGAAGAGCTTCAGACCATGATGCATGTATGACAAAGTTTGGGCCAACCTAGTGGGGACGTCCAGAGCAAAGGTAGCTCATTAAAGGAGTCTCACATTGGACAGAAATGACCAGCTCTATTGCCCCTGCCATGCTCATTTGGCAGTTGCAGCTTCCTGGGAAGCCTGGCTTTGGCTCAAAAGAGGGAAACGGTCAGCTAATTGCAGTTCTTGCAGCTGAATGATATCCATTGAAAGGGGATCTAAGTGATGCACCTCCATGATTGCTACATGGGGTGTCATCCTTTCCATGAGTGCAAATGGATTCATTTTTGGGTTCCTCTCGTGGAATACTTAATGCAAAAATAACGACAGGGTGGTAAATATGACCTCACAGAGTCTTACGGTCAGGGGTTGAGATAAATGACACTTGGGGGAAGCCTAGTGCTTCGGGATCCTATGTGCTCTACCAGTACTAGCTGGGTAACCGTTCACAAGTCATTTCTTAATGTCTCTGAGACTTGGTTTCCTGATCAATGAAATGGAAAAAAATTATATTGAAATATAATTGGGAGGGTTAAATTTTTGTTTTAAAAATTCTCTTTGTAAAGCACCTGCCATCATTTTTTAGTGCATCCTCTTTCTCTTTTCTTAGGTGAAAGATGACCTTTAAAAATAGCTCAATTAGCTTGATTAAGACCAGTTTGGGAGCTGGTGGTTCAAGATGAGAAATGCCTGATTATTTTAGGGTTATTAAAATCAGGTGTTTTAATAGCTATTCCCATATTGAGTTTCTTCCACTTGCAACCAAAAATTAGATAAGGCACAAGAAGAGTTTACTGGCTTAAGTAAGCAATCTGTAAGGCCAGAGTTAATAATGGATTTAGAAATAATTAGAACCAGGGGTTAAGATGCCAGAGAACCCTCAGTCTTCACCTTCCTTCTCTGCTTCTTTGTTTCAGCTTTATTCTCTCAGGATATCATCTTTCCAAGGCAAAAAAGCAAGGCTCCTATTTCTGTTGGTGAAGCTGGAAAGATGTATTTATGTGAATCATGGAACTGTGAGTGTGTCTCCTTAATTATAATTTAGAAAATCCTGTTAAGGGAAATTCCCACCCAAATCAGATAGACTAGGGGGGTGTAGAGAAGTTTATCAAAGAATAGTTTACCCAAAGCCACTGCCTTCAAGATCAGCACCTCTGAACTCGAGATCTTCACTAGACCAGACGAAAGATGAAGCAGGCATAGCTTCTGCATCATCAATTTTCTTTTTCTTTTTTCATTCTCACCTTTAGCAGTGAGCTGTAGAATTTATGGTGGTGAGGTGTACAGTTGGACTAGAAGCTATTATGTGATTAAGAACAGTCACATTGTCTTTTAAAAAGACTTTTTTTTTTCTTAATTTCTTTCTCCACATATTTTTTTTCCTCCCATAATTTTATTCTGTTTTAACAGAAAGGATGAGGCTTAATGACCTGGTGATATCTTAGGTTGGATTACCCCAGCAGCAGATGCTGAGGCAAGGATTCATTTGGGAGATGATCCCAGTGCTCACAGGAAGGGGAGTGGAGAAGGAAGATGGAGATGGCCTGGAAGCCAACAAAGTGTGCATTAATGGCCAGGTTACTTACCTGTGAGCAGCTGGGTTTCAGCTCTGTTGGGAACCTCTGGAACATGGTGTTCTATATTAAGGGGCATGGAGACTGGAATGTTGACCTAGCAAACTCTGTCAGTTATTGAAGGAGGGCTACTTCTGTGGATGTTGACTCTATTGAAGGAGGGCTACTCCAGGAGGAGTGGGTGTCAGCAGCCAGAGAAATTTCTTTGGCACAGAGTTACAGGTTCCTTCAGTTGGTAGCTGTTGGCTTGGCATGCATTAGAATAGTGAATATATTATTTATCTATTGTCACATAAACTATCCCCATATTTTGTGAATGAATAAATGTCTATTATTTTTTCAGTTTTATTAAAATATAACTGGCATATAGCACTGTGTATGTTTAAGTAATAGCATGATGGCTTCATTTACATATATTGTGAAATAATTACCCAACTAAGTTAATATCCATCATCTCATATGAATATGAAAAACATATTTTTTTCCTTGCTTTGAGAACTTCTAGGATTTACTTAGCAACTTTCAAATATACTATACAGTACAGCAATATTAACTATAGGGATCATACTATATATTACATCCCAGTACTTATTTATTTTATAGCTGGGAGTTTGTACCTTTTGACCCCCTTCATCCAACTTCCCAACTCCTGCTTCTGATAACCACAAATATTCTCTACTTTCTAAGTTTTTTTTTTTTTAAGATTCCACATTTCAGTAAAATCATACACTGTCTTTTTCTGTCTGACTTATTTCATTTAGCATAATGCCCTCAAGGTCTAGCCATGTTGCCACAAATGGCAAGATTTCCTTCTTTAGTATAGCCAAATGGCATGCTCTTGTGTGCGTGTGTGTGTATCACAACTTTATCCATTCATCTGTTATGAGCACTTAGGTTGTTGTAATTAATGCTGCTGTGAACATGGGGTGCAAATCTCTCTCTGACAGAGTGATTTTGTTTCCTTTAGATATATACCCAGTAGTTGAATTGCTAGATCATATGGTAGTTCTATTTTCAGTTTTTTTGAGGGCCCTCCATACTGTTCTCCATAGTGGCTGTACCAATTTACAGTTTCATCAACAGGCACAAAGTTTCCCTTTCCTCCATATCTTCACATCTGTTATCTCTTCTCTTTTTTTAAAAAAATATATTTTTATTGATTTCAGAGAGGAAGGGAGAGGGAGAGAGAGATAGAAACATCAATGATGAGAGGGAATCATGGATCGGCTGCCCCCTGCACGCCCCACACTGGGGATCAAGCCCGCAATCTGGGATGTGCCCTTGGCCAGAATCAAACCCGGGACCTTTCAGTCGGCAGGCCCACGCTCTATCCACTGAGCCAAACTGGCTGGGGCTCTTATCTTTTTTATGATAGCCATTCTAAGAGGTAATATGTCATCGTGGATTTGATTTGCATTTCCCCAGCGGTTCTCAACCTGTGGGTCGCGACCCCTTTGGTGATCGAACGACCCTTCCACAGGGGTCGCCTAAGACCATCCTGCATATCAGATATTTACATGACGATTCATCACAGTAGCAACATGACAGTTATGAAGTAGCAACAAAAATAATTTTATGGTTGGGTCACAACATGAGGAACTGTATTTAAAGGGCCAGACGGTTGAGAACCACTGCTCTAGAGGTAACTGCAAATTTGCTGTCATCAGCATTTCATGTACCTGTTGGCCATTAGTACATCTTCTTTGACAATATGTCTATTGAGGTAGTTTTCCCATTGTTTTAATGGGACTTATTATTGTTATTATTTTGATATTGAGTTGTAAGGGTTCTTTGTATATTTTGGATATTAACCCGCTATCAGATATATGATTTACAAATATTTTCTCCTATTCTGCTTGACATTGTGACTAGAGAATTTGCTTTTAAGAGAACTTATTTGCATGGCTGTTGGCAGGAGGCTTCAGTTCCTTGCTGGCTGTTGGCAAAAGGCTGCTTATGTCCTTGCCACATGGGTCATTCCTCACAGCTACTTGAGTACCCTCAAGACATAGTAACTGACTTCTTCACAGGTAGTGATCCAAGAGCGCGCAAGGAGGAAGCCGTAATGGCTTTTATGACCTGGTCTTGGGCAGTCACACACCAAAATCTATTTCTGCCATATTCTATTTTGGTTAGAATCAAATCCCTAATTTCAATCCATACTCAAGAGGAGGGTCATCAGTCTCCACTTTCTGGTATGAAGTGTGTCAAAGAATTTGTGGGCATATTGGAAAACCACCACAGTGAGTATGAAAGGATATGGGCTGAGCAACAATAGCATCTGCTAATGATGGGCCTACATCCTATTTTCTGTCACTAATTTGGGTTCTTACAATTCCTGGCAGAAGGTACTCAGGATCAATTAATCTGTCAACTGCCTATTAACACTCACGTCATCCCTTCCCAAATACATATACTCTTCCTGACTCTCCTCTTTTCTTTAACTTCTGTTCCCCTGAAAAGGTTAATAGTTGATTATTTTCCACTAGACTAATGTATCTAAACCAAATTACTTATCCATGTAAAAGTCTCTATAATATACTACTCCAGAGGCACCATCACATTATAATTTAAAGATTATAATGCTGAGTACCTTTGGGCTCCCCCCCCCAACCCTTTGCCTAAGAGCTCTAAGTTTATGTATGTGGCCTGCCCGAAAATTGATCATTTATCTTAAATGATGTTGACAACTTGGGCCTCAGACTTTTCATCCACATATAACACTCCTAGTTGTGATGAACATCACTATGCCTCTATTTTAATACTACCTCATTGATCTCTATACCCCTCCTTTCTTCCTCTTAAATGTTTGATATTGTTTGGAATATTTTGGAAAGAAAGTTATTTTAGAAGAGAATGTGAAGCATACTATATGACTATCTTAGACTCTGCCTTGGAGGAACCCAAACTGAGACGGTCTTGAATACAGGTGATTCATTTGGGAGATGATTGCATGAAACAAGAGTGGAAAAGTGGGGAAATAAGGCAGGGAAGGTGAAAAACCCAATATAAGGGTACAGATTGGAGGTAATTGTTATGAGGAACAGGGTCTTGATTCCACCTGGGCCTCCTTAGAAGTGTAAAGAAACTGATGGGAGGTCAGAGCTTTTATCTATTTACCCATCACTCCCTACCCCCTACTGTTTGAGAATTGTCCCTGAGGATATTAATTTCCCGTACTTAGGGTCATGCTTACATGCAAGCAGAACAAACTGTATTAAAGAAAGCCCTAGAGCAGAAAGCTAAGAGGTGTGTTTTGAGGTGCAATGAAGGTAGAAAAAGTGGGTCTTTGCACAGAACTGTCCACCATAGCCTTGGCTAAGATCAGAGAAGGGCCCAGGGGATATGATTAGGGTACCAGAAGCATCAGATACAATGGCCAAACTGAGACACCCCTTGGGCTAAATGGAAAAACCCTAATGGCAGATGACTGCCAGGAATTAATATTGATGAAGCAGATGAGGCTGTGAATTTACTTGGAAGGCTGGAAGTCAAAGTCTTTTTTTTTAAAAGAAATTCATGACTTGATTGAGATAGGAGCATGAATAGACAGGCAGGGAGAACTGGAAGGCAGATCTTAACAAGACATAGGTCAACAAAATCATATATATATATATATATATATATATATATATATATATATATATATATACACACACATATTTACATATATATTTACATATATATGCATATATATATATATATATATATATATATATATATATAGAATTTGCTACAAGAGTTGGTGTATAAATATGGTTCCCCAGGAGGCCAGGCAGCACACACACACACACACACACACGCACTCGCACACTTGCACATCACAAGCTAAGCCAGGCCACCAAATCTGATCACTATCCTCCCCTCCTCCCCCGCTTTACTTCTCCATTAGATTTAGTTTCATAAGTCAGGACAGTGCTCCTGTGTCCACTATTGATTAATCAATTAGGAATGTCTGCCTAGGCCTTGAGATGAGGAAGGGGATCGAGGTTGCACCTGTCAGTTACAAGGTCATACCCATGTAGGCAAAATGGACCTCATCTAGAACAAAGGCCTCAGATAAATAAATACTTGAGATGATAGCATGACATTTTTCTCTTATCTAGGACTACTCGCTCTTTCATCTTCACTTAAATTCCCCTAGACCAGTGATGGCGAACCTATGACACGCATGTCAGAGGTGACACGCAAACTCATTTTTTTGGTTGATTTTTCTTTGTTAAATGGCATTTAAATATATAAAATAAATATCAAAAATATAAATCTTTGTTTTACTATGGTTGCAAACATCAAAAAATTTCTGCATGTGACACGGCACCAGAGTTAAGTTAGGGTTTTTCAAAATGCTGACATGCCGAGCTCAAAAGGTTTGCCATCACTGCCTTAGATGTTTGATTAATATGTAAATTCTGATTCAGTCAGCCTGGGCTGAGGTCCCATTTCTGCATTTCTAACCAGCTCCCAGATGATGCTGATACTGTGGGTCCTCAGATATTAGTACCAAGCCCCTAACTTTTCTTTACCCACCTTATTTTTTGTGATTTACTGCCAAAATATTATGTTTAGAAAAAAGTAAAACATTATGCCATTTACAAATAAAAATACCAAACAAAATGATATCTGGTTAAAAAACAAATAAAACAAAAACCCCCAAAACACTATGAAGGGCAATGAACTGCAGAATCTGAGTGCGCTTGGCCTGCAGTGTTCAGTAACAGCTCCTGTGCCCCTGCCTCTGACAGACCTGCACTGCAGCGCTGCAAGGAATCCCAGGAACCTTCCTTTCCCACCTTTATTGCTGTTTGCCCCATCATATTGTTTTCTACTTTTGGTTCAATACAAGGTGGGAGCCAAGACGGTAAACAACCTTTGATGACTGATGTCTTTTCCTTGTATCCTTTCTCTCCTTAATAAAATCTACCCTCTGTCAATTGCTGAATGCTTCAAGGCAGGAATAGAAATGTCACTAACATCAGTCAGCAATACTTTGGAACCTGTTCTATGAGGGATTCCCTTGGATTACAGCAATAATAAATTTAAATCTGCATCGTCCTCTCCTTCAATCCTTGATTTCCTCTACCTGTGTCTTCCTGCCCTCGGGTTGCCTCTATTCAGTCTTTTCCTAAAAGATGCTCAGTCACCATGGAGTACAGTGAGCTGCAGCAGTGGCAACTCAAACCTGCTTTGCATTAAGAAATAACAAACAAAAACAGCCCTTTGCTTTACTGTTTTTCTTCTCCAAAGAATCCAGCTCATAAAATAAATGATGGAACACATTTCTTTCTTCTCTCTCTCTCCTTGTCCTCCCTCTGTTCTCTCTTCTTTCCCCCTCACAACTTACCCTCTCCTCTTACCCTTCCTGAGTCACTCTCTTTTTTCCTCCTCCTGCTCCCAGTTCTCTTCCTCTCACTCTCTGGTTTTTCCTTTTCTCTCTCTCTCTCCTCTTCTTTCTTTGTCCACCTCTTTCCCTTCCTCTCTTTTGCCTTCCCCTATTAACGTTTCTGAATGTGTAGGGGTTATAAAAATCTCTCTGCCCATGAAGTTGATGGGTGTATCCAAAGCACATCATGGTGGAGTTCCCTGATCTCGAGCTCCGTGAAGCCTAAAAGGGCTATTTCAGGCTCCGCCTTCAGTAACCAACCTTCAAATGAATGCCCCAATTGTTGGTTTTAAATTAATGAATTGTTACTAACCAACGACCTGAAATCCAATTACAAAATAGAGTGTCCATTAATGTGGAACAAACACAGTATGTTTAAGGTAGCAGGGTGTTTATTGCTTTTTATTTGAAGGGATTAGGTAATGAGGTGGGACATGCAGCATCTGCCATTTCTGTTTACAGCTCCCATCCTGTGATGTGAGGCCAAGTGGCTCTGGTCAAGCCAGGAGTGCAGACATTAGCCTCATGTTCACCACCTGGAATGTCTTATTAATATGATGAAAGTGTGAGCTAACTCTTCCTTGACAAATATCCTGAGCCTCTGGGAGCTGCATGGGAGTGTGCATGATGTTATCACAACCCATCTAGACCTGGACTTCTACCAGGTCCGGGACTCTGAAGCCATTCGGCTATATTTTAGCAATACAATGGAGGAGAAACTGTCAGAAACATTCAGTGCCTTCCAACCCTCCCTTACATTCTTTGTCCTCCTCCTACCCTCTTGGCTGGGCTTTCTCCTCCTAAGCTTGCTAGAAGCACTGCCCAGCGCTTTTCTGATTGCATGTGGCTTTAGAGCTACTGTCAGTTGACCAGGAGAAATTACACTTTGTAATCACAGGCTGACTAGAACAGTGGGCGGCAAACTCATTAGTCAACAGAGCCAAATATCAACAGTACAACGATTGAAATTTCTTTGGAGAGCCAAATTTTTTAAACTTAAACTATATAGGTAGGTACATTGTTAATAACTTCATTAGGGTACTCCTAAGGCTTAGGAAGAGCCACACTCAAGGGGCCAAAGAGCCGCATGTGGCTCACGAGCCGCAGTTTGCTGACCATGGGACTAGAAGCAACACATGGGCAGGAAAGCTGACCAATGTACAATCCTTTGTTCCTTATCATCCACTTTCTTTTTCATTACATTCATGAGTCCTTTTGGAAATCAATACACCTTGCCTCATATTATATACAATGCCCTGGCCTTATATGCACATTTAACATACACAAATGTTCCTGTGTGAGTGTGCAGCAAAGAGAGATGGAGAACAATTTAAACACTTCAAGAGATTCTGTTCATCCTTCACTCAATGGGCTTGTACCCGAGATTGAGACTTCCCAAGGGGATAACAGATTCCAGGCTTCCATCTGATGTTCCTTACAACTTTTCTACCCTCACTTAGTATGATTCTAGTATTTAAAATCTTGGTATTTATTTCGGATACAATGTGGACCCCATGTGAAACTGGGCTATATGATAGAATTCTGTTTCTCAACTAGAGTTGTAGTAGAATAATTAAGAAAGAGCATAAGGACTGGAATCAGACTGGCTCTACATCTTGATACTAGTTACTAGCTGTTATTCCCTTAATTTCTCTGTGACTGAATTTCCCATGTGAAAAATGAGGTTGGTGTTGTAGGGGAGGAAAAATTTTTCTTCTCCCCTCATAGGTTGAGTAACTGGGACCTGTGAATTACATTGGCAAAAGACAAATTGACAGGAGAAAATATTTAGTTTGCATGCACTCAAGAGCTTCACAGAAAAGAAGTGAAAATGCAAACCTAGAAGTGTCTCGGTTTGAGAGTTTACATACCATTTTTAACAAAAGGCAATACATTGCAGAGGTGTGACTACACACTGGAAAAAGGGTTTGGACCTCTAGGGGCTGTAAATTGTGGGAAGGTACATAGTATATGGAGGGAACTAATGAAATATATGGGTTATTTATTTAGTAAGGTTTGGTATGCAGACTCAGCTTGGTGCCATCTCTCTGATGATTAAGAGCCTTCTCTTCCTGGTATGGGAGAGGGGAGGGTGACACCTTCACAAAGAGTAATTTATGCTCTGCTTTCAGGCAGAAAGGAAGAGGGCAGAGAGCCCCTTTTATGTCCACTCTTTCTTAATGCCTTCAGCTCCAAATAATCCTTATGCTAAAGTGGCATATTTTGGGGTGGCTTATTCAGATCTCCTTCAGTGTAAAGTGTAAAAAGTAAAAAACTCATAGTGTTGAGAAGTAACTATAGTAAGCATTTTATAAATGTCCTTTTTCCCTCTCAGGGAGATAGTTGATCAGGCTTTACTAGCATGTGCCGCGCCAGCAGAACCAGGTTCAGTGAGCCTGAGGAGGGCCCGTGAAGGATTAAAGAAAAGCCAGACAAAGAGAATATAGCTGGGGCTTGGTGGATCTCTCATGCCTGGATGAAGACACAGAAAGACCCAGCCTACAAGCTGAGGCTTTATTTTATAGTGAGATCAAAACAAGGGTAGTTGTCAATATGTTTACAATATTCTTGTGAGTTTCACCTTTTTTTTGGCAGCACTTGCCTCACCTCCCACAGCCCTTTAGCTACCTAGGAAGGAACTAGGGAGGGCTATAAGGTCAAGCTTAATTATGCTAGGAGGGCTCTGCCCTCCAAGCTGGGACTTGTTTGTGGTCCTGCCACAGGTCAGTCCAAGGCTTAACCCTATAGCTCAGTGGTTCTCAACCTTCCTAATGCCACAACCCTTTAATACAGTTCCTCATGTTGTGGTGACCCCCAATTTCATTGTTACAAATTGACCATAATTAAAGCATAGTGATTAATCACAAAAACAATATGTAATTATATATGTGTTTTCTGATGGTCTTAGGTGACCCCTGTGCAAGGGTCGTTCTACCCCCAAAGGGGTCATGACCCACAGGTTGAGAACCGCTGCTATAGCTGCTCCCTACACCAGTAAACTACATAGCTAGAGAAATACATATATGTTTTTTTGGAGACCATGGAGAATGGGAGTGCCTTCACCAACCAGCTCCCCACAGAAGCCAAGGAGAGGAATCAAACATGTGTGTGGAGCAAAACCTGGCCTTGCTGAAGACCTTCTCTTTGCCATAAGGGCTTGAAGTGGGCTGGTGGTGAGAGGGCTTGGCTAAAGGTTAGGCTGATAAGATATGGAAGGATGGTTTACTAAGTAATCTCTAATACCCAGTTCTCCTACCCTCCCTGTAGGTATTTCATCATAATATGCATGTATTCTAAAGACTTCCTCCCACAACTGGTTCTTGAGCTAGTCAAGCTAAGGCTCAGGGTCAGCCATTGGCAAAACTGGTTTTCTTTACAGTACTCTATTTTGCTCTCCAGTCAATATTTTCTCCACCCAACCCCAAATATATGCTTCACTGATCAGCATTTTCATGGTAGCCCTAAGCCTCCCAGAAAACTCCTCTTTCAGGTTGGATCCATCTGGAATTCCTTCCCTAGGGGCTCAGCTCTAAATCCAGCCAATATGACAAACTAAGGCCTGCTGAGATGTTAATGGGGGTTAATGAGTTATTCTCACTCAGGCCCAGCTTGAGGTG
This sequence comes from Myotis daubentonii, assembly GCF_963259705.1. Lineage (NCBI taxonomy): Eukaryota > Metazoa > Chordata > Mammalia > Chiroptera > Vespertilionidae > Myotis > Myotis daubentonii. Next base: position 2,425,184 of record NC_081861.1, on the reverse strand, counting down.
ATATAGTTAACGGTCTACTAAATGATTCCATGGCATAATTTCCCCCTTCTCTTCCTCACCATTCCCACTGGCCTGCTGTAATTCTGAAAAAGTCCAGCATGAATCATTTATTTGAGTTAATAAGCGAGTATGTGGCCCGAAAGTTAAGTTCTTAAGCAAGAATGTGCTGAAACAACAAGGCGATCTTAGCAAGAACCCCGTGTTCAGACAAAAGCTACCAGTTTGGTTTCCGTGGGCAAGGTGATTCAGGGTAGGGAAAATACAAATAGTGTCCCCTCTGTACTTAAACAAAGTAACTTGTTTTATTTTTCCCTGAAGCTCATTCCTCTCAAAGCTGCCTATTCATATCAGATCTGGAACATTTGCCAAGTACCCTACCCCAGGGCATATGCTCATGTGAAATATTTGAAATAACTAAGAATGTAACTAGTCAACTGGACTGTTAACATTTAGTCTGTTTTATACTCCTAAATATTAAAAGATCTTTCTTAAATCTTGTTGGTGTGCTCAGCCTGTCGTGCTTTTTTTTCCTGGACCTGCTGTATACCTAGCTGTGTCTTAAAAGCAAGTTGGTGTATTCATGGTTCTGAAAACTTATTCTGTACAGCAAAAAATAAAAATTAAAAAAAAAATTGGATGGCTTTCAGAAATGTCAGGTTTGGGTCCAAATGCCTCGGGATGAGACAAATTGTCCTTTCACTGAGATCATCTTCACAGTGGAGGCTGTGTTGTGTGGAAATCAACAAAGACCACCCGTATGAGAACAAAGGCTATTTATTTCAAAGCTTGCTATGCTAGTAGCAAGGGAGTCAACTGCAATCACCTGTGTTTTGGCAGACTCAAAGTCAGGCAGATGAATGGGAAAGCTTCATAGTGGAAAAAGAGGAAGGCTTTAGGCGTACTCTCATTGGAGGCTGTTGGCATGGGGGAGCTGGAGGTGGGTTAACTGGCAGTAGGGCATTCTATGTGATGGTTAGTGTGCATGTCTGACTTTCTCTGGCTGGTCCTAAGTTGACAGTGGAGACATACGTTAGGGAAACTGTCAGTTATGAATCATGTCCTGGCCATTGGGGGCTGATTGTTATAAGAGTTATTATTTGGCTTTTTGTATTCTTGCAGAGATAGCAACCTGATTTTCTACAAGTCTGACTTATAGATATCAGGTTGGGCTGGTTACCATAGATAATGATTTTGTTTCATGGGCTGGTTGCTGTAGGTTGTGGGTGAGAATTCTATTTTTATATATGGTCTGGCCATGTTTTCCATGTAGAATTTTAAAATTCTTATGTAGTTAGATCTGTCAATATTTTTCTGTTTTGTTTTTTTTAAGAAAAGAAATCATAGAGGAAGAAAAACAGACTTTCCAATTCTATTATGGTAGCTTTCACCTGTATTTTTCTTGAGCACATCTCTTCTAAATAATTGAAAATGTGTTAAGACAAAAACTAAGAAAGTTTAAAAATAAGAAATATATATTTTATTTATTTCTAGTCCATCCAAGTTTTAATATTTATAACATATAAGGAGTAGTATAAATCAATAAAAAGACAAAGAACCCAACAGATATATGAACAAAGTATATATACAGGCAATTTACAGAATATGAATAACCAAATAAACATATGAAAAGATGAGTAACCTAACTAATAATGCAAAAACGCAAATTAAAACAAAAATAAGACCTTTGGCAGCTATTGTTTGGGAAAAAGTTAAAGGAAATGAGGCAACAAGATTCTTGCACTCCTTACCCCATACTTTGCTCCATACTACCTCTAGTATTTTGGAAGCTATTTTTCTTATATTCATGCTAGTGCTTGCTTTTTGGTTATGAATTAATGTTTTTCTAGCAACATCTAAAATTTCAGTGTTGGTAACCTACCTTTAATCTTTCATTTTCTGTCTTCTTTCTCCCAATATCCTTTGGCTGAATTAAGTAGTGTACTGGAAGATGGAACAGAGTGATTCTCTCAGGTAATTTTTTCAACTATGTCTATTCTGTTACTCAAACTATTTATTTTTATTACCATAAATCATGTTTTCAATTTCTAGGAACTGGTTTTATCTTTTTCATAGCAATCTGTTTTGCTTTTCTGGGTTAGTTTTTTTCCTTTTTTTGAATCTCATGAGCTGTGGATTTTAAGACACCCCTTTATATTTCAGATGAATCCTCCTGTTTTATCTGCAATTGAAATAATGCTTTACCATGACAGAAGTCTTGAAGATTGTAAGTGGGGAAACATCACACCTAGTTAGTTGAATCAGAAAAGGCTTTATGTAGTGGTTTATAACAATTGCTTTTTCAGATGGGTAAGATTTAAACTACCAAAAATGGGTGAAGCATTCCTGGTTGAAGGAAGAGCAGTAACAAATGCAGGCCAGTACAACCTTTTCAGAAAACAAGAAGCTGTATAGTTTGATTGGAATGTAGGATGGTATGATGAGGGAGGAGTAAGTGGGAATGCTGGAAAGGTGTTTGGGGGGCATCATTTGGAGGGCCTAACCTTGAGTGCCAGGGAGAAGACTTTGAACCTAGTCTGACATTGAGGAGATGCTCAAAGGATTTGAATGAAAGCATAGTATAACTGAAGATGTTGTTCTGAAAGATTAATCTGGCTACAGTGTGCAGAATGGATTTGAGTGGAGACTGTAGCAGAAGGACAAGTCAGGGAGACTACTAAATTACTTCAAGTAAGGTGTAATGAGGGTTTGAACATGTGGAAATTGAAATATTTCACACTCTATGCAGGATTTGGGTATCTAGATTAGAAAGTATCTTATGCAAAGAAATAGTTGTATTTTTATGTTCTAAGAATCAAACATAACAGAATATGGTGATAAAATGCAGAGTGGCCAAAAATGTGAACTCTTGCTATATTAACAAGAAATTCACTCTTTCCTCTCTTGAAACATTCATTGAACTGTTTCTCATATTTCAACAAATGACATTGACAATATGTACGGAATGAGAACTGCATCGTTTGATGAGTTCTTCCAAGACCTAATCTTTAGAAATGTGCTTCTTAAAATGAATTTTCAATTTTTCCTCTGGAATTCTTAACTAAACAGTATTTCTCTTTTACTTTTAGCATGTATCAGAATAATTGTATCGATCTTGTTTCTTGAGTACTTTCCAGGAAAATCTGCATTCTGAAGCTTTTCTTAACTTTAGAGACCCAAGGGAACTGAGGCATAGAGAACTTCAATGTAGCCAGCCCCTCCACTGCTCCCCTCCCAATAAAGCAAGCTGAAGTGAGACTAGGATAAAAGAGTTTAATTTGCTGGGTTATAGCACATCTAACTGAATTTGTTTTACCTCCTGGGACTAAATATCAGTACTGCAAGAGCTGGAGGTGAGGATTGGAAAAATACATAGATTTTCAGAGTACATTGTATTCCACCGTGTGCCTCCCAGACCCATCTCCTCATCCTTCCAGGACTTATGCACCAATTGCCTTAGCCTCTGGGAGTGCTATCAGCCCTCGCTGGGAAAATTTCCTTGCTCAATGTCATACCTTTTTCTAAGACAAATATGCATCTAGTGGTTTGTCTATATGAGGGTATGAATGCCCAGCCCATCAGTCCAGTTTGGGACAATTTTGAATGGCCATCCTGACTTCAGAGTTCCTCATGGAATTGGCTGAGGCCTTCTGTATGAGTGTCCTATTACTAACTATAACAAATTAATATAAATTTAGGGGCTTAAAACAACCAAAATTTGTTATGTTATAGTTCTGGAGGTCAGAAGTCTGAAATTAAACTCACTGGGTTAAAATTAAAATGTCAGCAGAGCTGCCTTCTTTCTGGAAGCTCTTGGGGTAGAATCCATTCCCTTGCCCTTTTCAGCTCTTAGAGGTTTCCTGCATTCTTTGGTCCATGACCCTCTTCTTTCATCTTCAAAGCAGTAGCATAGCATTTTCTCTCCTCTCTTACCTCTCCTTCCATCCTTACTTCTCCGACTCTCAGCCTCCTGCCTACTTCTTTTCCTTATAAGGACCCTAGTGATTACATTAGACCCAACTGAATAATTCAGGTTGATCTTCCCATTTCAGGATCCTCAATTACACATGTAAAGCCCCTTTGGCCATCTAAGGTAACATCCGCAGGCTACAGGGATCAGATTGCAGATGTCTTTGGGGAGGGGTCATTCTGCCAGCCACAACTTTTTGTGGCTGCGCCACAGGCAGACTTCTTCTTCTGCCCTCAAATGTCCACAGGTGTCGATCCTAAGAGCATTCCCACTAAACTACCTGCACACAAATATCCATCTGTAGTCTGCTCCTCAGTAGACCTAACGCCAGTGGTCGGCAAACTCATTAGTCAACAGAGCCATATATCAACAGTACAATGACTGAAATTTCTTTGGAGAGCCACATTTTTTAAACTTAAACTATATAGGTAGGTACATTGTTACTCACTTAATTAGGGTGCTCCTAAGGCTTAGGAAGAGCCACACTCAAGGGGCCAAAGAGCCGCATGTGGCTCGCGAGCCGCAGTTTGCCGACCATGGATTATAGCAATATGGGGGGGGGGGGCGGAGGGGGGACAGGGGGAGAGTGGGACATCTGTAGTACTTTCAACAATAAAGATAATTTTTCAAAAATGTAGTGGATGATGTTACGGCTGTTGACTAGCTCCCTATGCAGACTGTCCAAACCCCACCTTCTGTGTATTTTCCTCTTCATGATTTATACCTGCAGCCTTCCTTATAGAAGTCCCCTTGAACTGTTAGCGTTGCCTCATCTGGAGACATTGAGAGCCTGGCAGTTTATGTGCCCACCGGTGGCCCATAGCCAAGGGCTGACTGGCCCAGCAGTGCAAAAAGCCACCCCCGACCCCCCGCCTTGAGGTGGGGCAAACTTTGGTGTGATTTACATTCCAGAATTCCCCAAGACTGTGATTACCTAGAATCTCACTCTTGGTTTGTTTCTTCCCCAACCCTGCTCCGCTCCCCTTACTCCCTGATTGCTTCCTACTGGGAGCACTTCCTTCCAGGATAGATCACTGACACATGAATCTTCATCTCAGGTTCTGCTTCTGGGGACAGGACTAAAATCTAAGGATGTGTCATCAAGGTTGCCTCTGTAGGCAACAAGACTCTCATTCTCTTAGACTTTACAGGAGCACAGGGTGGCGCGGAGGGGAATGAAGATACCATGCCTTATTTCATCCAGTCGATAACTCATAACAAGGTTTCATACTTTGTCTCTCTAAGAATATGAATATTCAAAAAATTATAAAGCATTATGGGAAACATTAATCTTTTACAAAGCTCATTTCCTCTGTGCTTTACATTCTCAATAATGAGAATGAGACTTAGTGTATGTTTTCAGCTATAAGGTTTTAGTGAAAACAGTATTTAATTTATGTGATAAATAAAAGCAGTATTTAATATATGTGATAAAATAACAACAATGTTTTAATTTCCCCAATCCTTTCTGGGTATGTGATATTACATGAGGTGCCTCTGAGTGAAAAAAATAATAGGAATAATAAATTGCCATTTTATAAAATTCAGTAAAGACTTTTTTTACATACTTCTCAGAAAATGAGAACATGAATGACTAAATTGACTGGATATCAAATCCATTTGGAAATCATGTGCTTTCTAATTCCTTCTTTTGAAGTGATTCAAAGGTGGACCTAATTTAGTTATCAAATTATACATAAAAAATCTGGATTTATATCTGAAGAAACCCAAAGCACTAACTTGAAAAAATTTATGCACCCCTAAGTTCATTGTTTGTTCTTTACAATAATCAAGCTATGGAAGAACTCAAGTGCCCATCAAATAGACAAGTGGATAAAAAACTAGTGGTACAGCCCTGACCGGTTTGGCTCAGTGGATGGAGCGTCGGCCTGCGGACTCAGGGGTCCCAGGTTTGATTCTGGTCAAGGGCATGTACCTTGGTTGCGGGCACATACCCAGTAAGGAGTGTGCAGGAGGCAGCTGATCAATGTTTCTCTCTCATCGATGTTTCTACTTCTCTATCCCTCTCCCTTCCTCTCTGTAAAAAATCAATAAAATATATTTTTTAAAAAGAAAAGAAAATGTTTAAAACAACAACAGCAAACAAACAAACAAAAACTAGTGGTACATATACAGAATGGCATGTTATTAAGGCTATAAAAAAAAGAACAAAATCTTACCATTTGAAACAGCATGGATGGACCTAGAAGGTATTATCTTAAGTGAAGTAAGTCAGTTGAGAAAGACAAATACCATATGATGTCACTTATATTTGGAATCTAAAGAACAATATAAATGAACAAAACAAAAGCAGACTCAGATACAGAGAACAGACTGATGGCTGCCAGAGGGGAGGGGACTTAATGAAAAAGATGAAGAGATTGACAAGTACAGATTGGTAGTTACAACATAGTCACAGAGATGTAAAGTACAGCGTAGGAAATATAGTCAATCCTATATAATAAAAGGCTAATATGCAAATCGACCAACTGGTGAAAGGACTGGTCGCTATGATGTGCACTGACCACCAGGGGGCAGACACTCAATGCAGGAGCTCGCTCTGGTCATCAGTGTGCTCTCACAGGTGGAGCGCCACTCAGCCAGAAGCCTCCGGGCAGCGCTTAGGATGTCCGACTGTTGGACATACCCCAAGGGCTCCCGGGCTGTGAGAGGGTGCAGGCCAGGCTGTGAGACCACCCCCCCTTGAGTGTACGGATTTCGTGCATTGGGCCTCTAGTAATGTAATAACTATGTATGGTGCCTGTTGTGTTCTGGAAATATCAGGGGGAACACTTTGTAAAGTATATAATTATCTAACCACCTGAAACTAATACAATGTAATATTGAATGTAAACTGTAATTGAAAAAAATTTTTAAAAAGATAAAAAATTCTTTTTGATGATATATCCACCATTGACTTTTAACATACATCTGGCAATGGAATGTTTTTGCGAGAACAGCAATTTCTATTCATTTACTTACCTAGGCAAAAAAGTTTCCTTTTTTTATTTTATTGTTTTAACAAGGCTTCTTAATTCTTACATCTATAAACATAATACAAATTTACTGTAACCTTTTAGAAATACCGAATATATTATTTACTTCATCTCATGAAAGGCTCTTTCTGTGCCCAGGTCTGGCGCACTCTCTGATGACTGCAGTGAAAAGCACCCCTGCACTATACATTTTTGTTTGCTTATTTTTCTTTGCCTTACTGTTAAGCAAGGGAGTATAACTTGGGTTGTATTTCTCCTAGCTCTGTGTCACAAGGAAACTGGAGACTTGTTTACTAATTAATAAAAAGAAGTGGCAGAGAGTCCTTTTATGACATTCTTTCTGCAGACAAAATAGCATTCGCTCCATTACTTTGGAATGACTTGGCAATATGCTTTCAATCCAAGGCCACAGTGTTTGTTATATAATTAAGGAACTCTAAGACACCAATAAAAATTTAGTAATGCATATATTTCTTTGATGGGATTTGATTATCTGACAGTGTTAGCATCTTCAATTATGCATTTTCTAGGAAAGCGATTTTTAAACAACCTATTATCCATGATAACCAGCCCTACATTAATTGGGAGTTAGGATTTTCCAAAACTAACTGAATTTACTTATAATTTTGTTATAGTTCATACAAATGAGAGCTCATCAATATAACTATTGTATTCATTGTACTAGTTAATATCTTAACATTATTAAAACCAGGAAAAAAAAAACAGTGAAAATTCCTTGTTGTTATAGTAAATTTTAAAAAAATGTGTTTTTATTTTTTATTTTTTTTCAATTTTTTTATATATATTTTATTGATTTTTTTACAGAGAGGAAGGGAGAGGGATAGAGAGTTAGAAACATCAATGAGAGAGAAACATTGACCAGCTGCCTCCTGCACACCTCCCACTGGGGATGTGCCCACAACCAAGGCACATGCCCTTCACCAGAATCGAACCTGGGAGCTTTCAGTCCACAGGCTGATGCTCTATCCACTGAGCCAAACCGGTTTGGCAGTTTTGACTTTTTTAGAGAGAGAGGAAGGGAGAATGACAGAGAGGTAGGAACATTGAGAGAGAAACATTGATTGGCTGTCTCCTGCACGCTCCCTACTGAGCATCATACCTGTAACTCTGACATGTGTCCTGACCAGGAATTGAACCAGTGGCCTCCTTGTTAATGGGTCGATTCTAACCACTGAGCTACACCAGCCGGGCTATAGTAAATTTTAATTTTTATAAAAATCTCATAATCATTGCAAAGAAAATGTGAAAATCAAGTTGATGGTGAACTAGACTGTTTGATTTGAAGTGCTCCTGAGGGAATGAATAAGAGAGAAGGGGGAAAAATAATCATGCCACAATGTACTCCATAAAATAAACAGCTTCATCATACATCAGTGCTTGAAATATATGAGAGTGAACATTAGAATTGCAAATGAATTGGGAGAGGGAAGAACTCTGCTTTTACATGATTTTGTTTTGCATTAGGCTAGGGGATTGTTTTCTACTATAAACTAAGAATTAATTCCCAAGTTCAAGCAGAAGCATGGACAAAAATTACCCTATTAATGGTGTGATAATTAAATAGATGCTTTGTTGATGGTCTCTTTTTAAATCATGTAAGTGGAACCTACTGAACTTGATTAATTAGAAAAAGAAATAGCATTCATGGCAGCAAAATACCTTACCACAAACATATGTCTAATTCCTAAAACATGACACTCTGTTTTAAATATGTGCAGGCTCCCTAGTTTTGGGGTTGTATATTTGGATGAAGAAGCAGATACTGCCTGATTAAATGACCTAGTCTTGGGATGCTGACATACATGGTTTGATTGTAAGTGCCCCCGAGAGAATGAACAATAATCAGTAACCCCCTACTTCATGCTGCTTCCCAATTGCTGATTCTTGCTTTTCTAACAGGTTAAATGGGTTTTTCCACCTTGATTATTAGTACTATATTTGGGGATTTTTCTACCTAATCTTATTTTGAATGCAAGCATGATGCATTTCCTCCTCGGTCCATAGAGGAGACTGCAATGGGAATTAGATAGATACAAATCTGAATATAGAACATAGTTCTAAATGGGTGATCTCAGGAAATTCACTCTAGGACTTAGGGCTGGGAGTTTGATTACCATTTACAAAGGATTTAATGTCTTTATTTACCCCTAATGGATCTGCTCCATAAATCCCCACAAACAAGTACTTAGGAAAGTGTGATATGTATATCCAAAATTAAACCCATCTTTACATGGATGAATAAAGCAGCCCAAGGTCAGTGTGGGAAACCTGGCATCTGTTCCCGTGCTCTAGTCACTCAACTTTAGCTGCTGCATGTCAGGATGAAGCCATTGAATATCCATTCTATGTGGTATAGAATCCAGGGTCATGTCTAGGGTACTTTTCAACTTGAGAAAATCTAGATAAAAATGAAAGATCAATAAGAGACAGAAGGTGCTGTGTGTGTACATGTGAGTATCTTCTGGGCAGTAAGGAGAGAAGACATGAGACCCAATTTGGCATTCAGAGTGAGAACCACCGAACTGTGAGTGTGGACCTGGGAAGACACTGGGGCACTTATCTCAGAGTGGATGTGGCTCTTCTCTTGCTTGAAAACCCTGTATTAACTACATTAGAGGAAGTTACCTTGCAAGGGAATACCAAATTTCATAAAAACCTACTGCCACCACCCTCTGTTGCATCCAGGCCCATAACTGCAGGGGAGAAAATAACTTAAAAATTGGTAAAACGGCAAGGTTTTACTAGATTGTATCAGTGATAATCTGGAAAACACATATATGAGAATGAATTCTAAAGGCACTAAACCAAGGAGGATGAAATATAACATTGGCTAAATATACCTATTATTAATGAACTAGAGGCCCAGTGCATGAAAACTCATGCACTGGAGGGGTGGGTCCCTTGGCCCAGCCTGCCCCCTCTCACAGTCTGGGAGCCCTCAGGGGTGGGAGGTGCCCTAGTGATCAGGGGAAGGCGACACCCCCACCACACCTCTGCTGCTGCCACGGCCGGCAGCACAAGCCTTGGCCGGCCTTGGTTACCTGAGCCTCAGGCAGCCCTGGGTGGCTGGGCAGCCACCATCGGAGGCTTGCCTGTGCCTCGGGTGGCTCTGGGCGGCTGGAGGGGCTGAGGAGATTGGGTGCTGCCATCTTGTGGCTGTGGGTACTGCCATCTTTAAGGGCGTGGCAGTCAATTAGAATATTCCCTCCTTATTGGCTGTGGGCGTCGCCATCTTTGGGGGGGCAGCAATTAGCATATTCTCTCCTTATTGGCTGTGGGTGCTGCCATCTTTGTGATGGCGTGAGGGTCAATTAGGATATTCCCACCTTATTGGCTGTGGGCGCTGCCACCTTTGTGATGGTGTGAGGGTCAATTAGCATATTCCCTCTTTATTAGATAGGATTCGTTTTCATACAACAACTCAGCAGTCTCTACAGTTCAAATTGGACTCCATATACTACCTGAAACAGCTGGGAGTGGTTGACTAAAGCCTGAACAAAAGAGTGGCCGATAAGGTTGGGATATGCACAAATCACGTCCACTAGAAGAGGGAAGTAGAAGGAAGGAGGGTGTTAGGGTGAATGAGGCAGCGCAGATGATGCTCTATTTTAGGGTCAGCTCCTCTTTGGTAACTGGAAGATACCTGACCAGCCTCTACATTGGCCAATCCTATGGCATAAAGGGTATAGCCCCACTAAAATGATCAGGTCTCTGTGTTACTCTGCTTTGCAAGCTCATTTTATGTGTAGACAGAGAATTTAAAAAGCAATATTTATGCCCATTCTTGTTACAAACTGACTGTAAGCAATATGATTGCATCAAGTGTTCTCTATGTTTACCAAACTATTTCAGAGGAAAACCTTCCAAACAGCTGCTTTATGGCTACAATGAACATCTTCTTTATAATTTCCCTTGTCAAAACAGCCTGTCCCACATTCTCTCTCCCAACCCTGACTCTTCAGTTTGCAGGGGAAGAAATATGAGCTAATGAGGGAGAGGGGAATGGAGTTTAGCAAAACAGCTGAAGAGGTGCCTTGAAGATACTCAAAGCAAGCTTGACCATTTTTCACCCTTCCTTAAAAATGCATGGAAATGATCCAATTAGTTGGAGAACAGAGTTTTTTTCTTCATTTGTAAAAAGATGAACAGTGAGAAAACACTGGCTGAAGTTTTTAAAGCTGAATATCAAGAGGATCCCTAGAAAAGAAAGAGATAATGTTATGGATGACAGCAAGTAAGGGCATAAGGAATTTATCAAGAATGCTGAGACAGATTTCAATGATGCAGAGAGGGAAATTTATGAACAAGTGACTGGGAGAAAGAAAAACTCAGAATGAAGAATGACATCAAATTTGCTTGTGCCTGAACTGACTGGGGCATGGAGGAAGAAAAATAGCATATGTGTGAAGACTATGTGAGGCACACTGCTCTGATCAGAAGTGCTATATGAACCTGGCTGCTCCTATGACATCATTCCATGGATCCTAGGAAAGTCTCTCCTATCCTCTCTTCCTGCTGTATCTTTGAAATTTGCTGTTAGGAATTACTTTATTATGTGTTCTTTCCCCTATAGTTTTGTTTTGAAACTTGCAGCACCGAGGATGAACTTGGTTTTGTGGCTGTATTCTGTAAACACTTTCTGATTATTTTGAAAATGTGAAGTGTGACATTTCATGTTTAGTGGGGGAATGACTACATGTGACATGTTTGAGAGCACTGGGCATGCACTTGATATGTGGGACATTAGAAAGAAGGGTGCCAAAAAGAGAGGAAAAGATCTGCACTTCCTATTTTCCCATCAGCTTTTGGCCATGGGAAAATAATGTGGTGAAGTCAGTGTTGCAAGTTCAAATCCCAACCTGAACTTATTTTTTTTAGTTTAATGTTATAATATTTATAAACATAAATCACAAGTTAAAAGTTATAATATTTATAACCACATAACTATAAATCACAAGTTAAAAGATGTAAATCACAAGTTAAAAGTAGATAATATCTCTCCTTGAATTCCATCATACTAATAGAGCGACTGCTTTCATTTTCTGTGTTCCTTTCCAGTATTTATTCTTATACATATTTTAAATAACGTTTGTAATTATAGAATACTAGAGGCCCGATGCTCGAAATTCATGCCAGAGTAGGCCTTCCTTCCTCCGGCTGCTGGCACCGGCTTCCCTCTGGCACCCAGGACATGGGCTTCCCTCACAGCCCTGGCTTCGTCTGGAAGGTCATCCAGAAGGACATCCGGTCTAATTAGCATATTACAATTTTATTATTATAGATTTTATATTTTGATTTTCTACATGAAATACTTTTTTCATGTTGTTACACAGTCTTCGTAATAATAGTTTTTTATGGGTTTCTCTTCTATGATTTACTCAATTGTATTCCTATACGACAATGGTGCTGGTTTGCAATTTTTGCACTAGAGAGCAGTCTCAAATTTGAGAACAGGAACTATTTGGTCAAAAGGTTATGAATGGTTAGACAGCTTTTGAGACATTGGTGGATTGCTTTCCAAAATATTTTTGGCAATTTAAAATCCACCAAGCATTTCCACCTCACTTGCTAGCATTGTGTTTTATCATTTTAAATGATTCTATTATTTTAATGGTTTAAAACGTGATTGTATTGTTTTAGCATATACTATTTCTTTGAGGGTTGCCAAGGTTTAATGGGTTCCCCCATATGTTTGAAATTTTCTCAAAATAAAAAGTTAAAAAGTATATATGTAGCAATTTTACAAGAAGTTGCAGGATGAATACAAAGATTTCTGAATACCTTTATCCTAATGCAGCAATTGGAAACATTTTGCCAGATTGGTTTATTGTTTTTTATATATATAAGTAATACTTTTTCTGAACTATTTGAACATATGCTGAATACATCATACTCCGTTACCCATCAGCAATATTGTATTATGTTACATTTCCTGAATTTTATCATTACCCTATTGTTATGTAAGAAAATATCCTTGTCCTTAGGAAAGACACATTTTAATTTAATCTCATCTAAAATTCATATTTCAGTTTTACAGATTATTTTAATAATATCATTAAGAAAAACCTTCTTTCCTGTCTATGAGCATGGACAGGAAATTCATGAGTATGCATGCACTTAGCTGTTGTGTTTCTTTAGTTTCTTTTAATAGGGAACATTTTTTTCAACATTATTTGTCTTCAATGATACTGACATTTTTGGAGAATATGGGCCAATTATTTGTAGAATATTCATTAGTGATCTAGTAAATGTTTAATACTTATATTTCTGAAAAAAATCCTGCTACCTAGTATTTGACAATTTCCATGATATAAATATTCCCACGGTGGCTGCTGTTAAGCTACCAATGTGATATCGGTGGATGTGTCTTTGGAAAGAACTGTGCAGTCAGCTGTCCTGAGCTGTATGCATGCTCCAACTCTAGCACATCACAGAATGTCCCTCAATTTGGGTTGGTCTGCTTGTTTCCTCACAAATAGAATAGGTTATACATTTTTGTCAGGAATGCCAATGAAATGATGTTATGTTTTTCTCAGTACATCATGTCAGGAGACTTGTAATATAGCTATGTCTCACCTGTACTTATCTTAGAGTGAGAAAAAATGTGGGGTGTGTGCGTGAGTGTGCGTGTGTGTGTGTGTGTCTGTGTGTGTGTGTAAAATGTAATTTTATTTCCCCTCAATATATGAAATGGATCAAGTGGGGATAAGGGAATGTTCTGGTTGAAGCAAAGGAAGTCAGGTGCCCAATTTCCATGATCCCCACACTGTATCCTTGAGAGGGCTGTGAGTTGCACAGTGTGGAAACCACTATCCTAAATGGAGGATGAGTGTTTCTATTCAAAGGGCATGGGGTTCTAATTATCCATGAATGTTGTGCAATGTTAATAGGAAAGATTTGTTTACTTATTATTAATATCATGCCTGTCCAGAGGTCAGTTTCTCATTTAATTATCTCATCTTTATTTCTTCAAGAATGGTATACTTTGGTTTAACTTAGCTCTGTGACAATAAATTTGTCACATAATTTACATGGATGTAATTTTGTCATCGGCAAAAGGAGAAAGATATTATAGTCATGGATCCTTGGGTCTGTATGGGAAAAGACTTTAAAATTCCAATTCAGACTGTTCCCAGAGGGGCTAGCCTAAGTCACCATAAAACAACCGAGGAACAAATAGATCCAGAAACATAGAAGCAGGGAACAGACTAACGAATATCAGAGGGAAGTTGGGGGTGGGTGGGTGGGTGGGTGGGAAGAGATCAACCAAAGAGCTTGTATGCATCTATACATAACCCATGGACACACAGACAATAGGGTGCTGAAGGTGGGGGCGGGGCAAGTCAATGAGGGGAAAGGGAGAACATATATAATACTTTCAACAATAAAGATAAATTTAAAAAATAGCTGCAGGACTGTCACCCCATGCTCTCTGAGCTTCATCTTCCTCAAATTGGAAATCTCTAAGTGTGTTCCAAACAAAAGACAGCACTTCTTCAGCTCTTAGCTACAGAAGTCTGTTCTTCCCCAAGATTCTCATACTCTGTCAGATTTCACCTTCTTTGGGTACTCATGGTTCCTCCTATTTGTTAGGTCGGAGAGAGCCCAGGATCAGATACATGCAGACCTGCGATGAGATCATGGACTCCCCCTGGCATTTCTGACAGATCAGCGTGCCAGACACAGATGCTGGCTTCTCCCTGAATCCACACGACCCCCTGCAGCTGAAACTTCCCCAGCTGAATACCTCAGCTCATGTCCCGCCCCTCACCCAACTGCAGAATAAAAAAAGCGCCCCCCTCCCTGTTGGCGCCGATCCACGTGCCCTGTCTTTGGAGTCCGTGGGTCGCCCAGGGATGCAGAATAAAACCTCTCCTTTCTTCCTTTTCTGATCAACTCTCTTTATTTCCTACGCCGCGTCCTGAGCTGTAAGGTCCCAAGACCCCCGGTGAGTCCGACGGAGGGGGCGACGACCCCAAGTCAAACGCGGAGACCGAAACTTGATGCAAAAGCAAGAGGTTCTTTATTACAAGCGCAGCGCAGGGGCTCTCAGGCAGACAGACAGCAACACAAGGGAAGTGCTGGCTGACTGGAGCCCCGAGCAATTGCAGGACATGAGTTTATAAAGGCAAAAACCACACGCAGGTGGCCGGTAAAACAGGGAACTAGGTTAACAGTTAACAGTTGACTCATCTCCTAGGGGGCAGACCTGTGTTAGTAGTTGACTCCTTTCCTAAGGGGCCGGGTGGTCTGTCTTTACACATACCGATCCCAAGAAGAGATAAGATAGCTATGCTATGACCAGACCAGGGCACCAGAGCTTACTGGAAAGGTCAGTTAAGAGGGGGAAGGGAGGTTTCAGCGGCCTTACATTCCCCCCTTTTCTTTGAACTTCCGTCTCAATCATGAGACGGACTGCACTTTTATTTCACCGTCGCTAGGGGCCCATAGTGAGCACACAGATCTATCAACTGAACTATTTTATACACTCAACAAATGGTCCGGTGGAAGGGAAAGAAACCATTTTAGCTTTAACAACTTCTATTGAAATAGGATTTTTCTTCTTAAAATTCCTCCATGGCTATTAAAAAGCCAAATCAAGATAAATTTATTTACTGCCCTGATGTTTGCATAAACACAACAAGAATGGTAACTGACTACCTTTGCTGGAATTTCATGGTTGAACCTTAATGTGCCCCGTAGGGCCAGGAAGCCAAGCCATCCAGCTGCCATCAAGCCTGCCTGCAGTATCTGCTGAGTTAGGTGAATCCCTCACCTGTAGCAACTCTACCTGAGCCCACGCTCCAGGCTTTAAGGCCCATCTCAGTAGCCCTCCTACTCGTTGCGGCCCAGAGTGTGTGGGGGTTTCGCAGGGATGCAGAGGCATCCTTATTGCTCCCCTTCTACTCTTACCAACTGCCAGTGATGGTAGGGCATGGGCCTGACGCTCCAGCGCCAGCCATCTTCAGGGCTCCCAAGCAGGATACCAGGCTTTCTTCGTGGCATTCTTAGTGGCTTCAAGTCTTTAGAGCTCAGGCAGGGTTCTTTAAAACATGATACTCCAGTCAAAGTTTTCCGTTAATAAAACCATTATTAGGAACCAGTCTCATTGGATCTATGTAAAGATACGTACTTATTTAGCATTGCCAGATTTCGGAGGAATTACATAAGGAGAAAAATATACTGATGTACTCTAAGATTTTCTGACTTTCCTTGCTAATTCCTTTTCATGGGTTTAAAACAAAACAGTAGTTGTTGGTATAAAACCTTCTTTCTATGCATAACCATGCCTCAGACTTTCTAGTCTAAATAGGCTTTTTCCAGCTTCACTACCCCTGACATGGGCATGGTGACCCAGGCCTGCAAGACAGTATTACAGGCTGTCAACTGTTAGCTGTCTCTCAACAGAGACCAAAACCTGATGGGCACCCTTCCCTGCCCAGTTGGGCACCTGCCCCCTTGGCAGCTAGGCACCCTTTACTTTTGGGGGTCACCCCACACAGCTCCCTTCCAGGACAGCCAACATACATTCAAACCTGCAAAAGAATCAAAGGTTAATATAACATAAACATAATATTGGCATCATGGCCGCTTCAGGTAGCCAAATCTACCACTAAACATGTGATTCTATAAATGGTCCTTGTCTCTTTGGAGCCATGTCCATGAAGATGCAGGCATTATCTAAGTGTATTACACAGTATTGTGGGGGCTCCTGGTGACAGGAGCGATCGCGAGTCCTGTTACCGGCATCAGGCAGGTCAAGCACTCCGTAGCTTGAGCTTGAGCAGGTTGGGTTGATTTCGATCGATCGATGCTCCATTTGGTGATGAAGTCTTTCCGGGTGGACCCAGGTTGTGATGCCGCCTACCTTGAGAGCGGTGGGGGTCGTCAGCCCCACAATGTAGGGATCCTTCCAACGTGCCTCTAGGGTCTCCCGGCGGTGCCTTCTGATGTAGACCCAATCTCCTGGTCTGTGCTGATGAGGAGTTGGGGTTGGGCTGGTCTCATAGATGGCGCGGAGGCGTGGCCAAATGTCCTTGTGCGCCCTCTGGAGCCCTCTCAAGGAAAGAGATAGGTAAAGAAAAAGCGACCCAGTCCTCGACAGTCTCTGAGTCAGATTCCTCCTCTCTTGGAGAACTTCAAAGTCCTGATGGCTTCTAGGTAACCCTGTTTATCAGTTACAGCGCTCTGCTTTCTTGCCTTTCTATCAGTTCCCTTTGTGGCAGAGCAGCAACCAGGCCTCTTTCAAGGGAGTGCACTAGAAGGGGTACCAGCCCCTCCTTTGCTAGCAGCAACAGGTACCAAACCCTTTCAGTACATTTGACCAGCTTCATTCCTGCCCACCGTTACAGATTCTAAGGCCCATTGTCTTCCTTTAACCAGCAAGCTAAATGACACTGGCCTGTATTATTTAATTCAGCACAGGCAGGGGGAAGGGCCCATGGAATCTCTGCCCTGAGGAACTGTGAGCCCCACCCTTAAATGTCCCAATCAGACTAGAAAAGCCACAAATACCTTTTAAATCTACCCCAGAATTCCAAAATCCCAACCTAGCATAGAATATACTTCCACATTTACATGAACAAATAATTATACCCAAGTAGACATACAAACATTAAATAAACATTTGTACTTACATCCTTTCAGTGAACAAATACTTTTACAGTCTTGGGATCTTGAGCAGACAGGAACAGATGGGGAGGGCTCCCTTTCTCACATCCACCATTAGTGACCAGTCCCAGCTCACTGGTATATTATTCATTTAATATATATTTTTTTCTTTTATTATATCAAGGCCATGCTTTTCAGGTAGCTAGAACTTTTAGCCTTAATTCTTAGGTGATTAGCAATACATTTTAAGAGACACAGAAAAAAGAAAAATCTTTCTTGGGTAACCTAGGTAAAACTTAGGAAAACATTTTCAACACTTAAAAACAGTTCTCAACATAATAGGATTTAGTCTTGACCATGGAATCAATTACTTTTAATTTGTTTATGATATTATGTATAACTGTGGTTCTACTGCTATCATACCACTGAAATTATATTAAGACCGTGATTGCTAATTTATTAAGTATTAAATAAATCCACGAGGCTAGCACACTTTTTGCCCCATCCCCATTTCCGCAGTAAAAGTCCGCCTTAAAACTCCACCTCTGAAATTCTATCCTCCCTTAGTAAGCAGACACTCCTTTTGTGATTGGCTAGGTCAGAGGGTGGGCGGGGCCTTTGCTGTTTCAAGATGGCGGCCCCCAGGGGAGTGGCAGGCCATGCGGCCAACATGGCGGCTGCCAAGTCACGCAGCCCAACACTGTGGCTGTCTACACTGTTCTTTGACAGAGCAAACCAAAACCCCTAAAAGATAGATGACCAACATTATATTTTAGACAAACAGAAATCTCATTAGCTGTTTATACCTTTTATAATTATCTTAAAGCATATCAATCAAATTTAAACTGGTTTTTGTATTAAAAAATTTTCCGTTGAGATCATAAAATTAATCCTCCTTTTTAAATCAGACCAATGAGTAACATATTTTGAATTCCTAATCATTTAAGAGAAAACACATTTTATTTTTTTCAAAAACAAGTTATACATTAGATATTTAATTAATTTCTCCCGATTCAATTTGCACTTTAAACTTTCAGAGCTTACAAGTCAAATATTAGCAGTTCTTTGATTAACTACACTTTTATATTTTTAAGAATAAATTTTAAAATCTAATAATTAATTTTAAACCATGTTTTTTTCTGCATGGGGAAACTGAGAAGCGAACTTGTAGGTATTAACAAAATGACTACTGGTGGAAAGCTGATTTCAAAGGAGCCACCTTTTGGCTGCTTGACCTTTTCTTGGAAGGTCTCTAGCAAAAGGTGTAGCCATTGAAATGCAAATTAACATTCCTAAAGATGGCTGCTGGCGGGAATTGGATTACCTACATGCTAGGGGAAGGGCGTGTCTACCCCTCCTTCCATTAAAAAAAGTATGTAGCTTTAAACTTTTTCAATGGCAAGAAAAGAGACTTTTACATTTAAGGATACATTTCAAATAAAATATAAGGCATTTTCAATTAATAGATTAACTTCTATCATCTAGACTTCATACTAGGCATACTCAGATCAACATTTTAGCATTATAAATCTCAATACTTTATATGATTTGAACTTAAAAGTTTTAAGTTTCCAGCCAATAAGCCTGGCATAACTGCTAAATTTCAAAATGGTCACAATTTTCCTGCTGGGGAAGTCAAGAAATTTCAAAAGAGCTACTTTAGATCGCCTTGGGAAACCAGCCTGTATTTCTTTCTCAGGTTCATCTTTGCCATTTTTAAGACCACAACAGTCGGGTTTTTATTCTGTACACAGCAAAAAGTCAAGTCCAGCTCAAAACTATGCGCACTCGTTTTTAAACTGGCCTTTTCTCTTTTCATGTGCACAGAAATCCTGGATGTATTTATAAATTTGTAAATGCTTTTCAATTACAAGAAGGATTTTAATTTTAGAATACTTGGGGAGGGGGTGACCTGTTTCCACAGACCCTCACTCAGGCGGCTGCCCGACCGCCACACAAAGGAGGGGTGAGAGCAGTCCCCCTGCCTTCACATTTATATACTTTTACCAGATATTCATTCAGAGTTTAAACAATCCATTCAACTCTTAACAACTTCCCCATTCCTGAGGGAGCTCTAAAGCCTCCCCCAATCTCCTTGAAATTATTAATCCAGCAAGTCCACAAAATAAAACGGAAACACAAACAACTAAAGGGCCCAAAGAAATACAGCCTTCCAACTCCATGGAAGCAAAAAAAAACAAAGACAAAAAACAAAACAAACCGAAAGCCAGACGTTGGCTGCGTGCCAACCAGCAGGAGCGACCCGCCTTTTCTCAGATTGAGGGGTTCCTACAGACCTTCCGACTCCGCGGAAGCAAAATTTCCCCTCT
The DNA here is from genome assembly GCF_963259705.1 of Myotis daubentonii. Lineage (NCBI taxonomy): Eukaryota > Metazoa > Chordata > Mammalia > Chiroptera > Vespertilionidae > Myotis > Myotis daubentonii. Next base: position 2,405,259 of record NC_081861.1, on the reverse strand, counting down.
TCAGATGGAGGATCGGGGCGCAGTAGAAGACAAAAACAAAGAACAAACAATGACACGACAAGACACCGGATCCACAAGAATTTGCACAGATACAGATTGCCCGCTGAGGGATGATATCCCTCCCTGATGCTAGTCCGGCCGGACATGCGAGTGCCCGTTGCCGGACAGCCCGAACCAGAAGTGACCAAGACCTCCTCTTGGTCACAACCCGTCCCTGGGGCGTCCCCCAGGGTGACAGTTTTTCTGGCCAAAGTCCCTTCGACCAGAGGAGCCGACTCCTTACGGAGCCGACAACCTGTCTTCCCGAAAAACCAAAACTGAGAACGAACAAAAGACAAGACAAACACTGAACGACTCCGGAGTCTGCTTACCTCCAAGACCGATGTCGGCGCTTGAGGGGTGGTCGCCCCAAATCCCGGACGAGCCCCCAAATGTAAGGTCCCAAGACCCCCGGTGAGTCCGACGGAGGGGGCGACGACCCCAAGTCAAACGCGGAGACCGAAACTTGATGCAAAAGCAAGAGGTTCTTTATTACAAGCGCAGCGCAGGGGCTCTCAGGCAGACAGACAGCAACACAAGGGAAGTGCTGGCTGACTGGAGCCCCGAGCAATTGCAGGACATGAGTTTATAAAGGCAAAAACCACACGCAGGTGGCCGGTAAAACAGGGAACTAGGTTAACAGTTAACAGTTGACTCATCTCCTAGGGGGCAGACCTGTGTTAGTAGTTGACTCCTTTCCTAAGGGGCCGGGTGGTCTGTCTTTACACATACCGATCCCAAGAAGAGATAAGATAGCTATGCTATGACCAGACCAGGGCACCAGAGCTTACTGGAAAGGTCAGTTAAGAGGGGGAAGGGAGGTTTCAGCGGCCTTACAGAGCCACCTAACCTAACACTATTATTTCAAGGCTCTTAATGAGAAAACAAATGACTGGGCAAAAAGAATGACTATACAAAACGTCCTCTTTTGAGATAACTCAGTTTTATGAATGCTGAAATATTAGCCGACATACAGCAATTAAATCTTTAAAAAATCGTATTATGTTTTGATCTTACAATAAGAAGTATACATTTAGATTTTAGTGGACTGATAGAATTTCAACATTATAAACCTCAAGTAGATCTTCATTCCAGGTTTTAGATTATTTACATATATTTAAAAACAAATACTCAGATGGTAATGATAAATCTGAAAGAATGACATGCCTTTTATAAAATTTAATTTAATTTTTTCCATCACCATTTGTCCCTTCTATGCCCTCTTCTACCTCCACCCACCTCCGACATGCCCTTTTAATATTCTGGATGTTATTCAAGGATGCTGAAAATAGTATTGATGTGGGATTTGGTTATTCAGCTTTTCAAAGGTTGTAATATAAAAGGAATATTACATTTTGGTTAAATACCAAGAGTAAAGCCAATGTTCAGTTATCTTTAACAGTCTGCACCTGTTCCAGCCTTTTATTAAATCTTTTGTGAAATTACTTTTGGAATGCACTTTTGCTGAGAAAGCTGCCTAGGCCTTTGCCAGAGCTAAAGCACCCCATGTGCCAGGCTTATCTCCCTTTGTCGCTATTAACTGTCTCATCTCACCTTTCCATTGAGAGAATATGCACATTTCCAAGTGGCTTCTCTTTGTCTTTGATGTTAACTATGTTCATTAGCCACTCACTTTTTAATGGAGTCAAAAAAGTAAAAAAATAAAGGATAGAAGCAAGGAAGGCATTCGATAAGTTTGACAACTGCTGCTAGCTCACATTTTGGAGGAATGGGTAGCTTGAGGTGCAAATAGAGGACATGTAAACCCTGGCTATGATGCATGTCAAGTAGTTCTTCAAAGTATCTTGAGGCCATAAGAGAAAATAAAAGCGAAAGCCAAGATAAAGGCCTATCCAATCCTATAAACTCTGTGCAGGCTGAGGCCATGCTTTTTGTTTCTCTCTTATAATTTAGTGCTGAACGCTTAGCATGTAATTACATGTAAAAGTAAACTAGACTCCAGCAGCCCAATTCCTCAGGTCTAATTGAAGAAGTATCCTCATCTAAATAAAACTCTAGGGAAAGGAAGTCCCATGTTTCTCATGTTTTCCCTTTGCATATTCTATGATATTTCGGTGATTAATTCTTTCTACAAATATTTGTTGAGTGTCTCGTATGGCACTTGCCATAAAGATATAAACAATATAAACTTGATTCTTGCCTCAAGGGCTAGCTAAAGTTCAAGTCCTAGCCATTTTAACTGCTGATGGGCCTGGATAGAACAGCCTCTGCTGTGTGCAGAAGACAAACCCAGTCTTCTGATGTATTTTATGGGAAATGGTATTGCTCACATGCTTGTAAATCCGCATATGTTTTTTCAAAGGATCAGAGCTTCTTGGGATACAGAACCCAAAATTAAGGTTTTATTCATTTAAAATGTATCTAAATAAGATGATTTAAATAATCAGACTAATTTCAGTATATAAAAAACCAAGCAATTTGGGGGAAATAATTTCTCAGTTTTCCCCACCCCATCTCTAACACCATATATTTATTATGGACACAAGAAGAAAAATGTGTTACAAATGTCTCCATGCAAAAAACAAATGGAGTTATTATAGATTTTTGCATCTTTCCCAGGTCTGTAAGTCAGTGATCATCTTCAGAATAACAAGCCGATTGTTAGGGGTAGATTGTTCATGCATGCAAAAGGAAATATTTGAAAAAATATCAGTCACTGCTTTGTCTTTGCTGTAGCCATCAGCTATATCTGCAGAAGAATTTCTTAGATAAAATGTAATCTTCCTTCTCATATAAATATTTGCTTTCTTCACTCCTTAGATGATTTTAAATGAATCCATTTTCAATGAACTATAATTTTTCGGAGGCCAAGACACATATGAGAGGGATTATTTTGGAAAGGAGCTAATTTGAATTTTTCCTATATTAGTTAGAGCCCCAACAGGAAACTGATGATATTCTTGAATAAGGATAATTTAAGGAGGGATTAATAAAGTCACTATTTATAAAGATATGGGTGGGATATAGGGGAACCATAAAAGATTCTGCAGGAAAACAGACTTTGGTGTTGGTAACTGAAAAGCTGTTGGCCTGAAGACTGAAAGGTCCCAGGTTCCATTCTGGTCAAGAGCACATGCCTGGGTTGTGGCTCAGTCCAATGTACAGGAGGCAGCCAATCAATGATTCCCTCTCATCATTGATGTTTCTATCTCTCTCTTCCTCTCCCTTCCTCTCTGAAATAAATAAATATATTTTTAAAAAATCATTCAAGTTAAGAAAATTTAAAATATATATCTTTATATACTGGTATATTAAGAAACCCTTCTTAATTGTTGTGTATCTGTCAGGAAACTACTTCCTGTGCTATTACATCTCTCTTTTTTCCCCTTCTTCTCTTTAGCCTTGCCTTGACTCTCTCTCACTCTCTTTCTCTCTCTCCCTCCCTATCTACCTACCTCAACCTCAATCTCCACGTCTCCTATACACTGGGGGGAAATTGCTTTGCTTCTCTACATATCCCCCTGAATCTGTCCTCTCCTCTTTATTAGGCAGGCTTCATTCTAAGGGATCTTATTTTCTACTTCGCCACATTTTCAATTTGTATGCACCTTGGTATCCACTCTTGGATTTACTCTCCTTTCATTCTAGACCAGGTTTCTTAAACTTGGAGTGCTCATAGAACTGCCTGCAGACCTTGTTAGAAATGCAGACGTGTAGATGATACCCCCATGGACAGTGATTGTGGATGTACTAGCATTAGTTTCCTAAGGCTGCCATAACGAAGTATTATGAACTGGGTGGCTTAAACAAAAGAAATTTATTGTCTCACAGTTCTAGAGGCTAAAAGTCTGAGATCAATGTCAGCAGAGACATGTTTCCTCTAGGGAACCTAGGGAAGGAACTCTTCCTCTCTCTTAACTTTTGGTGCTTCCTTAGTTTGTGACAGTATAACTACTCTTCATAAGATGTTTTCCCAGTGTGAGTGTTTATGTCCACATCTACACTAATAAAAGACAAACATGCAAATTGACTGTACCTTTGCTATACCTTAAGCCACTCCCACCAACCAATCAGAGTGACTATATGCAAATTAACCCAACCAAGATGGCGGCTGGCAGCCACAGAGCTGGAGCAAGCAGGAGGCTTGGTTGCTTCAGTGATGGAGGAAGCCAAGCTTCCTGCTTGCTGTGGCCGGCTCTGAGCTCCACTCAAGGCAACAAAGTTTCAATTATAGAAGATAAATAAACCCCAGATACCTGCTTTCAGCCAGCTGTGGCCACGGAGCTGGAGCGAGCAGGAGGCTTGTGTTGCCCCTGGTGATGGAGGAAGCCAAGCTCACCACCCACCCTGACTGGCCCTGAGCTCCACTCAAGGCTACAAAGTTTCAATTATAGAAGGTAAATAAATCCCAAAAGAAAAAAAAAAAAGAAAAAAAGGAGAGGCTGGGAGCTTCCATCACCGGGGCACTTGGCCAGCCTGAAAACAGCCCACAGCCCCTCACCCAGACTGGCCAGGCACCCCAGTGGGGACCCCCCCACACTAAAGGGGGTGTGGCCAGCCTGCAAACACCCATCAGCCCCTCACCCAGGCTGACCAGGCACCCCAGGGGGCACCCCTACCCTGAAGGGTGTGTGACCAGCTGCAAACACCCATCAGCCCCTCACCCAGGCTGGCCAGGCACCCCAGCGGGACCCCCACCCTGATCTGGGACACCCTTCAGGGTAAACCAGCTGGCCGCCACCTGTGCACCAGGCCTCTATCCTATATAATAAAAGGGTAATATGCAAATTGACCCTAACAGCAGAACAACTGGGAATGACTGGTCACTATGGCACACACTGACCACCAGGGGGCAGATGCTCAATGCAGGAGCTGTCCCCTGGTGGTCAGTGCGCTCGCACAGGGGGAGCTTTGCTCAGCCACAAGCCAGGCTGCTGGCTGCCAGCACAGCGGTGGTGGTGGGAGCCTCTCCTGCCTCCTCAGCAGCACTAAGGATGTCCAACTTCATCTTAGGTCTGCTCCCTGCTGGTAAGTGGACATACCCCAAGGACTGCTGGGCTGCCAGAGGATTGTCTGACTGCCAGCTTGGGCCTGATCCCCCAGGAAGCGGGCCTAAGCCAGCAAGCAGGTGGACATCCTCTGAGGGGTCCCAGACTGCAAGAGGCATAGGCTGGGCTGAGGGACCCCCCCCCGAGTGCACAAATTTTTGTGCACTAGGCCTCTAGTTTTTAGATAATGATACTAGTCATATTGGATTATTGGGTCACCACACTTTAACTTAAGAATTACTTAACGAATCACATCTGCAATGACCCTATTTCAAAAAGGTCGCATTCTAGGGTACTGTGAGTTAGGACTTCAACATATGAATTATGAGGAGGACACAATTCAATCCATAACCATGGATAGATTAGCAGAAACTGACATTTTTGCATGCGTATTAGAAATTTCTTGAACTGCTGCTTATAATTTTGGCCCAATATTAGACTCTAGCATCCTTATGCTAACCAGTTCTAAGAAGGTTTTGATTAATTTCATACAGGTACACTTGGACAGCACCTCACCCCCAGTCAGCATCTCATACTTCTTGCCCCAGTTTTCTCTAACACACTAGCATGGAATGCTTGCTGCAGCCCACTCAGCAGTGATACATGAATAAATTGGAAGTATGGAATATTTAACATCCCATGGGCAATGCTGGGCCACTGGGAGATGAAATCCAATGAATAAAAGCTTCTGTCTCATCCTCAGGTAAACAGGTCTGAGATCCCTTCTAATAGGGTCTTTAGAGATCTCTCTAAGATCAACCACCCGTCACCTACAGCAGTGTCCAATTTGATAAGCAACCTTGTATTGTTTTGTTTCTATTTTCATGAAAAATCTTTTCCCATCTCTTTACTTTCAGTGTGTGATAAAGACCCTATAGTTTTAACATGTTTATAATTCTATGAAATGGAAAAGGTTTTTCTATATTAGTGAAAAGGTTATTATTATGTTTTATAATAATAACTAGAGGCCCAGTACACAAAATTTGTGCACAGGTAGGGTCCCTAGCTGCTGCCGGCTGGGGCCTCCCTTTGTACCTGCCTTGGCCTGATGCCGCCCGCTCACCTGCTCCACCACCCTGCCATGGTCTCACTCTCGTCAGGGCCCATTGGGGCTGGCAGTGCATCCACTGCCGCCCGCTGCCAGTGCTGCGTTGCCAATGCCTGCCATGTTCCGCACCGCCCCCTAGTGGTCAGTGCATGTCTAAATCCCTGTCAGTCGAACTCCCGCTCTTGGGGACAATTTGCATATTAGCCTTTTATTATATAGGATAATTGAAACTTTGTAGCCTTGAGCAGAGCCCAGCTCCGGCCAGGGCTGGTGGGAAGCTTGGCTTCCTCCATCGCCAGGGGCAACCCAAGCCTCCTACTCGCTCCAGTTCCATGGCCGCTGCCAACTTTGTGACTGAGTGATGGAGTGATGGTTCATTTGCATATTACTCTTTTATTAAATAGGATGCTAGTTATTGCCCGGCTGGTGTAGCTTGGTGGTTGCACATCAACCTTATGAGGTCACAGTTTGATTCCCAGTCAGGGCACACATTTCAATCTTTTCAGTGTCCTTTAGTTTTCAGTTGGAAGAAGATCAGGAGAGTAAGTCCAAGAGTGGATACCAAGGTACATACAAATTGAAAATGTGGGAAAATAGAAAATAAGGTCCCTTACAATGAAGCCTGCCTAATAAAGAGGAGAGAACAGATTCAGGGGGATATGTAGAAAAGCAAAACCATTTCCCTGCAGTGTACAGGAGATGTGGAGATTGAGGTTGAGGTGGGTAGATAGGGAGGGAGGGAGAGAAAGAGAGGGAAGGGCTTGATCCTAGTGTGGGGCGTGCAGGAGGCAGCCGATCCATAATTTTCCTTCATCATTTATGTTTCTGTCTCTCTTCCTCTCCCTTCTTCTCTGAATCAATAAAAATCTGTTTTCTAAAAATAATGCTAGTTATTACTATTTTTTAAATATATTTTATTGGTTCTTTACAGAGAGCAATGGAGAGGGATAGAGAGTTAGAAACACCGATCAGCTGCCTCCTGCACACTCCCTATTGGGTATGTGCCCGCAACCAAGTTACATGCCCTTGACCGGAATTGAACCTGGGACCCTTGAGTCTGCAGGCTGACACTCTATTCACTGAGCCAAACCAGTCAGGGCTAGTTATTACTATTAATTAGATGCTATATGCTAGGCATTGAGCTTAGAATTTTATATACATTACAACTTGTGACATAGTTCCTTATCTGTAAAAAGCACAGGTAGTTAAACATTTTAACAAAATGATGTATCTAATAAGAGGCAAAGCCACAACTTGAACCCAGTCTAACAACCAGTAGATTAGATATTACCTTAAATTTAAACTGAGTATTCAAGACAATAATCCCTTTTAACATACAAGGAAACAGAAGACTGGAATCCTTGTCCCAGTGCTCATAACAGGTATAAACTTGAGGAAATCACTCACTCCCCTTCTCCAGTTTCCTGGGTCTCTAATTCTAAGTGCAGCTTTTTTTCCAATGCCCTAGGCTTCCTTGCTCAATAAAAAAAAAAAAAAAGCCTCAAGCTGGTCTGCAGCTGTGTCTGTCAAGAAAGAACTGCTTTTGGTACGAGGGAAGTAACCTGAGACCCTTGGAGAAAGGCAGCCTTTCAGACAAGCTGGGCTCAGCATGTCTGAAAGGTTCTTTGTTAAAGATGTGACTTTCAGACTTGATTGGATGAGACTTTTTCTGAAAAACAAAAGACTGTTTTCCAGACGCTTATATTGCCGGCCTAACTCCATTCAAGGAAGAGTGTGTATCTCCCATTTGTAGTGAGCAAGAATTGCCAGTGTTCATCTCAGCCTTGTCCAAGTTTACACCAAGTGTCAGTGTTGCCAGGGGCAAAGTTACACCTTCTTATATTTTTTCAACGCACAAGTTCCTGTCCCCAGTGAGCATTTACTGAAGGAGTCAAAGCTGGGACTTTGCTGTATTGTTTAATCTTGGAGTGCCCGGAACCATGTCTGGAGTGAATGGCAAAATAGTAAGAGAGACTAAAACAGTTCTGTAGGAAGTAAACGGGGAAAATTTAGTAAAGCGATAAGAGCTTTCTTTTTCACTTGGATTTGACCTCAACAAATGCCCTCTTTTCAAACTGCCTTCCCCTTACTTTTATTTTGGATCGGAATGTTAAATGGTATTTTAATAGTTGATGTAAAAGAAATCAAAACAACATAATACAAAATTATATGGCTGCTATCATGCAAAAATGAGCTTTTATAATGAAAAATAATGGGAAGGTAACATTTGAAAATAAAAATAAGTTTTGAATTATGGGTGCTTGTATCTGCTCTCAACATGCTCATTATTATATGGCCTTTTAATTAAACAAGCATAGAGCTTTTAAACGGGTCCTCCCATAGAAAAATAGGCAAAGGATATGAGCAAGCAATTCATAAAAGAAGTAGAAAATACCATTAAACATTTCAAAATCACATGATTTTATTATTGCTAAAATGCAAACTGTTGATTATTAATTTCATGTCACCTCCACTAGGCCACAGAGTACTCAGACATCTGGGTAAACATTCTGGGGATGTGAGTTTTAGCTGTTTCTAGGTTAGATTAACTACTGAGTAAAGCAGATCGCCCTCTTTAATGTAAGACAGCCTCATCCAATCAGTGAAAAACCTGATTAAATGTGAATCAGCCTCATCCAATCAGTGAAAGACCTGATTAAATGTGACTCAGCCTCGTCCAATCAGTGAAAGACCTGACTAAATGTGAATCAGCCTCGTCCAATCAGTGAAAGACCTGACTAAATGTGAATCAGCCTCGTCCAATCAGTGAAAGACCTGACTAAATGTGAATCAGCCTCGTCCAATCAGTGAAAGACCTGATTAGAACAAAAAGGCTGAGTAAGAGGAAACTCCTGCTGCCTTCCTATTTGAGCTGGGACATGATCCTTGTTTCCAGCCTTCGGACTTGAACTGAAACATTGGTTCTTTGCGGGGGTGGGGTGGGGTCTCCAGCCTGCTTCCAGGAAGGAATTTACACCATGGACTCTCCTGGCTCTCCAGCTTGCTGGTTGCAGATCTTGGACTTCTGCCTCCATAATTGTGTGAGCCAAATCCTTATAATGAACCTCTCTCTTCTCTCTGGAGATCCCTGACGAATATAGCATTTTAACAATAATAATATATTATTTTATGCCTATTGTATTAGTTTGAAGGGGAAATTTTGACACAGGCACACACAGGGAGAATGCCATGTGACCGTGAATGCAGAGATGGAGATGCTTCTATAAGCTAAGCTAAGGGATGCCAAAGATTGTCAGCAAACCACCAGAAGCTAAGGGCGAGGCATGGAGTAGATTATTCCTCACAGCCCTCAGAAAGAACCAATCCATCTGACACCTTGCTCTTGGATACCTGTCCTCCAGAATGTAAAATAATACATTTCCGTTGTTTAAGCCACTCAGTTTGTGGGTCTTTGTTATGGCAGCCCTAGAAAACTATTACAATGATCAAATTGGAAAAAAATTAAAAGACAGATGATATCCAGTGTTAGAACAGCTGCAGAGAAAAGGAGAAAGTGTGAGGAGGTACCTCTTTGGAAGCATTTTTGGAATCAACAGCAGCATAAAATTTCATGCATCCATTCACGCAGCAGAATACTTGTGTATTTAAGACCTATTTAACAGGATTAGAGTCAAAGAGCTACTGATACAGTACAAAAACTTCAAATAAAATTTTATATCAATAAAGAGATTATGAGCAGTGGGAAGAACCTGGAAAGACATTGAGAGTTTGTGAGAAATTAAAATTTTTGAAGAATGTAATTGCTGACTCTTACAAACTGAGATAATATTTGCTGGTTCAAGCTACCAAGTTTTATGATAATTACTATGTAGTAATAGATAACTAAGGTACTTTCCTTTTAATAGCTATAGGATCTGTGGTTATGTGATCTTTCTGATGTTGGTATTTTTGGTCTTTCTTTTTTCTGACTAATCTGACTAGACTCTAGTCCAGCCGTGGGCAAACTACGGCCCGCAGGCCGGCCCATTTGAAATGAATAAAACAAACAAACAAAAAAAAAGACCGTACCCTTTTATGTAATGATGTTTACTTTGAATTTATATTAGTTCACACAAACACTCCATCCATGCTTTTGTTCTGGCCCTCCCGTCCAGTTTAAGAACCCATTGTGGCCCTCGAGTCAAAATGTTTGCCCACCCCTGCTAGTCACTAGAGGCTTCTCACCTCCTTTTTAATCTCAAAGAAATAGCTTGTTTTTTAAAAAGTTATTTTATATTTCCTCTGTTGAATCATTTGCCATAATTTTATTTTGGTTTTCTTAGCATATGAACATCTTTAATTTATTGAATTAATTATCTTCAAGTGCTATTATACTGCTTCCCATACAGTATAAAAACCTTACAACAGTGTATTTCCATCTTCCTACCCTAACCTTTGTGTCATTTTACTTATACATATGTTATAAAGTCACAATACATTGCTATTTTTGCTTTTAATAAGCAGTTATCTTTTAATAGCTTAAAATGACAAAAAGGCATTTACATTTTACATTTACCATGTGTGTTGCTTTTCATTCCTGGTATAGATTACTTTCTTCTGCCTAAGATCTTTCTTAAATGCTTCTTGTAGTACATCTCTGCTGATAATGAATTCTTTCAGGCTTTGTAGGTATGAGAAAAATTTTCACCCAGTTTGAAAGATACCTTCATTAGGTATAGAATTCCATTTGAGAGGTTTTTTTTCTTTCTTTCTTTCAGTACTTTCAGGATGTTGTCCCACTATCTTGGCCTTCCTTATCTGTAATGAAAATGTTATCATCCTTATCTTTGTTATTCTACATAATGTGTCTTTTGCCCCCTCTGGCTAGTTTTCAGATTTTTTTTTTTTTTTTTTTTTTTTTTTTTTTTACCACTGGTTTAGTAATCTGAGGATGATATGACTTGATGTGGTTTTCTTCATATGTCTTGTGGTTAGAAGTCTTTGAACCTTTTGTGTCTGAGTTTGTAGTTTTCATCAAATTAGAAAAAAAATCAGTTATTATTTCTTCTCAAGTATTGTTTAAATTTTTTGTGTGGACTCCAATTACATGTATATCAGGCCACTTGAATTTTTTCTAGATCTCAGTTATACTCTGCTCATTTTTCAAGTATTTTTTATTTGTATATTTCAGTTTTTTATAACTCTCATTGATATGATTTTGGGTTTACTAACATTTTCTTCTCTAGTGTTTCATTTGTTAATAATCCTATCCCCAGTGTATTTTTTATCTTAGACATTACAGTTTTTAATTTCTAAAATTTTAATTTGGGTCTTTGTATGGCTTCTATGTCTCTCTCTAACATGCTCAATTTTTCTGCCTTCTTAAACATGAAATATAGTTATTTATGTTGTATTCTTCTTGTCTAGTAAATCTAACATGTTTTTTCTATTGATTGACTTTCTTTTCATTATCTATCAAGTGCATTTTCCTGTTTCTTTGCACACCTTGATTGGATGCCAGGCATTCTGAATTTTAGTTTTTGGGGTGCTGGATATTTTTTGTGAAGTTTAATTTTAATTTTTCAATTACAGTTTACTCTCAATATTATTTTGTATTGGTTTCAGGTGTACAGCATAGTGGTTAGACAATCTTTAATGATCATATTATATCCAAACTCCTTTATCTGATGTTTAAAGTCTCCTGGTAGAAGGAAAAACATTCCATCCTTCTTTTTTTCCTTCCATCGGACAGACGGAAGATAAAGAGAAGGAATTTACGTTGACACCTTTCTTCTTTCCGTTTGAGGCTCTATCTCTGGAACAGTAGTCCTTTTGTGTCTATAATTCTAGCTGAGAATGAAGGTCAGTCAGTGGAGAAGTCGGTAGCTGACAGTCAAAACCTGTGATGATAGATAGGATTGTATCCTACTGTGTAATATACCTGGTATATATTTAATAAAGACACATTCTGTATAAACCACAGTACTGGAACAAAAGTGTTTACCTAATAGTTCTATGAAAATACTTCTTGGCTCCGCAAGCAATACATTGTAGACCGTAAAAATGTATGAAAGCATGAGTTACACCTTTATCCTCTTCAGCAATCAATTAAGCCTTATTATTCCTGGTATTTTCTGTGGCAGATCAAACTATAGCTATCTCAGTCCGGGAAAGCTGTTATGGACTTCACATTGTTTTTCAGTCTCAAAGACGGAGATTTACCATAAAACATTTGGAAGGAAGAACTGGAAGGAAAAACCAAACCATGCCTTGGGAAATGTTACTGTGTCCACTCTCAATTAAGAAAATGAGGGGGTGCTTTTCCAAGCATTTCAGTTGTCACTTTTCTTTGTCAATAAATGTTTTTGAACATTTCAAGGTTAGGAAACAACCAGTGGTGGCAGCATAGGTCGCAGAGGCATAAGCTGCTGGGCTGATTATTTCAGCCCTGACCTGTAAGCAGCTCCCTCCGGGGTGAAATGCAATTGAGTCTCCCTATTAACTCCAGTCCTGAGCGGCTCCCCGGCCGTCTCGGTTATCAGGCTCAGAACACATTGCGTTAAGCAGGAAGGGATAGTGGGTAATAGTTTTGCGACACAGATGACTATCAGCCAGGGACTAAGCTGAATAGGACTTATCTGGGGCTGCTGAGGATAGGGAATCGGGGTGAAAGTTGAGGTTGTGTTGCATGGCTTGGTTTTCTATCCTCCAAAATGGTCTTGCTCTGTGAGTGAAAGGACACTGCTGTACTCATGAATATATACTATTTCTGGCTGCAGTAATTGATCAGCTCCACGTTGCAGCTGGCTGGTTGAGCCTGCGAGCAACAATTCAAGGCCTGCGGAGCAGTATAGAACAATATATCCGTAGACGCTTTGAGTTGTCATTGGCCATGTGGAAACTAAGACAGCAAACTCATCAGAATAAAATATTATACACATTAAATGGAGTAAACTTTAAACAACTCTGTTCCCAGCACTGTCTCCACATTGGTTCTATCACTTTATATTTTACAGGGCGGGCGGGGAAACACAAGACATTCAACACTTCATTTTCCTCAAGTTTGCCTTTGTCTTGATTTATGTGTGTAAGCAGATGGCCTTATCTGTATAATGGGCAATAGATCCAACATCTGATGAGGCGTGGCCTCGGGACTCTGGAGAAGGCGATATGGTGTTAAATCTCAGCTTCACCGCCTACTAGCTGTGTGACGCTGGGAAAATGACTTCACCTCTCTGTGCTCCAGTATCTTCATCTGTAAAACCGGGATGATAAAATGACTGCACTCGGACGTTTGTTATGTTACCTAGCGAGGGCCCACTACCCAATGCACATGGGAGCCAAAAGTATGGCACCAGCCTTTGAGAAAAGGAAGAGCTGCTTATTTAATGCTGAGTCAACTCACAGGAGACAGAATACGCGGCTCAAATCTGTCTCCCTGATCCAGAGTCCAGGGCAAGTTTGAAAGGGTTTGTGGGAAACAGGCTGGTGTGCAGAAGTACTGGGGAAGTGGGGTGTTTTTAAAAATATATTCTATTGATTTTTTACAGAGAGGAAGGGAGAGGGATAGAGAGTCAGAAACATCGATCAGCTGCCTCCTGCACACCCTGTAATGGGGATGTGCCCGCAACCAAGGTACATGCCTCTGACTGGAATCGAACCTGGGACCCTTCAGTCCCCAGGCCGATGCTCTATCCACTGAGCCAAACCAGTCGGGGCGGGAAGTGGGTTTTGATTGGAGAGCTTTGGCACTTGGTGATTTCCAGTAAGATATGGTAAGGTGCTGCCAGACCAGATCCTCCTAGACAACAGACCCTTCCCTTCTTGAGCACCGGTACCAGTGTTTAAGTTTTGGTCATGTCCATGCGATTTAGTTCCCTGGGGGTGGAGTGAGAGTCAGGTGTAGGTGGAAGTCCAAGTTCCCTCCTCAGCCCATGTTTCGGCTGCATGCCTTGTGGTTTTGGTCTGTTGCCTCTGAAAAGCAATCCAATATCTTTTTAGAAACAGGAGAAGGCATTTTGAGCTGGTTGTGCAGTCAATAAATAGAAAACTCTTCTACAGTGTTTAGCACATTCTATGTAGACCTTTTTCTAAGTGTTAGTCATTAGTATTATCTTAAATGACAAAAGAATAGCAAAGTACCTATCTGTGTGTAAAGCTTAGAATTCAGGATGATGTTACCCATTCATTCTTGACCTCAAGCCTATTTTTGAAAGGCTTTCCTTTGAATTTGTTATGCACACATGGAATTTTTTTCTTAGGTTTATAATTATGCTGTCTTACTTAGTTGACTAGGAGCTCTTCGAGGGGGGATTTCATTTCCCCTCTCACTTGCTCTTTAAATAAGGAGCAGTTAGCACAAGCAATGCATGTTTGTAAACATTACATTTAGCAATTCTATTTTTCGCTAAATAAAAGCACTGGCTTTATATGCGATCTTTACACCTTATTGCTATAAGTGTAGAGCCACATGTATTAGCTCCTTAAATATCGGATATTATTCAGCTTGCATGTCTGAAAAGATACCAGCTACCATTTATTGAGTGGCTACCATCTGTAGGACTATGTACAAATATTTTTACATAGCGTATCTCCTGCAACTCTCACAAAATCTCTATGAAGTGGATGGTTTTACCCCCACTTTAGAGATGGAGAAATAGAAGCTCAGAGGGTGAAGTTAATAGGGTCCTAAGGCTCCATTGCCCTGGTCTGTTTGATTGTAAAGGTTGTCAGTTTGTTTAGCACACCGCAGTGCGATTCTCTACTTTGTCTCACATTTGTCTTCATGTTATGTACAATTGTGTTTTTTATCCTTGCCTATGTTGCCTTGATGATAGTTTCCATCAATGGGCATAAACATCAGAGTTAAATGAGACTAGTTCACTTGCAGAAAACTAAGCCCAGAGACTTTCCCTGTGTTGTAAATGAATGAAATCGTGGTTAACCATTAAACATCTCTCCAAGTCACTTGATGTGCTTTTTAAAAACTCACAGCTCAAATACTCTGATTAACTGAAAAAGTTACCTGACTGCCCAGCCAGTGTGGATCAGTGGTTGAGCGTCCACCTATGTATGAACCAGGAGGCCAGGGTTCAATTCCCGGTCAGGGCATATGCCTGGGTTGCGGGCTCCATCCCCAATGTGGCGTGTGCAGGAGGCAGCTGATCAATGATTCTCTCTCATCATGGATGTTTCTATCTCTCCCTTCCTCTCTGAAATCAATACAAATATATTTTTTAAAAGTTACCTGACTATAATCCCCACTGCACTCAGAGGGCAGTCACAGTGATAGGGCAAGGAGAGAAATATAGCTTTTCATAAGATTAAAAACCCATATTCTCTAAGGATTCTAGATTATCACAGAAGGAAAAATCTGGAGATGACTATTCATCAGAGCTATGATTAAAGGAAGGGCTGTTTCTAAGTTTTTCTTTAAGTTCTTTTCATTTTTCAGAGTGGCAGCACAGCATAGCATTTCAGAACCACCGATCAATGCTGGAGCCACATGTCTGGCTTCAGATCACAGCTGGACGTTACTCACTGGATCTGTGATATTGGGCAGCTACTTTACTCTTAATCCTTACAACAGCCCCAGGCGGTAGGCACTGTCATTATCCCCACTTCCCAGATGAGGAGACTGAGGCATAGAGTTTATACAACTAGTCTGAGGTCCTCCTGGTGACATCTCAAGGTTGTAATTCTGGATTTCATGGTTTTTTTTAAATATATTTTTTATTGATTAAGATATTACATATGTGTCCTTATCCCCATGTTACCCCCTACCCCCCCCCGCTCATGCCCTCACCCCCCCGTTGTCCGTGTCCATTGGTTAGGCCTATATGCTTGCATATAAGTCCTTTGGTTGATCTTTCCCCCTTACCCCCACCCTCCCCTACCTTCCCTCCAAGGCCCGACAGTCCAATCAATGCCTCTCCGTCTCTGGATCAGTCCTTGTTCATCAGTTTATGTTGTTCATTATATTCCACAAATGAGTGAGATCCTGTGGTATTTATCCGCTCTCCAGTTCCATCCATGCTGTGGCAAATGGTAAGAGTTCCTTTTTCTTCTTCCTCTTCTTAAAGAATACCTTTCAGCATTTCATATAATGCTGGTTTGGTGGTGATGAACTCCTTTAGCTTTTTCTTCTCTGTGAAGCTCTTTATCTGACCTTCTATTCTGAATGATAGCTTTGCTGGATAAAGTAATCTTGGTTGTAGGTTCTTGGTATTCATCACTTTGAATATTTCTTGCCACTCTCTTTTGGCCTGCATGGTTTCTGTTGAGAAATCAGCTGACAGTTGTATGGGTACTCCCTTGTAGGTAACTGACTATCTTTCTCTTGCTGCTTTTAAGCCAATCCTTGAGATTAGAGCTTTGATGTATACGAAGCCATGATTAAATTGGAAACTTCGACTAAAATTATTTGTCCCTTTTTCAGCCATGTCTGCCAGCCCTTTCCCTGGTCCATCATTGGTGTAATTGCTCTTCTCTTGACACATTTTGCTTCTCCCATCCCTCCCCAAGTTCCATCCTGATTCACTCACATCCTCACAAGTGGGAAGCATCTATTCCCAAGACAGTGATATGGATTTAAGGGAGGAGAAGAGGGGGCAGTGAGGTGCACACTTAATTGAGGATACTGAGATGTACCAGGAACCATCCTCTACAGCTCTGTGACATGCCCTAGACCAGTGGTTCTCAGCCTTCTGGCCCTTTAAATACAGTTCCTCATGTTGTGACCCAGCCATCAAATTATTTTCGTTGCTACTTCATCACTGTCATGTTGCTACTGTGATGAATCGTCATGTAAATATCTGATATGCAGGATGGTCTTAGGCGACCCCTGTGAAAGGGTCGTTCCACCGCCAAAGGGGTCGCGACCCACAGGTTGAGAACCGCTGTCCTAGACCTACTGCTTTCAGCTAAGTTCCTCTAAGTCAGTGGTTCTCAACCTTGGCTGCACATTAGAATCACCTGGGAATCTTTTTAAAATCCTGATTTCTGGGCCTCATCCTCCGGAAATTCTGTTTCTTTGTGATGGGGTGGGGCCACAACATGAGTCACAAAGAAACAAAATTTCCGGAGGATGAGGCCCAGAAATCAGGATTTTAAAAAGATTCCCAGGAGATTCTAACGTGCAGCCAAGGTTGAGAACCAATGCTCTAAGTGCCTGCCTTCCCAGGGCGTCTAGAACTTGGATGTGCCTGAGTCACCTGGGATGGTTGTTAAAATGAAGAGTCAGACTCAGTCGGCCTGGGGAGGAGCCTGCAATTTGTGTTTTTAACAAGCTCCTAGGTGATGTTAATCCTGCTTCAAAAAGCAAAGTGCTCCCTAAAAGAAAGAACAAATATTCGTTTATATGCGGTGAGCATTCAGGGCATTTCATGAGGAGTTTGGCCAGGGTCCTCCAAGAATATGCTGCTAATGAAAAACATGGCTCAGAATGAGTCCTAATGAGCCCTAAGCTCCCCAGCAGAGAGCTCTATAGCTGTTCCAGTTGTGCTGGCTGGTGTGCCTGGGTGAGCTGTAACTGTACATAACTCATACTCAGCTGTAGCTTTCCCCGCTAACCCAGTCTGTAGGCCTAGGGTGCATCCCTCCCATTCCTAACTTTACCTTTCATTCCTTCTCAGAAGTAAGCCCTTAGAATACAATCACATTGACTGGAGCCCTGGCCACCTGTCTAGTCTTACTGCCCTTCTTTTTTTTTTTTTTTAATATATTTTATTGGTTTTTTACAGAGAGGAATGGAGAGAGATAGAGCGTCAGAAACATCGATGAGAGAGAAACATCGATCAGCTGCCTCCTGCACATCTCCTACTGGGGATATGCCCGCAACCCAGGTACATGCCCTTGACCGGAATCGAACCCGGGACCCTTCAGTCCGCAGGCCGATGCTCTATCCACTGAGCCAAACCGGTTTCGGCACTGCCCTTCTTTTAATGGCACATGACCCTGAGGTCCTTCCCTAAGGTAGCCCTGAAGTGCTCTTGCCTCCACTTGCCTGTCTACAGCCATTGTCATTGACCTATAATTCACTGGATGTTGCAAAATGGTTATTTTTTTTACTCTGTTATTTTATTAACTGGCTTTGGTTTATAAAAATTTGTTTACCTTATTAGCTGGGAATGAACTGAAGGGTCTCCAAAAACAGCAGTCTAAAAAATTATATTATTTTATTACTATGGATTCATGCATTTCAATTCTTTCACTGTTTTATAATCAGTTTATAGTCACTATTCAGTTTATGCTCAAATTATCCCCAATTTAGCCAGTGTGGATCCTTTTACACTGGCTCCTGTATCCTTTTGACATGTTCCCATTATTCTTTGAGTCCTTCCTGCTTTCTTGCTCCACTTTTATTTTCTCTGCCACAGACATGGACTCATCCAACTTTCCACATAAGTTCCTTCTAGTGGGAAATGGTTCTTATACAAGATCTGAGTGCTAGCTATCTTCGCTTCCATTGGGATGTTATTACTCCTAATATCTTTCAGGGATAGAACTAGCATATATTAATATTAACTAAATTGTTCAAAATATATTTCCAATTCAAATTTAATACTACAGGGTTTTGTCTTATTTGGTTTTGTTTTCCTTTTCTTTAACATTTAAAATATTGGTTCCTTAAAAAAATTAACTATTTACTTTCTTGCTTATCCTATAATATACACACAGTAGCAAAATTGCTGTAGCAGATTGTTGTTGAAGGATATTTACTCCTTCCTTCTCACACTTATGGGGAAAATATATTTCTCTGAAACATTGACTTTGGCCTTGTCCATGTGATTGGCTTTGGCCTCAGAGTGGAATGTGTATGTTTTATTGTCCCTTATTGTTTAGCTTTGCCATGTGACTTGCTTTAGCCAATGACATAATCAAAACTTGACACAAGCAGAAATGTGAAATGCACGTGTACAAGTGAGCTTCTGTTCTGGTGCCTCTGCCTGCTGTCCCTTTAACTGGGCTTCGCAACATGAGGACATATAGATCAGACATGTGCCCTTGTAGCAAAAGAACAAACCAAACTGCAGCCTTATATTGAAGCAGAGATCCCCAGCCAAGCACAGCCTCAATCACAGATGTATAAGTGAAAATAAATGAGTGTCATTTTAATCCACTGAGTAAGGTGGTTTTATTATAGGGAATTATCCTATATAATAAAAGCCTAATATGCTAAGTGTCCCACCATTCGTTTGACCGTTTGACCAGTCGCTATGACGCACACTGACCACCATGGGGCAGGCACTCCAACTGGTAGGTTAGCTTGCTGCTGGGATCTGGCCGATTGGGACTGGGCAAGATGGGGCTGGACATGCCTTGGAGCCCTCCCGTGGCCCTGATCGTGCACCGGTGGGGTCCTTCAGCCTGGCCTGTGCCCTCTCGCACTCCGGGACCCCTCGGAGGATGTTGAAGAGCTGGTTTCAGCCTGACCAGGCCAGGCCAAGGGGCCTCTAGGTTTTATAATAAAAAATTCATAAAGGCAGAGAAAATAAAGTTTTCTGAGTCCTTACCTAGTAACATTTTCTATGGAACAGTTTTTGATTGATACTGTCATATACCTTTGAATTTAAAAATATTTTGGTATAAGTTTTTTATTTTCTATATACTATCCGTTTCTTCACTGTGATTGATTTTAACAGTGAAATGGCACCAGAATGCTACCAGACCTCAGTTCATCAACCTCAGTACTTGAGTCTGGCAAAGAAAGATTTCAGATTCAAGGAAAAGGCCCATCACGTGTGATCTAGAGAGAGACAGTGCAAGCCCTGGGGAAAGAAGGGGTTTTTTAGGGCAAGAATTTTAGGGGAGGTCCCAGGGCAGGGTCTTAACAGAATATTCATCAGCTTTTCGGGTGTGTCCTTTTAGGGTCCTGGTCTCCACTGGTTGATTGGCACTAAGGCAAAGGGTCATTAGTCATAGCAGTTGATCCTGATATCAGCCATGGTGTCACCCTACCTCAGTGGTCGGCAAACTGCGGCCCCTTGAGTGTGGCTCTTCCACAAAATACCACGTGCGGGCGCGCACGTACAGTGCGATTGAAACTTCGTGGCCACACTCGAGGGGCCAAAGAGCCACATGTGGCTTGCGAGCCGCAGTTTGCCGACCACTGCCCTACCTGGCCTTGCTGCTTTTCTGGGCCTGGGGCTGAAACACAACAGAGGCTTAGATGTTATCTCTAGTTTGACCATAACTCGGTCTCTGTGGTCAACAGACTGAAGCTTTGTTCCTAAGATTATGTGATGTGGGTCAGAACCTCATTGTTCTGAGGCAGGGGTCCTCAAACTACGGCCCGCGGGCCCCATGCAAATACAAATATTGTATTTGTTCCCGTTTTGTTTTTTACTTCAAAATAAGATATGTGCAGTGTGCATAGGAATTTGTTCATAGTTTTTTTTTAAACTATAGTCCGGCCCTCCAATGGTCTGAGGGACAGTGAACTGGCCCCCTGTTTAAAAAGTTTGAGGACCCCTGTTCTGAGGTTTTAATGCTTAAAAGTGTGATCATTCAAGGGCTTGTACGGGAATCAGATGAGGCTATTCTCTGACCACTTGTTTCCTCTCTAAGGGGATCTATCACTTGACTAGAAGAGAAAAGGTCAGGGGAGGATCCTGAAACACAGGACCAGAGTCATCAAAGGTTAGGGCAGTGGTCAGCAAACTCATTAGTCAACAGAGCCAAATATCAACAGTACAACGACTGAAATTTCTTTTGAGAGCCACATTTTTTAAACGTAAACTATATAGGTAGGGACATTGTTATTCACTTAATTAGGGTCCTCCTAAGGCTTAGGAAGAGCCACACTCAAGGGGCCAAAGAGCCGCATGTGGCTCGCGAGCCGCAGTTTGCCGACCATGGGGTTAGGGGGACTAAACTGAATGACCAAAACTATGCTAGGGGAGGAAAGGTCACCCCGGGGGTGAGGTCACACCCTACAATTGTCCCTTGCTGGGCTCCCCGGGCTTCTCACCCTGATGACCTTCTGTTTCCGGCCTATCATTCCCACTCTGCTCATGCCTGCCCAACTGCCTACTTCATAATGAGTTACATTGATTAGATTTTCTACATATTTTAATAGCAAGCTACAATTCACCTTTCTATTGCCTCAATATAAATAAGCAGGATTGCAAATAAATTACAACCCACATTCTCTCCTGTTTAAAACTCAGGTGGCAGTTAAAACAACACTTGTTTAATCAAAAAAAGCAACCAGTTGAAAACAACTATTAAAATCACTAACTATGCATATTCTTAAATGAAGAGAAAATAGCATTTGCGTCCCTTCTTCCCTTCACTTCCCATCATCTCCACACATCCCAATGCAGGCAAAGCTGTAAATTTAAAATATGATCCCCAGAATTGATGGCAAAGAAAATAGCTTTTAGTCAGTCCCATTCTTCCCGGGAATTGGTATTTTCCTTGACTAGTACATTTTTTTTTTTCACAGGCAAAGGCACAGAGAATGGTCAGAGAATCTTCAGGAAGGCTGGAGACTTTTGTGAGACAAACATTGATTGTGCTGAATTCCACAGCTAGGCTGATCTGTCTTTTCCAAGATTATTACATCAGTAGCAATACTAGCTTACATGCATAAAAAATGCATTTTAATACAGTAGTGAGTTCTCTGACCTTCCTGTAAAAGAGACTGAAAAATAAACAAATGGTAATTTGTACTTGAACTCTATCATGCAATTCAATTTTCGCTTATGCTATTCATTTTTTTCCCATTTCCAATGGCTCATTTAAAATAATATGCTTGGCTTATTTTAAAAAGAATCATTATGTATTTCTTCTCCTCTAAACCTCGCTTAGGTCACCTTGCCACTAATTGAGACCACAAGCCAATTCCCCTTTTAATTGTTTCTTTGTTTCTGCTGTAATTCTACATCACTTCTTTTCTTGCTTTTAATTATCGGGTTGAGAGGTAACAACTATTCTTTTGGTTTATATTAAAGAGGTCAGGTGTAATAATATGATCTTTTAATACTTTCGTTTGCCAAATATTGATTTCTTCTTGCAAGTGTTCTCATTCTTCTCTGTCTCCCCTGACTTCCTTTTGTACACAGATCCTCATTCTTCCTGAGGTGCCAGAATTCTCCCCATCCCCCCAATTAATTCTCTTGTCTCAGATTTTTATTTTTTTGTGTTCTTTATAATGAGTGAGTATTTGAGAGAGAATTAGATGCTCTAATATACTGATTCTTTGTTCCCATGACAACCTGGATGACATCAGAGAGAAGACACATCAATGCCACAAGGATTCCAATATAAATGAATGGTACAAAGGCCTCTTAATTGTAGTTTAAATTTTTTCTATCCTAAAAGCTTCTACAGTAAAGATGGTGAATAAAAGTATATTTTCTAAAGGCTGCCTGCCTACACCATGCAATTCTCCGATTTTACCCCACCCGTAAGTGTTTTTCTGTCAGAAAACACTCACCTAACACCACACTCACATGTAACTTGGTAGACAATCCATTTACAGATGGCTTTTATATTTAGGATGCAGTTGAGATGAACAGAGTAGAGTGATATGATTCTTTCTCTTATTTGCCACACAAAGGAGAACATTTCTCGAACTTATTCCTGGGAAATATAAAAAACAACAACTCTTGTCTGCTTCTATGAACCTGGGGAAGCCAAAGCCAGCTGGGCAAAAAATAATTCCCAAACCTCCCATGGCACTGAAATGCTGAACTATTTTCATTTTTGCCATAGTCCAAGTCTTCTTTAAAATTAAGTTGCTTCCACCTTAAAGGATACTATCTGTTTGAATCTTTTATTTAAAAGTCTTTATTTAAGCTTGGCCTAATGATAGCAACTCTGTCGACGTCTACCACTCCCTTCCCCAAACTCCTACCCCCCTCCAAATTAGCTACACAATCATCTCTCTGCAAAGGGCTATCGTTAATGGCTGGTACTCGCAGATTTCCACAGTAGGGATAGGATCCTCTTAGCAGGCAAGAGGAGCTGCCTAACAGTCTTTGATGTACTGCCTCATTTCTTTGGGCAAAGGTTTCCCATCATTAGGTCTTCCGACTGCTGGTCCAAAGGGACTCTTGCTTGAACCAGGCTAATTTAAGACACTCCTATATCAAGCCCGTACTGAGTTCCCAGCTCCTCTGTTCTTGTCTTGGGCTTTTGTGTGAAGTTCAAGGGGGTGCTACTACATCATTCCTTGTACACATCCTTTACTGTAATCTGTACTGACAGATGGGCAAAATAGATATAATCATGATCTGTCTTCTGAGTTCCACACATCACAAATCAAGTGATGGGAATTAAGTTTTAAGCGTTTTTTTGCAGTGCTGTTTTCTGAAACACTAACCGCTTTGCATGGAAGTTTCATTTTCAGCCCTGTGTGTTCCTTAGCTGTCAGGAATAAGCAGGGATAGGAAGCATAGAATGCTGTCACAGGTACATACGCTGAGGTTTCGATGAAAGAATTAACCCCTAGTTTCAGCAGTGGATGTTGAATGTCTATTAAGCCCAAATCACAGTGTTAGGCAGAGTATGACACCCAAGGCCTCTCTAAAGCTTTAAGACCCAAGAAGGAGCCCTCGCTGGTTTGGCTCAGTGGACAGAGCATCAGCCTATGAACTGAAGGGTCCCAGGTTCGATTCTGGTCAAGGGCACATGCCTAGGTTGTGGGCTCCATCCCCAGTAGGGGTTGTACAAGAGGCAGCCAATCAATGATTCTCTCTCATCATTGATGTTTCTATCTCTCTCCCCTTCTCCCTTCCTCTCTGAAATATATATATATATATATATATATATATATATATATATATATATATATATATATATATATATAATTTTATTTTTAAAGACCCAAGAAGGAGATAAGGCCTGGCTGCAAAATCCCCTGGCATTTATATTTAGAGAAGGCAAAATCACTCAAGTTGGAGGAGGAGGAAGAGCTCATTTTATCTCCGGAGTCCTAAAAAGTGATCATGAAGATGTTTCACTAAGAGTCACTTAAGAAAGAGATGCACTTGTTTACTTTTCAGGCAGAAGAATGAATAATGTGGAAGTCACTTCCTTTCACATTAAGACCACAGATTTACATGGTAGGTGAGGAAGGCATGACAGCATTTAAAATTTAAATGGTTAAAGGGGAACACAGAAGGTAATCATGTTATTTCTATCAAATGTTTGGCTGAAATAATCCAAGGGCATGCCAATTCAAAGGCAGATGAAAGGACAAATTGCTAACTCCGAGTATCCTATGACTATGACTATTTCTCACCCAGCTACTTTCATCAGGGTCACGCAAGTCATTAGCTTTGTGAGCAAGATTTAGTCTTCTAGTAAACAAGGTAGGTTTCCCAGCCATAATCCCATGGCTTACCCCTGAGTTCAAGTGCAGCTGTGTTGGACAGTTTCCATGTGTATTGTCAATGTCTTACCTCAAATGCTTGCTTTATTGCTCTAGCTTTTTTTTGGGGGGGCGGGGGGGAGGGGCCTCTGAGCTTTAGACAGATGGAAGCAACAACAGGAGAATAAACAGGAAGGAGAAGAGGTTGGAGTGTTTATTCTCCAGATTCCCTACTTGGAGGTTGGCTGAGTACTGGCTGCGCCCATCAGAAAGGTTTCCCTCTGTTCCACAGCCTTTTCCCTATCCTGTCAATCATCCGAGTTATAAAAAGTCCAGCAGATTTTAGCCTGGGATTACTGCACGAACCTTTGTGTTTCTCCTACCTGTGTGCTTTACACATAAAGTTCCTTTATTACACCGCTCCTAAAATTAACCTAGTTTGACTGTGCCATCTGTTCCCTCTGGAACCTCGACTGATACATACCTCAAACGTAACATGTTCTCATCCACACCCACAACCTCGGGTCTGCTCCTCTAGCAGCAGTCTTCCCCACATTGCCAAGTGACAAGTCGATTCTTCCAATTAGTGAAGCCAAATAGCTTGGCCTGACCCTTATCTCTCAATCCTGATGGAAAATCAGCAAATCCTGTCATGTCTACCATAAAAATATATCCAGGGTCTGACCATTTAAACATTTTTTTTGTTAATCCTCACATGAGGATATTTTTTCCATTGCTTTTCAGAGAGTGAACGGGAGGGAGAAGAGAAGGAAAAGGATGAGGAAAGCGAGCCAGTGAGAGAGAAAGGGAGAGAGGGAGATAGAGGAACATTGATGTGAGAGAGACATATCTACTGACTACCTCCCTCAGGCACCCTGACCAGGCACAGAGATCGAACCCATAACCCTGCCATGCTTGGGGTGGTGCTCCAACCACTGAGCATGCTGGCCAGGGCTAGGATCTGAGCATTCTTAACATTTCTACTACTATCATCTTGGTGCAAAGCCACTGTCATCTGTTGTCTAGATTATTATATCAGCGGTTCTCAACCTGTGGGTCACGACCCCTTTGACGGTCGAATGACCCTTTCACAGGGGTCGCCTAAGACCATCCTGCATATCAGATATTTACATGACGATTCATAACAGTAGCAACATGACAGTTTTAAGGAGCAACGAAAATAATTTTATGGTTGGGTCACAACATGCGGAACTCTATTTAAAGGGCCAGAAAGTTGAGAACCACTGTATAGGTTCTTCCTAACTGGTTTTCCTGCTCCCATCCTTGCCCTGAATCATCTAGGATTATCCTTATAGGAGCCAGCGATCCTCTTAAAAATAACATGTCAGATCACACCACTCCCTTGTTCAAACCTTCTAAAGCCTTATTTCCCTCAGTGTAAAATCAAAGTCCTGGCCATGGACTGCTATCAGCTCCTATCACTCTTCCCTTCATTCTCTGTGCTCCATCCACCACTGCCTTCTTGTTATGCCTCCAGCAGACCACATACAGTCCTACTTCAGGGACTTCGATCATCCTATATGAAAGAGCTTGACTGCTATCCATCTAGCATCTCTATCCATCTGTCTTACCTCATTTATTTTTCTTCATTGTATTGATCATCAGACATATATTTATTATTTTTTCTTCCTAATTGAATA
This sequence comes from Myotis daubentonii, assembly GCF_963259705.1. Classification (NCBI taxonomy): domain Eukaryota; kingdom Metazoa; phylum Chordata; class Mammalia; order Chiroptera; family Vespertilionidae; genus Myotis; species Myotis daubentonii. Next base: position 2,379,243 of record NC_081861.1, on the reverse strand, counting down.
GAAGGTAGTAGTTTTGACTATTTTGTTCACTGCTGACTCGGAGTGCCTAGAATAGTTCCTAGCACATAATAAGCATTCCACAAATATTTGTTAAAAGGATGAATACACACATATGGTAACTGATGTGATAGTGGAATTTAAGATAAGTTACAGAGCCCACACTTAAGGAGTTCAGAGTTATTAGAAAGTTTAGATTGAACCTTCTTATTAAAAATATCCACAGCCCTGGCCAATGTGGTTGGAGCACTGTCCTGTACACAAAAAGATGGTGGGTTCGATTCTTGGTGAGGGCAGGTGCAGGTAACTGATCAATGTATCTTTCTCACATTGATCTCTCTCTCTCTCCCTTCCTCTCTCTCTAAAATCAATAAAGAAATTTAAAAGATAAAATAAAAATATCCACAGAGTGCAGGATATTTTCAGAAAGGAGACAAGCACTGTGCTTTAGTAGTTTATATGGCTTTCAGCATTCATTGACAAGAACCTCTGTATCAGGTCACTTCGTTCCATTGTATTAAAAAAGAAAGTCAAAACAAAACACAATAATGTGGTTATAGTTTCTTTAAGAAAATTTCCAACTCTAACTTGGCCCATTGCGTACAAATATAGATGCAATAATTGTAATTGCAAGGTATGTTTTCCTAAATTTCTATCAAGTATTCTACTTGACATGCTATTATGAAGAGAGCGAAGATTATATGTTAGCTGGCTGGGAAAGGTAGCATTTCTTGCATTCTGTCACTTTGGGGAGTTAGAATGTTGCAACATATAATTTGTTATGATTTTGCCAAGAAAATCTTTGGACCTCATTTCTGAACTCACCAGCCCTCCGCCTCCCCGCCCCCCCCCACCCCACACACACCTTCTCTCACCAACCTAATCCATTCATATACCATGATCTGTATGTCTGCTCTGGATTTTCTAAAGGTTACCTGAGAGTCAGGCTGTAAGATTATCAGTGCTGGAAATTTGGGTTGCTTTATTTAGTGCCTAATAACCATTCAGTAAAGAAACTGCTTTTCCTGAATGATACCTGGGCACCAGGCCATTGACTGAGCCTGAAAGAATTGGCAGAAACCAATGAAAACTCACTATCATCTCTTCCCATAAAGCATGGTCATGAACTTCATCCATTGCTTCCCACAGTACCCCCTCTTTCAGGACCCACAGAAGAAAAGGAAACTGCTCAGATTTACATATCACAAACAAGCAAGTTGCCTAGGACCGTGGTCGGCAAACCACGGCTCACGAGCCACATGCGGCTCTTTGGCCCCTTGAGTGTGGCTCTTCCACAAAATACCACGTGCGGGCGTGCACGTACAGTGCTATTGAAACTTTGTGGCCCATGCGCAGAAGTCGGTATTTTGTGGAAGAGCCGTACTCAAGGGGCCAAAGAGGCGTATGTGGCTCGCGAGCCGCGGTTTGCTGAGCCACAGTTTGCTGAGCACTGGAGGAAAAACTTCACTTTTTCTATCTTATGGGTCCTGTGAGTCATGTTAATTATCATATTTACTTTTTGTGTAGCCACTGGAAAGCAAACACCCAAATTGTAATTTTATTGGACCCTGTGCTCTACAATTCGAAAGTTACCTCTGTCTGATTTTTCCTATCCTACCAACCCTGTCAAGTGTTCATTTGTATCCTTTTGGGCAGCATGGTTTTTAAAAAAAGCAACCTTAAGTCCTTTCTGGGACAATCTGGGAAATAAATAAAAAATCGTGCTGTGTTTTGTTTGTTTCTCACTGTGCTGCATCATTAATTGTGTATGAATCTGTACTGCGCTGGAGGAGCGAATCAGCACATGTCCTAACTTGCATTTTTAAACCTGACAGTTTACAGAATAGTTTAAAAAATGTATAAGCTCAAAGCCATGCCCTGCCTTGGATCACTGGTGATAATGAGTCTTCAGAAAATTCCAGAGTTGTTTATATGATCACGTCATTGGCACATAATTATTTATTTTTAAATTTATGTTTTGGTTTCCACTTATAGCCAACTTGAATGTTAATGATAGAAGGTGGCAAAATATTGATAATTGGTGAATCTAGATAAAATATGTACAGCTCTTTTTGTATTAATCTGTTGACTTTTGTCAAAATAAAAAATGTAATGCTAGCAAAGAGTCCTCTGGCCCTATTCCAACTTGAAATATGTTAGGCCGAATAGAATTTTAAAAATCACCAATATTATATGAGTCTTGAAACAATTCTTCTATTATGCTAATGGCTGGACATCTGTGCTTCTGTCCTTGGGGATGAGTGATGATTTGTGCTAAACAAAACCAAAAGTGTCTTTGAACATTACTCCAAGTTAAATATTGTTATCTTGTGCCATTGAGTTATATGAGTGTGTCAGAACTTTGTTAAATCTGTTGTGTCTTATATTTACTTTGCTGGTTGGTGTTCTCTAATAAATAATCTCTGGAAATGGTTTTCTCATTTTTTAAGATCTATGTTTCTGAAATATGGTTCATATATTTGGGAATGAATACTGTGCATATCACTTAAGTCCTTCCTGGATCTTTTCTAACTTTACAAGTTTGCTAGCTTCTTATACTATTCCTCATCCAGATGGGAAAACTTTATGCCATCTGGCTGTAATTCTGAGTTGTTTCACATACTATGAAACATAATGAATACTTCACTCCCTCTGATGATACAAGCTTATCCTCCATCGTCTGCCTTACCAAAGCTGTCAAATCAAACTTGAACCCTTAAATTCACGGGAGAATGCCAGATCCAGGAGGAGGGGTTCTATGGTTTATTTGTGAGATAGCCGACTTGGTATTAATTGAGCACTTACTAGGTGCTCTGATCATGTCCTGGATGAAATAAAGAAATTATTTGTGTTTTGAAGGTTAGCCGAAGATTTTTATAGACAGTGATGGAAGAAAGGTGTGTTACATGGCAACTATTTTAATTAGGTGTAAAGTCGGTTGGTTGGATAACAGGGAAGATTGAGAGATGAACCTTGAATACTGTGCAAAATAACTGATATTTACCCATTTTCACCATTCTATATTGAGAAAAAATTTTGAGCAGAAGAGTGATAGATAGATTAATAGTGAGTAGAATAAAGTCCAAGAGGGAAGAGTATAGGCAAGGAAATGGTTTTAAAAACTGTTATAATAGCTTATTTTACTTACTCCTTCTTTGTTTCTTGCTATTGACATGTTTTATTTTCTCTCTTTTTTTTATTAATCAAGGTAGAAACATCAATGAGAGAGAAACATCATCCATCTGCTTCCTCCAGCATGCCCTCTACTGGGGACGAAGCCCACAACCCAGGCATGTGCTCTGACTGGAAATCACATCAGCAATCTCTTTGTTCATAGGTCAGTGTTCAACCCATTGAGCCACACTAGCCAGACTATTTTGCTTTTCTTTAATTTTTACCCTGGATATTACAAATGCATCCTTGACTTACTTGATTTAGCCTAAGTTACATCTTTTATCACTCTCTGAGCAATGCAAAGATCTTACAGCATTTTACCTTCATTTATCCTCATTCTGCTTTTGACCTATTGTTGTTATGTATTTTAATTCTCTATATGGCAAACACCATAGACTAATAGTACTATTGTTTTGAACAGTCAATTCATGTTCATATTTATTCTTTTAGTGGTTCTTTATGCCTACTTGCATTACCATAATTCCAACTCAGATAATTTTTTTTCTTTCTTCTTCCTATAGTATTTATTTAGTGAATCCAATCAAGTTATTTCTGTTTGCTTGAAAATGTAGGTATTTCTCTTTTTTGAAAGATATTTTCCCTGAATTCTAAGTTTGTAGTTTTTATTTCAGTATTTCAAATATATTACTCCATTATTTTTTGTGTCCCATTGGATCTTGTGATAATTTGACTGTTAGTCATGTAGTCATATTGCTATTCCTTTGGATATAATATGTCATTTTTCCCCTGTATAATTTTATTTTTTTTATTTTTTTTTTTATTTATTTATTTTTAATTAAATCTTTATTGTTCAGATTATTACATTTGTTCCTTATTTTTTCCCCCCCATAACTCCCCTCCTCCCAGTTCCCGGCCCACCCTCCGCCCTCACTCCCCACCCACTGTCCTCATCCATAGGTGCACGATTTTTGTCCAGTCTCTTCCCACATCTCCCACACCCCTTTCCCCCCCAAGAATAGTCAGTCCATTCCCTTTCTATGTCCCTGATTCTATTATAATCACCAGTTCATTCTGTTCATCAGATTATTTATTCACTTGATTCTTAGATTCACTTGTTGATAGATGCATATTTGTTGTTCATAATTTGTATCTTTACCTTTTTCTTCCTCTTCCTCTTCTTAAAGGATACCTTTCAGCATTTCATATAATCCTGCTTTGGTGGTGATGAACTCCTTTAGCTTTTCCTTATCTGTGAAGCTCTTTATCTGACCTTCAATTCTGAATGATAGCTTTGCTGGATAAAGTAATCTTGGTTGTAGGTTCTTGCTATTCATCACTTTGAATATTTCTTGCCACTCCCTTCTGGCCTGCAAAGTTTCTGTTGAGAAATCAGCTGACAGTCGTATGGGTATTCCCTTGTAGGTAACTGAGTTTCTTTCTCTTGCTGTTTTTAAGATTCTCTCTTTATCTTTTGCTCTTGGCATTTTAATTATGATGTGTCTTGGTGTGGTCCTCTTTGGATTCCTTTTGTTTGGGGTTCTCCGCGCTTCTTGGACCTGTAAGTCCACTTCTTTCACCAGGTGGGGGAAGTTTTCTGTCATGATTTCTTCAAATAGGTTTTCAATATCTTGCTCTCTCTCATCTTCTGGCACCCCTATAATTCTGATGTTGGTACGCTTGAAGCTGTCCCAGAGGCTCCTTACACTATCCTCGCATTTTTGGATTCTTTTTTCAATTTGCTTTTCCGGTTGGATGTTTTTTGCTTCCTCGCATTTCAAATCATTGACTTGATTCTTGCGCTCCTCTGGTCTGCTGTCGGGCGTCTGTATAATATTCGTTATTTCAGTCCGTGTGTGCTTAATTTCTAGTTGGTTCCCCAATATAAGATCGAGGGTCTTATTAGTTTTCGTGTAGATCTCATTAAGTTTATCGGCAGCTTCTAAACAGTTCTTGAGAGACCTTAAAAGTGTGGTTCTGAACTCTATTTCTTCCATTGACAATTTTGTCCTGTTTCTTTGTCTCCGCATTTTGTTATGCTTCCTTGGTGCACCCCCTAGTGGTCTTTGTTCGCAGTCTTATAGATAAATCTTGATTGTTGTAGCTAATTCCAGGGAGGGTTTGACCTCCAGGCCAAGTGGCTATGAGAATCAGCTGTGTCAACAGTGAGAGAACTTCTGTCCTCTAAGGAGGTGCTAATCTAGCCTTTGCCTGAGGCTATCCGGCAAATGCCTCTGTGCAGGGCTTGGGCGGGGCGGGTAGCACAGGATCAACAGGGTGGGCCGGAGAGAGCAGTTATGGCAGCTCTCAGTCCTGTCACAAGGGGCTCTGCCTCTCTGAGTCCCAGCACCCGCTGCAAAGCTGGGAGAGAAAGCTGCACTCGCTCTGACCGAAGCCAGACAGTCCCGCTTCTCCCGTTTGAGTCTGGGTCCCTAAAGGCTCGCCCGGATCTGGTGCTCAGAGTCTGCGACTCCCTCCCGATTGAAAACAACAACCGCGCCCTCCGCCGCCGCCAGCCCGCTCTGCGCACTCCGCACCTCAGAATTTGACTTCAGCACTGCGCCTCCTCTGAGTGTCCGTATGCGTTTCTCTTTCCTCCTAGTTGTAGGACTTCCACTCAGCCAGCGTTCCTGTGGTTCTGGGTGATGTCCCTTCCGTTTTTTGGTTTCACTTTTGAAGTAGTTGTTCAAAGCAGCAAACTCCAGCGTTAACCTATGCCGCCATCTTGGTTCTGAGCGAGGCACTCTAATTTTATTTTTTAATATCTTAGTGATTTTTATGTCTATATGTAATTACACAGTTTGGGTTTATGGAACTTCTTAATAATATTAATAATATGGAACATCTATTCACATATTACTTCTACCCCATGTCTCTTTTAAGTCTTGCCATAAATATAAAGTATACATATGTTAGACCTTTATCCATGCCCCATATAACTCTTATACTCTTTTATTATTTTTTATCTTTCTTTCTGTACACCAATGTGTATGTTTTCACCCACCAACTGACTATTCACTACTCCATTCTTCTGCAAATGTGCTGTTAATAATATTGAGTCAGTGTTTAATTTCATGTTATTATACATTCTTTTCAACAATTGCCATCTGATTATCTTTTATAGATTCCAGTTCTCTGAGGAGACATTCCTATTTTTAAAAACCTATTTTCTTGAATGACTTAATTATATTTATAAAGTTTTAAGTTCATGTCTGATAACTCCAATTTTTGGATCATCTGTGGCTCTAATTGTCTTTATTTCTATTGATTTTTGTGGTAATTTGGTTCTGTTTCATTTCATGACTTTAATTTTTTATTAAATGTGAGGCTCAGGATATTATTTTCCTCCAGAGAAGATTTGATTTTCTTCTCATTAAAGATGGAGTTAAGGGAATCACCTCATTCTAACTGAAAATGCTTTATTTTCACTCTGCTCTTATTCTTAGGGTACAGTCATTCTGGGGCATCAACGAAAATTGTGGAGTGTTTACTAGGGCACCTCTTTCATGGTGGGCCTTAACCTCTCTATTTCATCCTCTTAGCAGTTGCTTTTTTTGTTGTTGTTGACCCAGAATCATGCTTTTTGTGTTTTATAATTGCCCAGGGGAGGGTGGCATGCATGCTGTCCACTGCATCTCAATGCATTTCCCTTCTCTGTGGGATCTAGATTCTTTTAATTCTGACTCTCTAGTGCCTTCAAATAATTATTTTGGTATCACAGTAGCTTTTATGCTTATTTTCATTAGGAGATTTAACCTGAGATCAGCTAATTATTTATGGCTACAGAAATACTTCCTCCATAACTTTTATTCGAATTATGTTGTACTTTAGTTACTGGAGAAATATTCAGAAGGAATTATAAGGCAGTGGTATTATTTTTTTGAGGATATACTTTTTATTGATTTTGGACAGGGAGAGGGAGAGAAACATCTATGTGAGAGAGAAATATCGGTCAATTGCTTCCCATATGTGCCTTAACCCGGGATCAAACCTGCCACTTTTTGGTGTATGGGTCAAGGATGCAACCAACTGAGCCACACCATCCAGGGCTGGCAATAGTCTTTAAATCTGAATTTAGTATTTAGGAGCAAATAGCAGATTTCAGTGTCATCATCACCCAAAAGATGTTTGAAAACTTGGAATGTCAAGAGAATGAAAGCTTTAAAAAGTCTATACAAAAAAAAGGAAAGTAAAGCAATAAGGGAGAAAAAGAAATAGCCTCTAAAATAGGAAGATGGACAATTTCACAGAGAAAGATTTAAGAAGAAGGTAGCTGACTCGATCAAATTCTACAGAGTTAAGGAGAAGAGTCAGAAAGGATCTTTGGATTTCATCTATATGGGGACAATTGTGACAACTGAGTGAATAGTTTTAGAAAGGAGATCGGAATAATACTTAGATTGTTGTGAGAGATTAAAAAATAAGAAGGCATTGAGAAAGTGGAAGAGTTAGATTTTTCTTTAAGGAGTCTAGCAATAAAAGAAGACAGAGATCAGAAAGTGTGGTAGCAAACCTCAGGCAATGTTTTTAGAGAAATTTTAAGTATATGTGAGCAAAGAGGTAGAAATACTTCAATGACCAAGTAAAAAAAAGGTTAAAGATGCAAGAAAGGACAAAGGTGTGTGTGGTAAGGGTATCTAAGACCTGGAATTGAGAGATCATGTCAATGGGAAAGGCTGTAAAAGGGGGCTATGAAATATTTTATCTTCTGAGAGAAAAAAAGAAGAAAATGACCCATTTTATTTCACTTAAGGAGGAATTGAGGTTATATGCTGAGGGTGGGAACGAGAGTCAAGATTTGAAAAGGATGGGGTTCAAGATGGAGTGACTATGAGGGCTACTGGAATTATAGGGCTCATGGGACAGTGAGGTTAAGGTGTTAAACATCTATCTGGATAATCCTACCTAATTTTAGTAGTAAACTCATCAGTAATAGAGACCTGGGCGCCCACAATATAAATAGAGATGGGAGGAAGATAATATGAAACAACAAGTGGTTCAAATGAGAAAGGATTATCAAGCAAGAATGGAAAAAAAATAGCATAGAACCATGTTTTTGTTGATATCTCTTTGCTATGAGAAATGAGGTGGCTTATGAGGGATAATTTGCTTGGAGGCTCTGATTTTTAGTTAAGGGGAATCATAGAAAACTGTAAGAATGCATTGGAATTTGATCCAAGGAGGTACAAGAAAAGGGAATGGTAGAGAGCCTTGCAAAAAGTGAGTGGACCTGAGTATGAACAGATGAAATGGATAGGAATAAAAGTAGAGGAAGATGTAGTATTGGTAGATCAAAGACAAGGAAATGGGATGCTGGGTCATAGGCCAGAGAAAACCATCAGGAATTAGCCAGTATTGAGGAGTCTGGAATTTTGTAATGGGGATTTTCAATGGATCCACATGGTCATATTGTCCTTCCACTAAAAGCTTTTGGTTATTTTTACACTAGAGGCCCGGTGCATGAAATTCATGCATGGAGGGGCGGTTCCCTCAACCCAGCCTGCACCCTCTCCAATTGGGGACCCCTCGGGGGATGTCTGACTGCCGGTATAGGCCCAATCCAGCGATCGGACATCCCTCTTGAAATCTGGGACCACTGGCTCCTCACTACCCACCTGCCTGCCTGCCTGATCACCCCTAACTGCCCTCCCCTGCTGGCCTTCAGTTCAAAATAATTCTTATACCAAAGTAGGATATTTGGGGATGGAATATTCTGATCCCCTTCAATACATTTCAGCAACACTCTGTAGTTAAATATTTTAGTGTATTCTCATCAGTTTTGATTGCCATCAACTAACAACTTCTGGGTTTAAATTATTCAGGATTTTTAATTGCTCCAGAGTACATCAGTAGTTCAGGGTTAGTTCTTTACAAGGTTCTGTCTATGCAAGAATTTCTACTAAACCTGTAGAAAATTTTTAAGAGGTGTTTTGATCTCAAATGCTCCCTTGAGGGTGGTTATATCTCCAAGGGGTCTTAACAAGAGGATTGCTCCTAGCAGTTCAAAGGTGTGTTAACCTAGACACACAAGAACAATGGACAGGGCTTACTTAAAGCAAAGATAAACCTTGTATAGACCTGGGCCATGACTATCCACCATGACCTGCCCAGCTAGGAGCAGTGGTTCTCAACCTTCCTAATGTTGTGACCCTTTAATACAGTTCCTCATGTTGTGGTGACCCCCAACCATAAAATTATTTTTGTTGCTACTTCATAACTGTAATTTTTCTACTGTTATGAATCATAATGTAAATATCTGATATGCAGGATGTGTTTTCATTGTTACAAATTGAACATAAAGCATAGTGATTAATCACAAAAACAATATGTAATTATATATGTGTTTTCTGATGGTCTTAGGCGACCTCTGTGAAAGGGTCGTTCAACCCCCAAAGGGGTCGCGACCCACAGGTTGAGAACCGCTGGACTAGAGGCTGGTGCACAAATTCATGCACCAGTTGCGTCCCTCAGCCTGGCCTGTGGGATCAGGTCGAAACCAGCTCTCCGATATCCCCTGAGGGGTCCTGGATTGTGAGAGGGTAAAGGCCAGGCTGAGGGACCCCACTGGTGCAAGATCGGGGCCAGAGAGGGACACAGGAGGTTGGCCAGCTGGGGAGGGACCGCGGGAGGGCTTCAGGATGCATCCAGCCCATCTCTCTCAGTCCTGATCGGCCAGACCCCAGCAGCAAGCTAACCTACCGGTTGGGGCATCTGCCCCCTGGTGGTCAGTGCACGTCACAGCGAGCGGTTGAGCGACTTTAGCATATCATTAGCATATTACACTTTGATTGGTTGAACGAATGACTGGACGACTGGACACTTAGCATATTAGGCTTTTATTATATAGGATTACTCTGTGAGGTTACTTTAGGTCACTGAAATTTTCAGATTTATTACAGAGCCCCCTTTTCATTCACAGTTCAATGAACTATGAATTATGTGGGAGAAATGTTTTTAAAGTCATGCCTGACTGATATTTCTTGTTTTGAATCTAGTCTTTTCTCTTAGGATTTTAGTTTTGTTCATCTTATACCAAGCTGATTTGTAGCTCCTATATGTGTGGTTTTCTTAGAGACAATTTCTGAAGTATTTGTTTGATGTCTACACTTTTCATCTGTTGTATTCCTCATTAGTAGATGTAAGAACTCTACTTTTTTTGCTAAACATATGGTTCAGTGCCTGGTGTTCACTGGCTCAATCTTGGACCCAATTGATTAGTGTAGTCCCCAATTCCCTGTTTTGTTTTTCAGCGTTTTTTTGTTCTTTTCTATATAGTGCAAATGCCACTCATACTGAGACTCCTCTGATGTAGACTAAAACCCATAGCACACACATTTGGAAACCTATGGCTGCTTGTGAGGCCATATGGTAACTTAAGAGAGTCTCTGTTACTGCTGCCAAGTCCTTGACTGTTATGAAAACACAACTGCATTGTTTCAAAGCCCTGGGAGTGGGAGAGCTAATTTTTCCTATTTCTGTTGGAAAACAGCAAGGACTATCCATAACAATCCTCTAGATAACACAAACAGGTAAACATTGCTAAGGTTTGTTATCTAAAGTTCTAAAGATCCTACATTCCTACTGTGTTGTTGGTATGTTACTGGTGGGGTGTCCCCTGTGTCCCCACCTGTTGCTGGTGGAAGTGGGCTTCTGGGGGGTGCAACGGTAACAAGAATTTCCTGAGACCCCCCCACAGGAGGACAAGGTATTGTGGAGAGCCTTATTGGTGATGTAACATTAAGAGAGTTCCCTTCCTTTTTTGTCTGCGAAGCTCCTGATTTCACCCTCAATTTTGATTGATAGCCTCGCTGGATACAGTATTCTTGGATTCAGACCCTTCCTTTGCATGACTTTGTATATTTCATTCCATTCCCTTCTGGCCTGATGTGTTTCTGTTGAGAAATCAGTCGCTAGTCTGATGGGGGATCCTTTGTAGGTAACTTTCTGTCTCTCTCTGGCCGCTTTTGCCAGTCAGTGAAAGAAAAATACCACATGATCTCACTCATTTATGGATAATAAAGACCATTATAAACTGATAAACAAAAATAGACACAGAGGCAGAGCAGCATTAAACAGACTGTCAAACTATAGCGGGAAGGCGTGGGGGCGGGGGGTGTTTGTGGTGGGGGTAAGAGATCAACTGAAGGACTTGTATGCATGCATATAAGCATAACCAATGGACACAAGACACTGGGGGATAGGGGAGGCCAGGGGATTGTCAAGGGGGGGGAGGGAAGGAAACATGTAATACTCTTTGTAATATTTTAAGCAATAAAAAAATAAATAAATAAAAGAGTTCCCTTCCAAGGTCATATCTCCCTCCTTCCCGCCATGGAAAAAGTTCCAGATTGTCTTCAGCAGGACTAGAATCAAAGCCAGAGTTTCCACTCCATGTCAAGGTCCAGTCCAGTCCGGCATCTGGCGAGCTTAGCTTGTGTTCCCAACTGCAGTCACTGCATGCGGGGTCCTCATGCGACTGCTGCAGGCTACATGGCTATGTGGTGCACAGTGAGTGTGGGTCACCAAGCAAATGATGCGCAGGAGCATCAGAGGCTAGAGAGTGAAAATTCTGTTTTGGGGGTTTTAACTAGGAGCTGAACCAATGAATCCTTCAGGATTTCGCATGTTTGCGGTGGTTCCACCCCTCTAGCCAATCCATGGTTCCCCAGGCCAGATTGACAGGCAAGCATCTTCCCTATGCCACCCTGACCTCACTGCACATGTGTCCAGATCCCCTTTGTTGGAACCCTTCCCCAGTAATTTGCAGGGAATGGACCAGTGGTTCCCTGAGGAGTATGAAGTTTCAGCTTCCTGATGAACCTACCCAGATGACCATATATTTGGTTACTATATGTGCACGATATAGTGTCCGTGGGTTATGCTGAAAAGGAAAATGGAGTTGGTGGGCTTGCAGCCTAGTTCAGTATCTGGTTAAAACTGTAGTCTTACTTCCCTACTGTGACTGCCTTGGGCGGAGCTACAGAGCCTCACCCCAGGGCCCCGCCACAGCTGCCTTGGGCGGAGCTGCAGGGACCCTCAGAGGCCACCACAGGAGGAGATATATAGGTCAGAGCCTCCCCAGGAGTTCAGTTCAGGCTTTGGATCCGGAATTGCCCTGGACTAGCAGATCTGTGAAATAAAGGTTAAACTTTTCTCCCTCCCTCAGAGCTGGCTGATCGTTCTCTCATGCAACACACACACACACACACACACACACACATCTTAAAGGAAAAAAGAAAAACAGATCAAGGACATTAACAGGTAATTTACAGAATATAAAATAAAAATGACTAATAGGCATGTGAACAAAAGTTCAAACTCAATAGCTGAAGATAATGTAACATGATAGCATTAAGTGCCTTTGAATTCATTAAGATTTCAACAATGTTAATATCCATTGTTGGTAAGTGTATATGAAAATGAATATTCGCCTACATTTTTTGCAAGGCATGTGTCAGGGTCCAAAACACCACCCCAAGTTTTGATGATTTGCTGGGAGTCACAGAACTCAGCATATAGTCATACTCATGGCTATGATTTATTATTCCAAAAGGATTCAAAGTAAAATCACCAAAAGGAAAAGATGCATGGGGTCAAGTCCAGGGAAGACCTGGACTTACAAGTTTCATGAGTCCTTCCCAGTGATACCGAATTTTTGGACTGGAACCCGGATTCTTTGTCCACCGGAATCAAAGAATGAATCCATGGACCGAAAGTGATATAGCGAAGGTGGAGATTTGTTGAAGAATAGATGCAGACTTCCATGTAGGGAGGGGGAAGAGTCCCACAGAATGGACTCCCAAGTAGGGAAGGGTAAGAGTCCCACTGAGTTCCTTTCCCTATGGCTCATAAAGGCTGCAGTTCCTGTGTCCTGATATCTCCTCTAATTGGTCAATATTCCCCTTATATTTGGTCACTCTAGTGATTCCTAAGGCCCTCCTTCCTCTTGGTCCTTCCATTCCTCTGGGCTGTCTTCTTTTCCATCTGAATGAAGGGCTTCCTTCTCTTTATTTTGTAAATATAGACTTTTCCTGGCTACTTCTGGTTCCCTTGTCTTATGTAAATACAACAGTTGCTGCTCCCTTGTCTTATGGAGATGTCACTGCACCTGGCTTCCTTGTGCTATGGAAATGTACCGGTCTGCAGGCCGCCCCCCCCCCTGCTTTTCCATGGACCCCAATTCTAAAAAACCCTAAGCCTGCCTATGTTAGCCCAAAATTCCTGCTTCACCAGGGGATGACACAATTATTCCAACAACCAATTGTGATGACACATATGAAATGTCTGTGTTCACGTAAAAACATTCAAATCTGTAAAGAAATTTTGTGAGTTTATTTGAGCCAAATTGTCCACAATTGCCAGGAAGCAGAACCTCAATGGATTGGAATAATGCTCCAGAGAATGGCAGTTTTTCCTCTATTTTTATACATTGCAATCAAAGGAGGAGACGTAGGGGGTTTATATGAAATCCATTGGTGATAAACTAGAGAGGCCTGAGAAAGCAAAGGGGGAGGGAAGGGGACCTCTGGGATTGGGTAAAAGGTAAAATGATAGACACATACTTCTTTTACTCAGGTGGGTACAGGATGGTTCACAGTCCACAATTAACACAGTAACAATGAGGAAATTTGTGGTTTCCCCTCCTGTGCCATTTGTTGTGCCCTGAAGGATTTGGAAAAAGGGAAGTTTGCAAGATTGCCCTGTAGGCCTTCCTGAGCTGGTCAGGTTAGCGTGTGGCCCCTTTCGTCCACATCTGTCAGAAAGAACTTAGAAACTCAGTGCCCAAAGTTTGTACGGCAGACTGGTCACGTAGTACTGTTTGCCTAGTATGCACCCAAAGGACTGAGTCCCGGAAAGAAAGCAGGTGTTCATTGTAAACCACATTGATTGTCCCAACTGAAATCACAGTGTCAGACAGCTGCGATGTTAATAACCTCCACTGATTGCTATTGTTTTCAGTCACACCCTGGGGACAGGGCAGGTTGCACATAGCTAAGTTCTGAGTCAGATCAAATAGCACCAATACCATGGAATCGCAGCTTCTATGGAGAGCTATGGGTCTTATCCAAATATTGACTATGCTCTTCGGAAGGGCTTTTAACAGAGCTTCAAAAGACTCTTTTGGCTGTAGAACCTTTAGCTTTTTATGGCTACCATGCCGAATGAGCTAAGGACGAGGGAATGGGAGAAGACTCAGATTAAAATGCCATAGACCTCATTGTTACTATTAAGATTCAATATTTTTTGTTGAATAAACTTTTTATTTTTTTCTGTGCTTTTGGTTAATTTGCAGAGTTCATAAATAGTTGCTTTGTCTTGCTTTGTCAGTATTCCTTTGCTTTCATGGGAGAGCAGATTTATCAAGGTTCTCACTCGGCCGCTATGGAAGTCAACTTCATTTCTCATACATTTTTAAATAAGCAGAAATTGGCATCACTTTCCCAGCCGGTAGATTATGAACATGAATATAAATTATGAAAAAAGTTTATACCTTCTTACTTATTGTTTTTTGAGCAGCTATCATAAGGTAATAATCAGAATTCAGTAAAAGATTATGTACAGTCTTATTCATAATAGAGAAAATACATGCATATCCAGTTTATAAGTTTAGTAAAATAAAATTTAACATAATTTTCAATCACTACAGAGTATTTTACATATAAATGTACCATAAAAGAATATATAACATGGGGAATATCCAAAGCATACTAATAAATAACCAATTCATGAGCCCAATATTTTAATATCATATATTGCAATTTATATTGTAAATTATATAATACATGAATATTATAAAATATTATGGGATAAATATTTTATAACATATATATTGTTATATTTATAAAACAACATGTATATACATTTATAGATTACATATATATTCACACATAAGCATATATATGTACACAGTAGAAACTATAGTATTAAAAGTGGTTATCTCTACATGTTGAACAATTTTTATTTTCTTC
Organism: Myotis daubentonii; assembly: GCF_963259705.1. Classification (NCBI taxonomy): domain Eukaryota; kingdom Metazoa; phylum Chordata; class Mammalia; order Chiroptera; family Vespertilionidae; genus Myotis; species Myotis daubentonii. The sequence continues at coordinate 2,364,145 of NC_081861.1, read as the reverse complement.
TTTGACCTTTTATGTATTTTAGAAAATCTTTTATAGTCAACGCATTCCTTTTGCAACCTGAGGAAAAATAATACATATTATAAAACTTATTTAATAAACTATGTATTTATAAGTTGTAGTTACATTTATTGAGTTGATGTACCTTATTACATGAGTGTTCTACTTTTGAAGAACTTTAGAAGTATTGTTCCTGACAAATTAAACTTTTTATTTCATTTGATACTGGTAATTAAATGAAGAACCTTTCCTTTCTAACTTTACCTGCTAAAAATCTGAGAGCCAATGAATTGTCTATTCTTAACAATAACAACTGAAAAGCCTTTTATGATATGCATTTTTAATCTTTTTCATAGTTCCATTGCATATTCTTTCTAATTTTCTTTTTTACTTCTATTTTCAATTTATTATGTTTTCTTATCCTATACTAATAAAAGACAGCATGCAAATTGACCGTACTTTCACTACGCCTTAGGCCACGCCCACCAGCCAATCAGAGCACCTATATGCAAATTCACCCAACCAAGATGGCGGCTGGCAGCCACAGACCTGGAGCGAGCAGAAGGCTTGCTTGCTCCGGTGATGGAGGAAGCCAAGCTTCCCCACCTGCCGCAGCCCAGCTCTGAGCTCCACTGAAAGCAACAAAGTTTCAATTATAGATGGTAAATAAACCCCAGATACCTGCTTTCAGCCGGCCATGGCCACAGAGCTGCAGCGAGCAGGAGTGGGTTGCCCCTGGCAATGGAGGAAGCCAAGATTTCTTCAGGTCTCTGCTAAAGGCAACAAAGTTTCAATTATAGAAGGTAAATAAATCCCAGAATAACAAAAAAAGAAAAAAAGGAGAGGCTGGGAGCTTAAGTTGCCAGGGTGCTTGGCCAGCCTGAAAACGGCCCTCAGCCCCTCACCCAGACTGGCCAGGCATCCCAATGGGGACCCCCCATCCTAAAAGGGGTGTGGCCAGCCTGAAAACAGCCATTAGCCCCTCACCCAGACTGGCCAAACCTCCATGGGGTGAGGGTCCCCACTGGGGTGGACATTCTCCGAGGGGTCCCACACTGCAAGAGGGCATAGGCTGGGCTGAGGGACCCCCCCCCCCGAGTGCACAAATTTTTGTGCACCGAGCCTTTAGTATTTCATATATTATTGTAAAGCATTTTCAATCCCTTTTAGAAAAATATTGGGGCATGAATATATCTGTATATACACACAGAGCCCACATACACATATTTTATTTATTTACTAGAGGGCCGGTGCATGAAATTTGTACACTGGGGGGGGGGTCTCTCAGCCTGGCCTGCACCCTTTCTCAGCCTGGGTCCCCTCAGGGGATGTCCCCCTGCCAGCTTAGGTCTGATCAGGTCTAAACCGGCAGTCAGATATCCCTCTTGCAGTCCAGGGCTCTCACAGTCTGGGACCCCTCACTCCTTACCGCCCTCCTGCAGCAGAGGCAGGAGAGGCTCCCACCATCACTGCTGCACTTGCCAGCTGTGAGGCCAGCTTCTGGCTGAGTGGCGCTCCCGCCGTGGGAGGACACTGACCACCAGGGGGCAGTTTCTGCATTGAGCATCTGCCCCCTGGTGGTCAGTGCATATCATAGCAACCAGTCATTCTGGTTGTTCTGCCATAATGGTCGCTTAGGCTTTTATTATATAGATTTTTACTTATTTTATTTTCCAATTAGAATTTACTTTCAATACTATTTTGTTTTAGGTATACAGCATAGTGATTAGACCAGGGGTCCTCAAACTACAGCCCGCAGGCCACATGCAAATACAAATATTGTATTTGTTCCCGTTTTGTTTTTTTACTTCAAAATAAGATATGTGCAGTGTGCATAGGAATTTGTTCATAGTTTTTTTTTTTAAACTATAGTCCGGCCCTCCAACGGTCTGAGGGACAGTGAACTGGCCCCTTGTTTAAAAAGTTTGAGGACCTCTGGATTAGACAATCATATAATTTACAAAGTTATCCCCCTGATAATTCAAGTGCCTATCTGGCATCATACATAGTTATTACAATATTATTAACCATAATTCCCTATGCTGTACTTTATAGCCTCATGACTACTTTGTAACTACCAATTTGTACTTCTCAATTCCTTCACCTTTTCCACCCAGTCCCCCAACTCTCTTCCTCTCTGACAAACATCAGTTAGTTTGTTCTAGGTTTTTATGAGTCTGTTTCAATTTTGTTCTTTAGATTCCACATATAAGTGAAATCATATGGTATTTGTCTTTGTCTGACTTATTTCATTTAGCATCCATGCTCTTGTGAATGGTAAGAGTTAATTCTTTGTAGGACTGAGTAGTATTCCATAGTATATACGTACCACAGCTTTTTTATCCCCTCCTCTGTTGATGGGCACTTGGGTTGCTTTCATATCTTGGCCATTGTAAATAACATCTCAATAAACATAGGGGTGCATATATTCTTTCCAATTAGTGTTTTTGGCTTCTTCGGATATATACCAGAAATGGAAATGCTGAGTGATAAAGCAGTTCTGTTTTTAATTTTTTGAGGAAACTCCATACTGTTTTCCACAGTGGCTGCACCAGTCTGTATTCCCACTGGCAGTGTACGAGGGTTCCCTTTTCTCCACATCCTTGCCAACAATTGTTTGTTGATTTTTTGATGATAGCCATTCTGACAGGAGTGAGGTGACATCTCATTGTGGTTTTGATTTGTATTTCTCTGAAGATTAGTGATGTTGAGTATCTTTTCATATGTCTATTGGCCATCTCTATGTCCTCTTTGGAGAAATGTCTATTCAGGTCCACTGCCCACTTTTTAATTGAACTATTTGGGGGTTTTTTTGGTGTTGAGTCCTATGAGCTTTTAAAATAAGTCTTGGATATGAACCGTTTGCTGGATATGTCACTGGCAAATATGTTCTCTCAATTAGTAGGTTGTCTTTTTGTTTTGTTTATGGTGTCCTTTATTGTACAAAAGACTTAGTTTGATGTAATCCCATTTGTTTATTTTTTCTTTTGTTTCTGAAAAATATTGCTAAGAAAAATGTCAGACATGTTACTGTATATGTTTCCTTCTAGGAGTTTTATGGTTTTGAGTCTTACATTTAAGTCTTTATTCCATTTTGAGTTTATTCTTTTTTAAAATATATTTTTATTAATTTCAGAGAGGAAGGAAGAGGGAGAGAGAGATAGAAACATCAATGATGAGAGAGAATCATTGATTGGCTGCCTCCTGCAGGCTCCCCACTGGGGATCGAGCCTGCAACCTGGGCATGTGCCATTGACTGGAATCAAACCTGGGACCCTTTAGTCTGCAGGTCGATGCTCTAGCCCAGCCGTGGGCAAACTACGGCCCGCGGGCCGGATCCGGCCCGTTTGAAATGAATAAAACTAAAAAAAAAAAAAAGACCGTACCCTTTTATGTAATGATGTTTACTTTGAATTTCTATTAGTTCACACAAACACTCCATCCATGCTTTTGTTCCGGCCCTCCAGTCAAGTTTAAGAACCCATTGTGGCCCTCGAGTCAAAAAGTTTGCCCACCCCTGCCACTGAGTCATACCGGCTAGGGCTTGAGTTTATCCTTATATATTGTGTAAGAAGGTGGTCTAGTTTCATTTTTTTTGTAAGTATCTGTCCAATTTTCCCAGCACCATTTATTGTGTAGACTATCTTTACCCCATTGTATTTTCAATGCTAGAAGGGGACATAAGGGGAAAATCCAAAAGATTTGGAACCTCAGCTCTAACATCCTTCAGCTCCTGAGCCAATGCCAGTACCACTTAACTTAGGACTTTAATAAATTGAGAGAAATAAACCATCTCTGTTTAAGTCACTATTGTTTGGACTTTGTTATATTCAGCCAGACTCAATCCCTATCTAATACACATTGGGGAAAATGCTTTTAGTCTCTAGATTCAGATGAGACTTGAGTTGAAATTTAGGCTCTAAATTGGAGTTTGATGCTCTATGTTTGAGTCTTGGTTCACTCATGCATTCAGCCTCAACTCTCTTACTTGTAAAATGGGGAGAACATTATTTATTACATCTGATTCTTAATGAGGATTACATGAGAGAATAGGTGTTAAAGTGCGTAGCACAATGCCCAGCATAGTAAAGGGTGTCCCAAAATTCATTCACGCAAGAAGTAATTTTGATAGACTACTCAGGCTTATAATTAAAAATTGTAAATTTTTTATTGATTCATAAAGTATACAGTATAGGGTTATGTATGGAATAGCACATCGAGTAAATGGCCTCCACGGCTTTGCTGGCACATACGCATTCTTTTGTTGAAATTTTCCATGACCGTTTTGCATAAATGTGGCTGAATTTCATTGATACAGCGCTCAATTTCCTCCTTCAAGGCGTGGGTGGTTGTGGGCTTCTTGGCAAAAACCTTAGACTTCAAAAAACCCCAAAGAAAAAAGACATGTGGTTTCAACAAGACAGTGCCACATGCCATACAGCCCGAGAAACAATTCAATTACTGCATGAGTCATTTCCTGGTTGTGTAATTTCCTATTTTGGTGATCAGAATCGGCCGCCCAGATCATGCGATTTAACGCTGTTGGACTTTTTTCTTTGGGGTTTTTTGAAGTCTAAGGTTTATGCCGACAAGCCCACGACCACCCATGCCTTGAAGGAGGAAATTGAGTGCTGTATCAACGAAATTCAGCCACATTTATGCAAAACGGTCATGAAAAATTTCAACAAAAGAAGTTCATATGTGCCAGCAAAGCTGTGGAGGCCATTTACCCGATATGCTATTCCATACATAACCCTATACCGTATACTTTATGAATCAATAAAAATTTTACAATTTTTAATTATAAACCTGTGTTTTCTATCAAAATTACTTCTTGCGTGAATTTTGGGACACCCTTTATAAGTGCTCTGTTAATATTTGTTCATTTCTTTTACATGGCGCCTTGCAGCTACCAAGTTTATTATTATAGATTAGAGCTTATCAGATGCCCTATGCACATGCTAGGCCTGAGTAATTCTGATAGGGTTCTCTCTGAGTCTATTACCAACCACCTAATATTGAGGTGAGTTCTTTACTAACCTGTCATTTCATGAATCCGTGCTCCACAATATGATACAACAAAAGAAGAAAAGGATAGCGAGAGAGTGTTGCGGTTTGGTGTCCTGGGCAGGAGATTATGAGTCAGAATTTCGCATGCAGGATGTTTATTCAGGAGTGTCTTCATATTTAGCTGCTGTGGAAGGGCGGGGCAGGACGCAAGATTGAGCAGAGGGAGAAGTACTGTGATGCAGGCCCAGCCACAGTCTCTGACCCCACATAGAGTAATGGAGCAAACCCAAATGGGGCCGAGATGGGCAGGCCGTTATACTATCACATGGATCAGACACTGGGTGCAGGCCACCCAGGGAAGAGGCATGACCTTAGCAAGGCTTCTCTCTGCAGCTGAGGCAGACCCTGAGGAGGCTGACAGCTGGAGGCTGTTTGTCCACAGCAGTCCCAACAGCTGGAGCAACACATCCTTCATGGAAGAAGGATCTGGTGAGAGACTCATCTCAGTGTCCCCCTCAGATGGGAAAAAGAAACTAACAAAATAATCTGGACACATCACAGGCATTAGTGGTTATAGTTCCTGGCTAGAGGACATTTTGATGCTGTGTTTTGAAAGGAAATGGCTGGAAAGTAAGCTTTCTTTACACCACTCCTGTTCTCATCTTCTAAAAGTCCCGATCTTGGTCTTGCTTCCTTGCAACATAAGAACCGATGGTGCCCGTGGCATTAGAGATAAAAGATCTGGGAGACTGTATAGAAAATACGTCACTGTTTTGAATGAACTGGTTTGTTAGTTAAGCCAAGTGAAGTATTACTTCTGTTGGTCTGAAGTTAGTCCACACACAATGAATACATATGACACTTAAATCAATGAAAAAGCAATTTGCATACATTATCTCACATAATTCATACAACTATGTTGGGAGGTTGGAGTTATCACCTTCATTTTCTTTATTTCTTTTGGTTTTGTAGAATTCTTTCCCAAATTCCTCACTTGTTTAGAGCAAAGAAAAAAGTAAACAAGCAAACACAAAATTAAAAGAAGAGATAAGGGTTTATTTATATTTTACTATTTATGTATCTGACTTCACGGCTCTAAAATATAAAATGTTTATTCCCTTGAAATCAAACAACACACTTCTATGTGCGCCTTATCATAGATGCTGGTTTGTGAATACAGAGACTAAAATGAGGCAGATATTCAACCGTTAATTACGCTTCACTTCTTGAGCTCAGGTTCAAAGTTGCTGCCAAAAATATTGCTTTGTAAGAGCATTTCTCTCTGATTTCTCTATTTCTCTCTCTCTCTCTCTCTCTCTCTCTCTCTCTCTCTCTCTCTCTCTCGCTGTCCCTCTCTCGCTGTCCCTCTCTCTCTGCCTCTGCCTATTTCTCTCTTTAAATTTTTCTCTGTCTTTCTTCCCATTTTTGGCTCTATGTTCCTGTCTCCTCCCTGCCTTTCTGTCACTCAGTCTATATTCATTTTTCATTTTCCTCTCTTTCCTTTTTTTTCCTCTCAACTCCCCTTCCCTCCCCTATCCCTCCCTTCTCCTTTCTCTTCTCTCCTCTCCCTGTGTCTTTTATCTCTCTGGGTGGCCTAGTTCTCTCTGTTTCTGCCTCCTCCTCTCTCTATGTCTGTCTGTGTCTCTTGAATGCCTGTCTCTAGTGTTGTTTTGTTTCTGAACAATGGATGCAAGTTCACTAGAAACTGTTTTGCTTCTTGAGAGATCATCAGGTCTTCTCAATTAAGTTACTTTGTTAAAATATTTTCTCATAATAACCATAAACAGAAGACAACTGATTAAGCAGGAGATGAATATTTAATGACAAATCCCTGAATACTTAAAACAGTTTTGTGGCACCCATTATGTTTTTGGAGCCTTTAAATCTCATTCATTGATTCCTGCCTTCTTTCTGTCAAATGTGCTTCTGCATTCATGCTCCCCAGAGAAGACAGAAATATGACTGAGGCCTACTATACCTCACTCTGCACCAGGGTGGCCCTGCCAACCTTACTTACCTCGATACTTTAAAACAGAGGTTAGCAATGATAGTTCATGGGCCAAATCCCATCTGCTGCTTTTTTTTTTGCGGGGAGGGGGGGGGTGGTGGTGGTATGACTTAAGGTCTAAGAATAGTGTTTACATTTTAAAAGGTTAAATGAGCCGAAACCGGTTTGGCTCAGTGGATAGAGCGTCGGCCTGCGGACTGAAAGGTCCCAGGTTCGATTCCGGTCAAGGGCATGTACCTGGGTTGCGGGCACATCCCCAGTGGGAGATGTGCAGGAGGCAGCTGATCGATGTTTCTCTCATTGATGTTTCTAACTCTCTATCTCTCTCCTTTCCTCTCTGTAAAAAAAATCAATAAAATATAATTTAAAAAAATAAAAGGTTAAATGAAAGGAAAAACATAATATGTGGCAGACACCATATGTGATCTGCAAAGCCTAAACTATTTACTCTCTAGCCCTTTACAGAATAAGCTTGCTGACTCCTACTTTAGTTTTCATTTTTAAAATTTTTTATTGTTTAAAGTATTACAAATAGTAGTACATATGTCTTCTTTTTTCCCCCAGTTGACCTTCCCCCAGCCTCTTCTACCCGTGGCACATGCCCTCATGATTTACTTTTTAAATAGATCTTTATTCTTTTTAAAAAAATCCTCACCCGAGGATTTTTTCCCACTGATTTTTAGAGAGAGTGGAAGAGAGAGGGAAAGACAGAGAACTATTGATGTGAGAGAAACACATCGATTGGTTGCACATCCCAACCAGGGCCTGGGCTGGGAAGGAATCTGCAACCAAGGTACATGCCCTTGACTGGAATCGAACCTGGGACTCTTTAGTCTACAGGCCGACATTCTATCCACTGAGCCAAACTGGCTAGGGCTAATATGTAGGGAGCGGCTATAGGGTTAAGCCTCTGACTGACCTGTTGGCAAAGCCACAAACAAGTCCCCGCTTAGAGGGCACAGCCCCCTTAGCATAATTAAACTTGACCTTATGACACTACCTAGATCCTTCCTAGGTAGCTAATGGGCTGTGGGAGGTGCAAAAAGTGCTGCCAAAACAAGTGAAACTCACAAGGACATTGTAACTATGGTGACCACTACCTTGTTTACCTCTGGCTATAAAATAAAGGCTCAGCTTGCCTCTGGATCTCTCTCTGTGGCCTCAGCCAGGCACAGGAAGATCCACCTAGACCAGTGATGGCGAGCCTTTTGAGCTCGGCATGTCAGCATTTTGAAAAACCCTAACTTAACTCTGGTGCCGTGTCACATATAGGAATTTTTTGATCTTTGCAACCATAGTAAAACAAAGATTTATATTTTTGATATTTAGTTTATATATTTAAATGCCATTTAACAAAGAAAAATCAACCCAAAAAATGAGTTCGCATGTCACCTCTGACATGTGTGTCATAGGTTCGCCATCACTGACCTAGACCCAGCATATTCTCTTTGTCTGTCATTTTGTCATCCTTCACCACCCTCACTCAAGCTTTTCAAACCCTTGGCTCAGCTGGCTCGGCACACTAATATATTTTTATTGACTTCAAAGAGGAAGGGAGAGGAAGAGAGAGATAGAAACATCAATGATGAGAGAGCATCATGGATCAGCTGTCTCCTGCACGCCCCACACTGGGGATTGAGCCCACAACCTGGGTCTGTGTGCTGACTGGGAATAAAACTGTGACCTCATGGTTCATAGGTCGATGCTCAACCACTGAGCTGCACTGGCTGGGCGCTGACTTCTGCTTTAGAGAATTTTGCTTGGGAGTAGGCACACCTGTGACTTCTCAAGGGCATTCAAAGAATGCTACAGCTTTCCCCACATTCTCTGTGGTCAGGTTCCAAGAAGCAGAACCTGAGACAGGGATGCTTGTGCAAGTGGTTTAGTGAGGGAGTGTTCCCCAGTGAAATCTATAATGGAGTAAGGCAATCAGGAAAGGGCAAGGGAAGCCAGGCAAAGGTGAGGATTTAGCTGTAGTGCAGGCTCAGCCTGATCTCTCAGGGAGCTCTGTATTGTGAAGCTGGGACAAGGGGGCTGGGATTTAATAGCCCAGTATTGGTCAGTCATTACTAGTGGGCCGTGGGGGAGGAAGACACGTTCCTTTACCCTTCTTGGATCTTCCGGCCGGTCCAATAATCAAATCAACATGAAACAGATAAACAAGAGAAAATAACCAAATATCATAGTATATGTACATATCAGAACCCCAATATATGAGAGACTCAGAGACCCCAAATGCATGAGAAATTCAGAGACAGAAAGGGAAAAGGAGATATCTGTAATTTTCTGAGCTACGGGTGAAGTAAGGCACATTGGGGGAAGGTTATTGTAGGTTGATAAGAAGAAGATGTTCAGTTATTAGAAGTTTGCCCTGCCATATAGATAGGTCAAAAAGGTTGGCTCTGATCATCTCTTATTATGGGCAAGGCCCCTAATTCAAATTCTTCTAGGCGGTTAAGGGGCAGGGACAGAAGTTCCTCTTGAGCCTGAAGGGTCTCAGTTGCCTTTAGATCAAAATAGTCCACATACCACAGAGGCACATCTCGGGATGACCAATTCTGAACCCTACGAGGTCAACTCCCAGAAAAGGGGTCTGTGTAACCTCTAGGCATCTTTGCACAAAGCAACTCCTGTTAACCTAGCACAGTTCTCCAGACACAGGGTGAATTGGGAGCTATTAGCAGCTAGTTCTCATAGCAGCTGGGGAATGGACACAATAACCTGCGAGGAAGATCTGGGCAGGGAAGCAATGGTAACCCAGTGGTTCTCAACCTTCTGGCCCTTTAAATACAGTTCCTCATGTTGGGGCCCAACCATAAAATTATTTTTGTTGCTACTTCATAACTGTAATGATGCTACTGTTATGAATCGTCATGTAAATATCTGATCTGCAGGATGCTCTTCGGCGACCCCTGTGAAAGGGTCGTTCGACCGCCAAAGGGGTCGGGACCCGCAGGTTGAGAACCGCTGTACTATACAAGTGACAATGGGCATAGGGAGGTAACTCTTGCCTTACACCCATTGTTGGCAGGTCGAAGCTCCAACATCCTATGTGCAGATATACAACCGTGCCCAAGAAGATGGTATCAGAGAATGAAGGAGCAATAGAATGTCTTAGCTGGACAGGCTTTAGAGGTCATCAGATCCAATAGCCTTGTTTTAAAGAGGAGGAGAGATTTGAGAAGGTCCCACAGCTGGCAAGCAATTGAGTTAGCACCGCATCCCTGTTTTGTCATGTATAGTACTGTTGGAGAAGACCCCAGAAAAACCAAGCGACGCTTTGAAGACGTGGAGAGACACTGTTTTAATTACACTGGCGGACTCCGGGAATAATTTCCAAATCAGAGTACGGAAACATGCAGGGGCCTCCATTTTATATCTCCCTGTGGTCTTTGTCCCACAAATATGGACTATGCTTCCAGTCCTTTTCTCGGGCTTTGCAAGAAGGCCCTCAGGTGTTGGGGGTCTCCAGGCCATATCTGATGGCCTGGCCTGGCACCAGGGCTAACAACCCTCCCTCTGGGCAGTGCACTGTTCACAGGATTATGGCCTCTGTAACAGGTTCTGCAAGACCAGTTTCTGGGAAGGAGGTAATGACTTAATTATCGGTTAGCTTGCTGGCATGGATTCCAAGTGCTAGCCCCCAAAATATCAGGGTTACATTTGAATTAGCCCTATTTAGCCTTCTCAGTACAGGGTGTTTTTCACCATTCCATGATGCATCTCTGGGCTTTGTACCTGATAACTTAGGAGGTTAATGCTTCTATCTTTACGGAAAGAGGGGGAAATTATCAGTTAATTTTCTCTGCCATCTAACTCATTAACCACTATTGATACGACATGTGAAGTTATTCTCTACGTGATAACTAGTATGTTTTTAATACATGTTTATTTTACTTTTAGATTTACAGAATTATTGTGAAGATAATACAGAGATTTTTTTATGTACTCCACATCATTTCCCCTGATGTTAACACCTGGCATTAGTAATATATATCTTTATGAAGCTAAAATTGATTCATAGTGATGTCTTCAATTCTAATCCATAACCACATGGATCACTCTTAGCTTCCTTCCCTGTAACCTCCCACTCAGACAGTGAGGTCTGGCTTCCACTGTCTGCCATTCATTTCATTAAGTGTTCAATTCTAGTATGTATGCATATTGTTTTCAGAATTGTTAACTCATACCCCCATAGGAAACAACTTGATCAACTAGAGCACAGTGGTTAAATATAGTTCATTTGCTTTTAGTTTTATAAACTTCACTCATTCCCAAGGTGTCTTAGGTCAGCACCTCTTCACTCACCTCCTTCAGTGAGGCTGTTTCAAACTTTTGTAATTTATTCAGATTATGTTGTCACATTCTGCATTCCATTCTGGGATCTCCCCACCTCCTAAATGATTTTTTAAATTTGCACGTGTTAAGACTTTACTTTTTTTGTGCTATAAAGTTCTGTGGGTTTTGACAAATGTTTAAATGTCTTATTTGTACTATTACAGTATCGTATATTCTGGAAAAGGCAACACTACAGAGACACTGAAAACATCAGTAGTGGTTTCCATGGACGTGGGGGAGACATATGAGGATTGAATAGGTAAGTACAATGCTTTTTAGAATGAGTGAGGAAGCCTTCTTTCTGTTTCTATTTTCTAGAAGAGATTATGAAAAATTGTTATAATTTCCTCTTTAAATATTTGGTACATTTCACCAATGAAATGATTTTGGTCTGGTGCTTCCTATTTTGGAAATTTATTAACTATTAATTCAATTTCATTAATAATTTAAAGCTATTCAAGTTGATGATTTCCCTTTTATGAGATTTGGTAGTTTGTGGATTTCAAGAAATTGGTTCCTTTTATCTAGTTTTCAAACATTTGGGCATAGAAATGTTCCTAGTATTCCTTCATTATCCTTCTAATATTCATGCAATTATTTGTGATGAACCTCTTTCATTTCCGATATTGGTAATTTGGGTCTTCCCTCTTTTTTTTAAATCAGTTCCCTGCCTATGGGTTTATCAATTGTATTGATGTTTTTGTTTCACTGATTTTCTCTATTATTTTATTGTTTTCAGTTTTACAGATTTCTACTATAATTTCTATTAATTTTTCTACCTCCAGCTAATTTGGTCTTTCTCATTTCCTAAAGTTTAAGCTTATGTTATTTATTTTAAACCTTTCTTCTTTTTTAATATATGTATTTAATGCTATAAAATTCCCTCTAAGGTCTGCTTTCTCTGAATCTCACAAATTTTGTTAAGTTGTATTTTCAAAATATTTTTATATTATGTTCTTGAGACTCTTCTTTGACCCCTCTGTTATTACAAATATGTTGCTTAATCTCAAAATATTTAGAGATTTTTCAAGTGTCTTCTGTTGTTGATTTCTCTTTCAAATTACACTGTCATATAAGAACATACTTTGTGTGATTTTCATTCTTTTAAATTTGCTAAGGTATATTTTATGGTCTAGAAGATGATCAATTTTGGGGAATGTTCCAAGCAAGTGAGTAGAATGTATATGCTGTTGATTTTGGATGAAGTATTCCATTAATGTCAATTAGATCAAGTTGATTGATATTGCTGTTCAGATCAACTGTATCCTGATTGATTTTTGACCTGCTTGACCTATCAGTTACTAACCGAGCTATTGAAATCTCCAAATATAATACTGGATTTGACTGTTTCTCCTTTCACTTTAGTTTTGGCCTCATGTACTTTGGCACTCTGTTAAGTTCATACATGTTTGGGATTGTTAAATCTTTTGAAGAATTAATTCTTTTGTTTTTATGTAGAGTCTTTATTCCTTATGAATTCCCTTGTTCTTAAATCTACTTGTCCTCCTATTAATGTGTGTTATCGTAAAAACATTCAAACCTGTAAAGAATTTTTGTGAGTTTATTTGAGCCAAACTGTCGACAATTGACGGAAGCAAAATCTCAATGAGGTTGGGATAATGCTCCAGAGAATGGAGGGTTACATCTATATTTATAGATTGCAATCCAAGGAAGGGACGTTGGTGAGTTACATGAAATCCATGAACAATTAAAATGATAACAATGAAGAAATTTGCGGTATCTGTCCTGGCGCCCAGGCACATTAGATTGTGCCCCAAGGGGTCCAAATAAAGGGAAGTTACAAGTTAACCAGACATTTCAAGGGTATGGTATTATAGATGAAAAAAGACAGATAAGCTCAGTTAAGGTAAAGGTTGACCTTGTCAGGGAAGATACCGGCCTAGGACATAACTACCCACCATAACTGCTTTTAGTTAAAGTTTAATTTCAGACCATCCTTTGTGGTTACTTTAGGTCTCTGAGTTTGCAAGACCGCCATGCAGGCCTCCCGTGAGCTGATCAGGTTAGCATGTGGCCCCTTTTGTCCACATATAGCTACACTAGCTTTATTTGATTAGTGTTACCAAAGTATATTTTTCTTTCTTTACTTTTCAACTATCAGAATCTTAATATTTAAAGCAGATTTCTTTTGCAGTTTTTCCTTTCAAGAAAAGTTGTCAATGTTGAGTGTGGTTTTCTTGTTGTAAGGACTAGATTGATGACTTACATGATTTTTATGTCAGAGCTAAAACCAGAAGCCTTACTAAACCTTTAAAAATCAACATCTTGCCCTGCCAGTGTGGCTCAGTGGTTGAGTGTTGACCTATGAACCAGGAGGTCGTGGTTTGATTCCTGGTCAGGGCATGTACCCGGGTTGCAGGCTTGATTCCCAGTGGGGTGGTGTTTTCTCCTTTGTATCATAGCCATCTGACTCTTATCATTCAGAGAGGGCTGTACAACCTAATTTGAATTTCTTCTCATGGTATCCTGAAGCCCATGAAATTAAGGACTAAAGAATGGGGTACCTTAAGCAGGTAAACCAGGTTAGGATTGGCTACTCTGAAAAATTTTAGTGGGCTTTAGGGTGCAGAAGCCACTTAATGCCTTGCCCTGGGATAATTAGGCCAGGAAAATAGTGTCTCAGAAGTTGTAAGAATAGCCATAAGCCAGGCAAGCAGTGTGTGTGTGTGTGTGTGGGGGGGGGGTGTTAGGGTTAGTTCATTTGCATATAAAAGGTATGCTCCATGGGATGGGTAGTCCATCCCTAATCCACAAGGTCCCAGATGTCAAAACATTAGATACAAAAAGTAGAAAATATGGTCAATATAAAGTTTTTGTGTGAACTGAAGTTTTCATTTTTCTGGGTTAAATGTCTAGGACTGCAATTGCAGAATTCTCTTGGGAACTGTGAATGATAAACTATTTTTTCAATGGCAAAACAGACAAACAAGAATGTGGTACCTGAGAATCTGATTTGAATGTTTTTAACAGTCAGGATATGATGTGCTGCACAGATCACAGTAGATGACAACTAACAGTATAGATTGCCACATAACCGGAAGTATGTTGGGAAGCAGTCCAGAGTTGGACAAGCCAGGGTTCAGCAATATTTCAAGAACACAGCTTTGAAAAAAATACACACACACACACACACACAGAGTGGCCAGATTATTATGACCACCTGATGTTTGTAGGCAAATTTCGCGCTGAAGTTGCTAGAGGGCCAGACCATTATAAATAGGGAGGCAGGTTGTTTGCCGCGACAGTAGAAATTTTTTTCTGAAGATATGGGTAAACAATGTTATTTAACAGCCTTTGAGCATGGGAGATATATATATATATATATATATATATATATATATATATATATATATATATATATATATATATTTACTCTGTCAAACCTAGTGTGTTAGATCTTTACATTTTGATCTCAAGATGGCTGCCTCATCTACAGCTACCTGTTTTATCAGGGAAAGAAAAGAAATTTTCTATAAGCTCTTTGTTTATATCACTTTATATTACATGGGTAACCCTAAAGGAAAAGAGACTGGGAAAGTAAGTGTTTAACTTCTTTAACCTCTCTAGAAAGTGCGCTAGGAGGGAGTTGAGAATGAGTTTCTTTTTTATTTATTTATTTTTTAATCCTCACCCAAGGATGTTTTCCTACTGATTTTTAGAAAGAGTGGGAGGGAGAGGGAAAGACAGAGAGAAATATTCATGTGAGAGAAACACATTGGTTGCCTCCTGCAAGGGCCTACCAGGGCCTGGGTAGGGAGGAGCCTGCAACTGAAGTAAGTGCCCTTGACCAGAATTGAACCCGGGACCCTTTGGTCCACAGGCTGACACTCTATCCACTGAGCCAAACCAGCTAGGGTGTGAATGAGTTTAAAGTATTGCACAGTGACAGCCTCTGCTGACTGGCTCACCCAAGATTTAGAAACAGTGTACTCTTTTCATTGGATCCTAACCATAACTCTCTGGTATAGAAAGGGATGCTGGACAGTCTGATGTGGATTGAGGGGCAGGTGTTCTGACTTCAATATCACAATTTTTCTTCCTTACCACCTTTTAAGACCTATTTTACAATTCTCCGTGAAACTGGGCACTCCAGTCTTTTTTCATAAAGAAACCCTTATTTTTCTAGATTAAGTGGGCATGTGTGTCAGTTTAGGTTCTCTGATAAGCAGATGATTAGACAGAGTTAGAAGTTTAAGTGGTTTATTGGGGATAATGTTTATGAGAGATAAAGAGCATAAAGCAGTATTGGGCCAGAAAGAGCCTCAGACTGTGAAGCAGATCTAAGTTTTGGCCAACCCATTAAGTAACTCTTGAGAAAAGGTTGCCCATTAGTAGAGTCATAATAGGCAGGAGTGGCCAGTCCCTACTATTTCCATCATGATCATTCATTGGCTGGAAGATGCTTAGGAAAACCATGGAGTGTGATTCAAATGCAGCAATGAATCCTGAAGGTCCTACAGCTAGAGGCTGTCAGCTAACTTCTCCTTTCACAGCTGAATAGCAAGTTCTTTATTGAAGGGAGAGCCGGATGGTATACCTCCATGGCTGCCACTGAATGATGTTTCAGTCATGTCAATTATCAAACTGTCCAGCAGCTCTTGTTGAGGCCCCCCTATGTATAAACTGATCTGCTAGGCTATTTGATGATTCAAGGAAGTGTAAGACACTTGCTGTGTCGGTCAGCTATTTTCTCTAGATTCACCCTTCGCCACCATGCTCTGCACGTCTGGAGCCTGACCTATAGGGAATGTACCACAGAGTCCCAGTGCCCTTTGGTTTCCATATGACATTTCTACCTAATTGATGTGATATAAGCAATTCCTCATTGTACATTGTACATACAATTCCTCATTGTATATAACTAATGAGGAACCTCAGCAGCAGATTAAAGGGAGAAGAATGAGCAGGGAACTTCTTATACCAGACTCCCCCTTTTGAAGTCATATTGGGTTGGTTCAGTGGTCGGCAAACTGCAGATCTTGAGCCACATGCGGCTCTTTGGCCCCTTGAGTGTGGCTCTTCCTAAGCCTTAGGAGTACCCTCATTAAGTTAATAACAATGTACCTACCTATATAGTTTAAGTTTAAAAAATTTGGCTCTCCAAAGAAATTTCAATCGTTGTACTGTTGAGATTTGGCTCTGTTGACTGAGTTTGCCGACCACTGGGTTGGTTGTATCCCTTGCCCTCAAGTCACTGTTCTTAAGATTATTTTATGTAATTTTCTCTTCCAGGTTTCAATAACCTCTGTTTTTATTTCTCTCTTCATTTCCTCAGGCATAAGGGTAAAAATAGCTACAACTATCTGTAACAGTGCAAATAGGCTCCTGTACTATTCCTTGAAATTTCCCTATGCCCTGTCCAAACCTTTATCAGATCCATTATAAATCATATCTTTTAAAATTATTTTAATTGGAGTGTGCCATCTGTTTTCAGTTGCAACCCTGACTCATGCACTTGCTGTTTTTGATATGCATATGACATTTCTACCTAATTGATGTGATGTAAGCAACTTGAGGCAGAAATTTACCCTGGATTCTTAATAAACAAACATCTTTTATCCAACATCGTTTCTGTCATGAATACTTATTTATTTTTCCATTTATCCATTCAGTTCAACAAAAAATGTATTTAGTGCCTGTTGTGTGCCATGTGCTTGCTATATTAGATGCCATACACAGAGATATCGGTTCAGTTCTCAAAGAGGAGCCTAGAACACAGGCCGGTTATAAACTATATTCAAGCGACAAAGGAGCTAAGATTAAATATGCCCAGTTGAACTATGAATACCTGTAGGACAGTATGATCATCTTTTAGAATTGTTTTTTTTAAAGAGGCATTTATTTGTTTCTTTTTAGAATTTTATTATTTATTTTTCTTGAATTTATTGGAGTGACATTGGTTAATAAAATTATATAGATTTCAGATATACAATTCTATAATACATCATCTCTATACTGTATTGTGTATTCACCACCCCAAGTCTCATCTCTTTCCATCACCATTTATCCCCCCATACCCTCTGCTACCTACCCCAACAGTATCATTTTTACCAGAAAGCCAGTAAAAGAGTTGCCAAAAAAGTGACTCTTGAATGAATTTTGAGAGAGAGCGCACCAGGTAGATAGGATTAAAAATGGTATGATCAGAAGCTCAGGTTCCAAGTGGCTATAAAATAGGATGAAGAGAAAGACAACCTGAGAAATGGTACCATACCCCATGCTAGGGATCTTGGATCTTATTCTGTAGACAGTGGAGACCTATTGGAGGGTCCTATTTAGGGTAGTGAGAATGGTCAGATGTACATTTTAGAAAGCTGGTATAGTGGTATCCAGAAGGGTAAATTAGAGAAAAGTGAGACTCACAGAGAAGTCATTTTAAGCAACTATTACAATAGCTCAGGTGAGAAGGGAGGAGACTATGAAATAAAATAGTAGGGAATGATAATAATGATACTCCTATTCCTACTACTACTAATTGATGATAATGATGATGATGATGATAATGATGATGATAATTAATATAGAGAACTGGCGACTGATTTGAAGATGTTCTTGATTGAGTCATCAGGGGAACAGGAAGGTACTTCCACTTCAGAAAGGAACTGTAATTCTTTTTTAAAATATATTTTTATTGATTTCAGAGAGGAAAGGAGGGGAGAGAGAGATAGAAACATCAACGATGAGAGACAATCATTGATTGGCTGCCTCCTGCATGCCTCACACTAGGGATTGAGCCCGCAACCCAGGCTTATGCCCTGACCAGGAATTGAACTGTGACCTCCTGGTTCATAGGTCAACGCTCAACCACTGAGCTATGCTGGCTGGCTGGAACTGTAATTCTTGAATGACATTTGAATACTGGGAGCATTATGAGCTTATTTTCAATGGTCTATAAAAACTGGAAGTAAATACCCTGCCCTAATGGAGACTGGATAACTATGTGTTAGTGTTTACTGTTGCTTTAAAATGGGAAGAATGACTTATCTCTCCGTCGAATTTCCTGAGTAGTTGTGTAGTAAAACCATTTTTTTAAAGAATATCCTATGGGAGAAAAATTTTCATGGAAATTATATGTAAATAGGCTATTACTTTGTAACCTGCCCTATTTCCATTTTCCATCACACATGATTGCAAATTTGTCTCTACCAGGGATAACATTTTCTTTTTTATTAATGATATCTTAGATTTTTTTCTCTCTTCATAAAAACAAAGAGTTATGTAGCTTGGGGAAAAGAAATGGAAAGCAATGGTATTTCTTGTGAAAAGTACTATATTTAAAAGCCTAACATTTTAAATAACACTGTGTTGTAAGTTTTGATAATCATTGGAAGAGATTCTTTTTTTTCAGGTGATGAGTTATTCATGCAGTTCCTGATAATGATAATCATTGTGTATTTTTTCAAAAAGAGAATACAATTTGCCCTAAAAATAACTCTGGAAAATATCTTTTATTCAGTCCTTCAGAAATTGTACACTAAAAACACCAAATCATTGTGCCCCTTATTTCTTATTGTTCTTTCGTGATCAAAAGTGAGTATTGACAAGGTGAAACCTCAAATAGACAAAAGGGAGTTAGCCAAAGTGTAACATTTGCAGTATTATTGATAGCAAAATGTCTATAGAATATACATATACATATACATATGCATATACATGTGTGTGTGTCTGTGTGTGTCTCTGTGTGTGTGTGTGTGTGTGTGTGTGTGTGTGTGTGTGTGTGTGTGTGTGTGTAGAGGAGACTAAATAACCCACAACAGAAGTTTGTTTGACTATCTAAAGTTATTATGGTATATGTATGGAATCAGACCTGGTCGCCACAGGAAACAGAGATAGTACATTTCAAATAGAATAATTTGAGAAGGGTTATTTATTGCAGAAACATGTCTTGATCCTAGGCTTGAAAGCATAAGAGGAGCAGTGAATGGACTTTGGTTAAGGAAAATAGCCAGCCCCAGGCAATCTTTCAGGGGGCCAACTAAGAGCAAATTCCCTGTCTCACACCCCTTCCTTCTCTACCATCTGCTGCCAGGGCTCTCTGCTCACCAAACCCAATCAGAATCCCCAGTTGTGTGGTCCATCCAGTCAGCTTCTGGTAGAGAAAGGAATCTTCTGGTGGAAGAGGTGAACGAGACAAGATTGGAGAGTAGTGGAAAATGAATGGGGGGCAGGGGAGCATCAAAGAGAAGTCATCTCGTACAATCCTATTCTTCAAATTTGCAGCATCCACTCTTCTATTTCATTAGGCTGAAGCCTTCATTTCCCAACAGAGGAGTGCACAAATTCCCAGCAACCACCTTATCACGTTAGCAGGACATGTCAAATGTAGACAAAATTATCCTTATTTAAAAGACAAGGAAATTGTGTCTTAAAGAAATCAGTGATTTTCTCAAGATTTCACGGTAAATAAGGAGCTGGGACTAAGATTCCTGAACTAGAAGCCTGGGAACCCTTAGCTTTGCATAAGCCTGGCCGGTTTTTATCTCACAATCCCCTTTCTGCATGTTCCTCAACATTTCCAATGCATTCTATCCCTGGCTTACAATTTCATTTCTGCTTGGCCAAACAACTGAATCCCTACCACTGAACCATTAAAATAGCTCTTTCCCAGCATAGCTAAATTATCCTTTTTCCAAAATGGTTGTGGATGAAAGCATCCACTTACTCCCACTGAAATCTCTATCCTTATCCACTGATTTGTTTTCTTGCATCAAGGCTCTGATAATACAATCACAGAATAATTCAACGCTTGAACATTTCCAAAAATCTAAGCTATTTTCTTATACCCTTGGTCCCCTTGCTATGCTAAGAATATTTAAAACCCATAGATATATCGCTTCTCGGCCTTTTGGCTAAGATCAAGTGTAGTATCTGTTCTTATCAGTTTAAAACCCATAGATAATGTAAAAAATTATTAAAGTCAAGAACACTTTTCTTCTATATTTTGTAACCTTCTTAACCTAATTATGATAATTCTACCTAGGTAAAGATTTACTAGAGTCACTTTCCTTTTCTCTTTTTTCATTCCCTCTGGAGCTGATAATGAATAAGGAAATGACCAGAGATTAGAAAGCAGGAGGGTAAAAACAAACAAATAACCAATGGTCTGGTCAATCTACTGGCTAGAGACAGACAGTTCTTCCATTAGGAATTGGCCGTACAATTCCCCTTTAAAGAAATGCAATCACATTTCTTGGAGCAGAGATTCGATTTGGAATGCCCTCATTAAACGCATCTCAGATCTTGCTGGTTTCGTGACTCACCAGCATATCTGATATCCAGAAAACTTTGGGTACATCCTAAATTTAGGAAGGAAAAACGAACAAACACCAGAACAAACCCCAACACCTGTATTTTCTTGACAGCCAAGAAGAAAAGAGCACAGATTCGAAAGCCGCCCTTAGGGAGTTCTTAAATGTCCACTTGTGCTTTGGAGCCATTCAAGATAAATCAGAGAAGGAATCAGCATTGCTTTTGTCATCGCTTATGCGTGGCATCTAAATGTTGTACCATGATTAGATGACCCGAAGGACTGAGTCTAAAACCTTTGGGCACCAGAAAATATTGAGTACAGCTCTACCCTCTAACATTAGAGTTTTACAGAATATCCTAGTTATTGAACTATGTAAAAAGGTATAATTTGGCTTAACTTAATCTAGGCCTTAAAAACAATAATCCGAATAAAGAACAAAACCTCTTGCATAAGTATTTTAAAATAAGATGCTGTACCTGCATGTGTAACATTCTCATTTCTCACCGAGGAAATGATTAGAAATCAAAATATTCTAGTTAGTTTAGTTGTTGATGCTCAGAAAACTATTTTAAATGGCAGGGCTGGAAGGGTTAAAAGTAAAATAGTGCTCTAAGCACAGCCCACAAATAGTTTTTCTTCTCATAATATCACCATCTCTCTCATCTCCTGTTTTTTTCTTCAGACATGCGATTTGTTCCCATGACGACCAGTTTTGGCGGTTTAAATAAAGAAACTAATTAGATGCCATAGACTGCTGAGAGTTTCCTACTTGTTTTCTGTTTTATTTTTCAGTAACTTATTTCACAAATAATCGTATTGTATCTACTACTTATGCTAAACACGAATGGAGCTAAAAAACCTAAATAGTGCAGACCTATCCTGCAGAGACTCACATTCACCCAAAGATCATCTTTTAAAAAAATATTTGTAGCAGTATTATTTTATTGTCAATAAAGTATCAGAGCAAATTAATCATTTTTAGTTTGGAACTTTTTCTTCTCTGACCACATTAAAATGTCCCTTCCAGCCCTAGCCGGATTGGCTCAGTGGATAGAGTTTTGGCCTGTGGACCGAAAGGTTCCAGGTTTGAATCCAGTCAAGGGCACGTACCTCGGTTGCAGGCTCCTCCCAGTCCTGGGCCCTGGTTGGGGCTCGTGCAGGAGGCAACCAATCGATGTATTTCTCTCACATCGATATTTCTCTCAATCTTTCCCTCTTCCACTCTCCCTAAAAATTAATCGAAAAATATCATCAGGTGTGGATTAAAAAAAAAAAAAGTCCCTTCCAGTATCACGACCTCCATCCCTACAATGATTGTTTGGCTCTTAAAAAAGCACAAAAATATGTATTGAACTATTTCTTCCTATGTATGTTTTTTTTAAATTAGATTTAGCTTTAATTTAAATAAATTTTAACAGTTAAGTCATAAAGCGTATCACCCTGATTTTTCTCTTTTGACTTCATTGATTCAACGAATATTTCTGAGCACCTATTGGATGAGAGGTGCTGTCACATGTCCCCTTGTGATCTAAAGAGAAAACTCACATTCTCTTGAACACCAGAAAAGAATTATATAAGCATAGAGAAAATTTCCATCTAATAGTTTATGACTGCTTATCATTGGATCCACTAGTTAAAGAACAGGATTGAATGACTAGCTTTCTTTTTATAAAAAAATTGTTGATAAGGTAAGGAGGATTTTTAAAAGATATACAAATAAGACCCTATATAACTTGTGGAAGTATAAATCGATACAACCACTTTCTAATATTGTTTGGCTGTATCTAGTAAATCTAAATATACATATACCCTATACATTGGCAATTCAACTCCAATTTCTATACCCAACAGAAATATGCATATATATTTAACAAAGACCCCTTCCAGGATTTTCATAGCAGCATTATTAAGAATAGCCAAACAATGGAAACTACTGCACATTCACACAATTGAACTGAGTTCTATGTAGTAATGAGAATGAAAAATTTACAACTTTATGTGACAGCATAGATGAGTCTCACAAATACAATGTTATATGAAAGAAACCAGATGCAAATACATACTATATCATTGCATTTATATAAAATCTGGAGACAGATTTTATTAAAGTCAACATAGTAGTTTTTGGGGTGGGGAGTAATTGGATGAGATCATGAGTGATGAGTTTCTGGTGTGCTGGTAAGTTCTGTTTCTTGATCTTGGTGCAGATTTAGTTTGGGAAATTCATTGAGCATCATGCTTATAATATGTGTGCTTTTCTATATGTAAATTTTACTTCAATAAAAAGTTTTTTAAAAGACACTAAAATAATCTTAAAAACCAGCAGGATATACTGAAATTTACATGTTTGCTTAATTTGCCCTACCTTTTTTATTATTACTACTATTATTTTTGGTCTTCTTTATTGTTATTTCGTTTCATTCTAGTATGTGGCAGAAATGATATTTTTTACCACATTCATTTTGCCCTTACAAGGCCAATTAAATATTGTGGTTTAATTTGTATCATGTATTCTTACTTTCTTCTATCAAGACTTTCCATTTATTGTTCTAGATGCCAAGGTTTTGCATAAGCAATCTTATTATCAATCAGGGATGTGCAAAACTGTCAAAGTGAAGCAGAATTAGCTGTGAGTCTATAACTTTGACCAATGCCATTGCAGTCCAGCTGCCTGCTAGTCACAGTTATGGCTACTGCATCGATAAATGGTGCTTGAAAATTAATTAAATCCTATTATATAGACTAAAATGAATAAAGGGCTGGGAGAAAAAAACAAACAAAAAGGGATTGACAAACAGCAGCTTATAGAGTTGAAGAGATATCTTGCGGTGTAAACAGAGAGATCATTAAATGCACCAAAGATACTACATTCAGAGGTGTTGTCTTGACCAGCAAGGACTGAGAAGTCATTCTGTTGAACTTGGAAAGGTTAAAGTCAGGGCAAGAAATAAAATGAAATTCAACCAGGGGAAAATAGAAGCTGCTATGCCCAGGGAAAGTAATCTGAAACACAAATATTCTATGGGAGAGAGAAGCTGGAAAAGGCCAGTATCCTGAGAGAGGCTACAGAGAGTAAAAAGCATAAGAAATTTGGTACCAAGAACTAATAGGACTAGAAAGAGTAAAAGGCCAATGGCCGTTCTCAACTCTGAGGGCTCAGTTTTTCTTATTTCCCTTTAAGCTACCTTGGAGCTCCCTTCAAGGTTAATAGTAGTTTGGTAAGGCCAACGAATGTAGAAATAGGAAATGTCATGTAGAAATCACATGAAATGAGGTTGGATTTGGAGGGAGAAATTTTTATCTCTGATCCTTGCACTGTTTCCTAGACTGAAGACTAAAGCTCTCCTTTAAAAAAAAGTTGCATGCATATGCTCACACACGTGTGTGTGTGTGTGTGTGTGTGTGTGTGTGTGTGTTTATTACTTGAATTCCCTGTTGTACCGTTATGATTAGAGCACAATTGATGGATCTACTTCAGAGGTGGCTAAGGTACCAATAACTGGGGTTTGGTCCTGCCCCACCTTGACCTCTAGCTCATCAAATATCAAAGTCAGTCTCTGGTAGTTTGAATTTAGCCCTCCTTTTATACTGTTTTTTGGTTACTGCATTTCCCGAACTGTGGATAATATAAGCTATTGCTGGATGCATGTTGTATACCCTATAAATAATTCATAGGATACATTACATGCTCTATTTTGTGTTAAAAATTTCATTTGCTGATGAAAACTCGGGTACAAGCAAAATGTCAATAAAATGAAGGCATGCGAATTTTAAAGAAAAGCACTCAGAATTACTATAATTCAACCAATTAAAAAAAGTTCCTAGAGACATCATGGTGACTTGTAGAGTTTAAGGCATTTGCAAGAACAATGTAATACATTATGAAAAATGAAGAGGTAAATATTATCTTAAACCAGACTAATTAGACTAGACAAAGCAGAGTTAGACAAGACCTTTAGAGAGGGGCCTCAGCTTAAAATGGGAGTATAGAATAAGGATAATTTAAGGAATTAACGACCATGGGAATCATGGAGATAAAACCCATTTTCTTGCCTTTCCATAACCTCTTAGGCTATGATTCAGATTATATTCTCTGATTACTATCTTCCTCTGCACAATCCCCTTAGCCTCTAGTTGTGCCAACACCAAAAAGTCCCTAAATTCTTATGGGAGAGGAGAATGAGGGTATCAGAATTCTGGGGGACTCCTGTACAAGGAATTGGAAGAGGAAAGCTTGGACCTAATTCTGAGGAAAATGGGGCAGCATGGTAGGCCCGATAGCTTACATTTTATTAAGTTATATTGACAGAAGAATTGAAAATGTACTAACAGCGAGTGACTCTTGGGCAGAATAATCCTTTTTCAAAGCTATTATAACTGATTTACTGAGAAAGCTTGAGAGTTGATCTAAGAGAATAGTGATGGCAAGGGTAAGGGAGTGGTGCTGAGGAAATACCTAAGAAGTAGAATTTACAGATCCGTCACTAGTAGAATATTGAAGTAGAAAAATGGATAGAAAAGGAATGCCAGGGAGATTTCCAGGGTGAATTGCTTGGTCAAGGAGTACAGGAAGAAATTTTTGGTGTTGTGGCTTGGAGAGAGGAATGCCTCATTTTGGACAAGCTGAGTTTTATGTGTCTGGTGTAAGGAAATATACTAGTAAATATGGACCCAAGGTAATTTTGGTTTCATACAATTTTAAAGGTATCTTAGTTTGGGTTCTTTTAAACAGATCCTGAGACAAAGACTAGGGTGCTGGCAGTTTATTTGGGAGATGATCCCTGGAAGCACAAAGGGAAATGAAATTTGTAAGCAGCCAGAGATTTAATTTCACTGGGGAGCGCTCTGAGAAACTGTGTGGGATATGCTTCAGAATTGATTCTCCCAGAGGATGGGCAAGCAAATGTGATTGATCCACCATTTGTCATCCTTCCTTGGTAAATGTTTGCTTTGTTTTGGTCTTGCCTAAAGAAATAAGAATTCTGACAAGACACAATGATATCCATTTACAAACGAAAAAATCATGTATGTTGTCATATGTTGGTATTTGCTGGAGGCATTGTAGGTTACTCATCAAAATGGTTACTCTAGGCAGGGGCTGGAATTGCAGCACAGACAGACCTGTTGGCGAATATGGTGTTCAAAGGCACTGGCGATGTCTGATTTCAACACATAGTTGGTCGTGGTGATTCAACAGGCAAGGAGAACAGCATGTCGAGTGTTGGTGTTCTTAGTAAGGTCAGGCAGAGAAGCATGTTGACCGTTAGAAATGGGGAGCCAGTGGTTTTTGTGTTAAAATTCACTATTCCCTTGCCTAGAAATGGGGAACTGCAAGTATAAAGCGGGGCACCAAGCTCAAGAGAATATGAAAAGCCTAAAGAAATTGCTGGAATCAAATTAATAAAGAAGCCCATCTTCTAAATTGGGAGATAGGGCAGAGAATTACAGTTTATCAACCAAGGGAACATTGCAGGAAACTGTGGTTATTGATTTTTTCCTGATTGTGAACTCCATTTGATATGGGACTAGAGCAACTCAATCAGTTCCCAATTCATGTTAGAACTGGGGTGTAAGCCTGCAGGTGGACGTCAGTTGGTAGTGCACGAGGGTGGGGCTGGAGGGATGCCAAAACAGAGAGTTCTAGCAGAGCCTCCTATTTGTCAGCTAAATAGACTCTTGACATCTTTGAAGAACTGACTATATTCAGTCATCATATTTCTCCAATGGAGTCACAGGCACATATATTTCTAGAATGTCAGTATAAATAATTAATGCCCATAAAAAATTGTTCATACAGCTCTGACCGGTTTGGCTCAGTGCATAGAGCGTCAGCCTGTGGACTCAAGGGTCCCGGGTTGGATTCTGATCAAGGGCATGTACCTTGGTTGCGGGCACATCCCCAGTAGGGGGTGTGCAGGAGGCAGCTGATTGATGTTTCTCTCTCATCGATGTTTCTAACTCTCTATCCCTCTCCCTTCCTCTCTGTAAAAAATCAATGGAATATATTTTTAAAAAAAGTGTTTATACATTTGTCAGTTTCCACTTAAGTGATGTTACATTTTCAAAATAGTTACTGTTCTCTTTTTATGAGTCAAGTACTGTGCAGAATATAAAAAAATAATAAAACACAGTCCCTCCCTTGCACAAGCCTACAATATTATTAATTGTACACAATTGCCGCATTGTATGTGTCTCTAGCACCTGGCATACTGTCTAGTATATAAATACTTGGTAAATATTTACTAAATTAAGAGCTCATTAGGAAATCCAATGTTTTCCTAATGTAATTAAAAACCCTTTTATTCCATGTTTAGCAGTGGAGAAAGCCTCTCCAACTGCAAAGGAAAAGATGAACGTTTTGCACAAATACTTATCTCTAATATTCATCTTCCTATTGGGGTCTCACTAATTCTTATTGCCAGTGTGCCAAGGAGGCATCGATCTCCCAAAGGTGAACTCATGTCCCTTCCTCCTATACTGCAAACCACACTTGAGGTTAAGATAAGACATTTAATGGCTAGACTTTGAATAACAACTGACATATGGTAAGTACAGTTGGCCTTCTATATCCACAGGTTCCACATCTGCAGGTTCAACCAACTGCAAACCAAAAATATTCGGAGAAAAAAATGTTATGTTGTTGCTGACATGTACTATGTAGTTACCTATGATGGTTGCATATGTACTGAATATGTACAGACTTTTCTCTTATCAGTATTCCCTAAAAAATAAAATATAGCAACTCTTCACATAGCATTTACATTGTATTGGGTATTATAAGTAATCTAGAGAAGATTTAAAGTATACGGAAGGACGTGTGTAGGTTATATGCAAATGCTCTGACATTTTATTATAAGGGACTTGAGCATCCTCAAATTTTGGTATATGTGTGTGGTGGGAGGTGTCTTGGAACCAATATCCTAAAAATACCAAGGGATGACTGTACGATATAAGCACTTTATGCATATTAACTCATGAATCCTCACACAAACCTGTGGCGTAGGTACTATACTTATCAAGAAACTGAGGAACAGCCCTAGCCGGTTTGGCTCAGTGGATAGAGCATCGGCCTGTGGACTAAATGGTACCGAGTTCGATTGCCGGTTAGAACCACATGCCCAGGTTTCGGGCTTGATCCCCAGTAGGGGGCGTGCAGGAGGCAGCCCATCAATGAGTCTCTCTCATCATTGATGTTTCTATCTCTCTCTACCTCTCCCTTCCTCTCTGAAATCAATAAAAATATATTTTTTAAAAAACCAAACAAACTGAGGAACAGAATGATGAAGTAAGTTGCATCAGTTAACCTAGCTAGGAAATGCCAAGCCAGGAGTACAGCTCAGGCAGTGGGACTTCAGGGTCTATCTTTGTAAGTACTACTCTCTCCTACTCCAAGACTTTATTCAGCTTCGCAGTGGGCAAGGGGCAGTTATCCCTGGGAAAAACATATGATGGACAAATTTGTTTCTCTTACTTGAGCAAGTTTCCCGTGTGAGGTGCCATCTTTTCCTTCTGCTTTGCAGTATTCTCTCTTTCTAAGGCTCCCTTCTAGGACCTGTCCCTCACATGACTGACAGGAGACTCATTCTACTTGCCATGCTTCCATCTTAATTTCAGTGAAAATAATAGGGAAACTGTAAAGAATTTTTTTTTGCTTAATCCTCACCCGAGGATATTTTCCATTGATTTTTAGAGAGCGTGGGAGAGAGAGGGAAAGACAGAGAAATATCAATGTGAGAGAAACATCGCTTGGTTGCCTCCTGCACACACCCAGACCAGGGCCCGGGCTGGGGAGAAGCCTGCAACTGTGGTATGTGCCCTTGGCTGGAATCGGACCTGGGACCCTTCAGTCTTCAGGCTGATACTCTATCCACTGAGCCACACCAGCTAGAGCTATAAAGAAGTGTTCAAAGACAAAATGTTATTATCTATACTTAGCATACATAATTACAGTTAAAATACTTTGCTCTAACATCCCATATTAGGTGAAAATGGCAAAACATATCAGCAAGAATGTTCACAGAATCTTAATCAGTAATCCAATCAGTTTGGTAGTTATACATAGAAGCATCCTGAAGAAAGGTGACTATGCAGATAAATGTAATGATGACATAGAAAAGGTTGGACCTATTGTTTATATTAAAGAAAGAATGAGTTATATTTGTATTTGGGTCAGCTCATGCTCTAGTACTGATAAAAACCACTTGGAAGTATAAAGATATGGACACGGGAATTTCATCACTTCTTCATCATGCATTCATTATCTAAAAAGCAGCTTGAGCACTACTCCTTATCAATATTAAATTTTGTTTTTCCTCCTGGTATGGAAGACAGCACATTGATTTGTCTATTTTGTCTAACACATTTCTAGAGGAAATGATTCAAAAATATAACTTCATATTTCCTTTGGAATGTGTGTATGATTTGCCACACTTTAGGGTTTGTTGCAAAACTGTGCAGTAAATACTGAAAGGGTGGCTATGATATTTTAGTGGCTTCATAGATTTTACCTAAACATGCATATTTACACAACAAGAAACATTTTTTAAAATCTTTCTGAAGATTAGCAGCACATCTGTTCACGTTTAACATCTGATTACCAATAAAAACATATAAAAGAATAAACTGAGGGGCTTTTGTTATTGTTGGTTCCTCCTGTGGCAGGTATCTAGTCTTATTCTGTGCCAAGTTACTTTTTAAAGAGTAAAATATATTTTTTCCAATTCAAAAATAAAATATTCCCGTACCAGATTTATGGAACCAGCAACACATTCATTTGCATTTTTCAACTCAGACATGACAAACACCCAAGCAATTTAGGAATGTTACTCATAAATCGTGTCCACTCTGGTGGACTAGTTCCTAAATTTTTGGAGCTTGCTTCCCACTCAAGAATAAAAATGAATTTTAAAATCTGATTGCATTATACTGAGCACAGTACAAATGTTTATGAATATTCACTGTAAAATTAGAGGTTATTGGAGTCTTACATTTTGAATTAGTATGAAAATGGAGTTTTCTGAACTGCCTGGGTACTAACTAAAACACTCCGTAGACTGAGATAATGTTGGGAGAATTTCTCTACCAGATGGAGTAAATTCAGGATTCCATGGAAGTGGCAAAATTGCAAAAGGTTTGAAAATGCTGTTATACGGGTCCTGGGTGAAGGAACTGGGGAGGTTTACCTGGAAGGCCTGAGGTCAAGCATGATATTTTTCTTTGAATGTATGAAAGGCTAGTATTGAAGAGGGAATGTGCTTTCCCTGAGCACTCAGAAAACAAAACCAGGACCAAGGGGCTA
Organism: Myotis daubentonii; assembly: GCF_963259705.1. Classification (NCBI taxonomy): domain Eukaryota; kingdom Metazoa; phylum Chordata; class Mammalia; order Chiroptera; family Vespertilionidae; genus Myotis; species Myotis daubentonii. The sequence continues at coordinate 2,334,223 of NC_081861.1, read as the reverse complement.
AAGATAGCATATGTCAGCTCTTTCTAACTTGAGATCTTCAGAAGGTGGTGGGCTCTCCGGGTCAAAACATATTAAAGGTAGAAATGGGATGACGATCTATCTGTTTTCAGTGGTTCTCAACCTTCCTAATGCTGTGACCCTTTAATACAGTTCCTCATGTTGTGGTGACCCCCAATTTCATTGTTACAAATTGAACATAATTAAAGCATAGTGATTCATCACAAAAACAATATGGAATTATAAATGTGTTTTCCGATGGTCTTAGGCGACCCCTGTGAAAGGGTCGTTTGGCCCCCAAAGGGGTTGCGACCCACAGGTTGAGAACGGCTGGTTTAGATAGCTCTGAATTGATAGAATTTTTTCAATAGGTGGGAGGTGGGGTTAGGTTATTTCTAGAGTCTCCTTCCTACTTTATGCTTTATTTGTTTGTTTGTTTCATTTTAACCTCATCACTATCCGATAGTGAAGGGCACAAATGCTGACCAATCTAGTTTTTATGATCCAGTGTGGAAATGCCCCATTCACTGTTTCAAACAGAGTGGATTATAATTATCCATAGGATCTAATTTCTACAGACCATATTAATACATGGAGTCATTCATTACTTTTTTATACTGCAGACATCTGCATAATAAAAGACAGTTGCAAAATTAATTATAAAAGTAATGGTATCACCTGGCTAGCCTTACGATTGGTTTATTTGAAGCAGGATCTAAGCATTGTCCACACATTGCCACAGGCTCTTACTTCCTTCAAAATTTCTTTTAATATAAATGAGCCCGCACTCCCATTTTGTTTCTTATTTTTCCTGCCTATTTTCTTATTTTTAATTTGTATTGATTTCAGAGAGGGAAAGAGATAGAAACACCAATGATGAAAGAGAATCATGGATCAGCTGCCTTCTATACTCCCCCTTCCCCACTGGGGATCGAGCCTGCAGCCCGGGCATGTGCCTTTACCAGGAATGGAACCATGACCTCCTGGTTCACAAATCAATGCTCAACCACTGAGCCACGCCAGCCAGGCCTGCCTGTTTTCTGATTGCAGAAGTCAGGCCCATGTTCCTATAGAATGGTGCATATTATTGATTTGGCAGTTTTTTCCTTGTGGTATCACTTAACTTGTTCCTTTACATCAGTGGTTCTCAACCTATGGGTCGTGAACCTTTTGGAGGTCGAACGACCCTTTCACAGAGGTTGCCTAAGACCATCGGAAAACACATATATAATTACATATTGTTTTTGTGATTAATCACTATGTTCAATTTGTAACAATGAAAATACATCCTGCCTATCAGATATTTACATGACAATTCATAACAGCAGCAACATTACAGTTATGAGGTAGCAACAAAAATTATTTTATGGTTGGGGGTCACCACAACATGAGGAACTGTATTAAAGGGTCGCAGCATTAGGAAGGTTGAGAACCACTGCTTTACATCCCTTACATTTTTGATAAGTGGGGATTAGTACTAGAAGCTTGATTAGATTCAGCTTTAATATTATTGATAAAACTCTTTTATAGGCGAGGCTATGTACTTTATATAGCATATCACCTCAGAAGATGCATAGTATCGATTGTCTTACTATCAATGGTGCTACATGTGATCAGTGAGTTTAGTTGCCAGCAGCTTGCTCCTGCCATTGTCAATTTCCCATTCAACCTTTCATCTGAGTTTTATCTGTTGATGCTCATTAAAGAATCCGTTGTTTTATTAGGGATTACAAAGTGGTTATTTTCTAATTGGTAGTCTAAAAAATGGTTCATAGTAGAAAGACAAACTAAATGCTTATTCACTTATTTGCCAATTTTGATAAAGATCTTATGCTGCTGTTTCTCTCAATTTTGTCCAATCATGATAATTTTTCTTTCTATTTTTTTATTTTGGAATATTACTAGACATTTGTAATATTTAATTAATTCAGTATATTTATAAATTATATTCATTATTTATTATTCAATTTGATGCTCAAATTGTCCCTTCATGTTAACTCTGGTATCTTTCTGTCACTACCTTTTAGTTTTTGATAGCTTCCCTCTTGTTATAATAATACTAGAGGCCCAGTGCATGAAATCATGCACAGGTAGGGTCCCTAGGCCTAGCCTGTGATCAGAGCCATCTTCTGCCCGCTCACAAGTCCCTGGTCCTACCCTGCTGCTGCCAGCCACCCAGTTCCCCTTGCCAGCCCCCAGTTCCACCCCACCACTGCCACCAGGCACCCTGGTCCTCCGTTTGCCATCCGAAAATCTGAGCCTGCGGGCCGGGGGGGAAGGGACTGAGAGGTGGTCAATGCACCTCATAGTGACTGGTCGCGTCGTCGTTCCGGTCGTTCTGCCGTTATGGTCCCTGGGCTTTTATTATCTAAGATGTTTGCATGTGTTTTGACCCAAACTTGGAAGTGAACTGCATGGCATGGGCACCACCCATCAACTGCAGCAGAAAAACTAGCAGAACATTTGCACTTACTAAGCTTGGGGGGCAAATGATTTGCTTTGGAAGTGTCCATGGGAGCAGCGACAGCAAGAGTGCCATACAAGTCCCATGGTCCTTATCTGAAATTCAGCAGGTTTCAAGCATAAATGCCCCTCAGATTATTATATGACTTTGGTCATTTTCCTGAACACTGAAATGGTTGTTTTGTCAATTTTTTTATAGCTTTGTAATTCCTATTTTGGGAAAGGATTTTCTCATTTCTTCACTTGGCCATAGCTAAAATCCAGGCTCAGCTAAGCATTTTATTTTATGTTGTCAATCAATCAATAGTCATCGGTATCAATTCAACAGCAACAAGAATCCCCAATTTGGGGGCAGTGAAGAAGAAAACTTTATTCAGTGCAATCAGGTCAATTGTGATACATCACGGCTATGAGAAGAGCATGACTGTGAGAAAAGCATGAGACTGTTGGACAGCTCAACAGTGTTACAGTTCAATTATGAATCAGTGTTGGGGAGCACACGAGACTTGGTTGGAAAGTTGTCAGGAGAACATTCTGAGAAAAGGGAAGTGTGTGGAAGGGCGCCTGCCCTGTTTATAGGAATTCCGACTCAGGGGAGTCTTAGGGGAGTGTGGAAGGCGGTACCCCTGATAATTCCTCAATCTTTCCAAATAGGTCTGTGCATGTGCAGACTCCTGGGTGTTTACTGGAGTCCTTACGCTTACTCCCTGGGTGCCCTTGCCTACAGGACAATGTAAACAGATGTGTCCTCCAAAGATTACTCACCCTACTGATTGCACCTAAAGATAAAAATTCCAATAAAGGCCTAACAAGGCAAGCAATCAAGGCTGCCCTGGCCACTAGAGCCAGGGGCCCCTTAGCCCTCTCTTTCACAGTCAAACTGTGTCTGAGTCATCTGTTCATCCATTGTTCAGGGCCTGCTGGTCAACCCTGGTAAGGTGGTGCCCTGTGTGAGGAGCCCCGGCAAATCAGCGTGCTGGAAACAGCAGGGCTGTGAGGCCCTGGGGAGAGATGGCCCTGGGGCTAGGCACCCTCCAGTTGGACAGCTCTCCTCTTCTCCACTCCATTCTGGTTCAGTCTGCTCTGCTCTGTCTTGCCCTGCCCTGCCCTGCTCTGCTCTGTCCAGGTGAGATGTCTTTTGTGTTTCATCTTCACTGTTTCAGCTCCATCCTGTGGAAAGTGCAATCGCCAAGCCAGAGGGGAGCTGACTGATACAGACAGAAGTCCCTGCCCTTGGTTCCTGATTGTTTTGTTCTCATGCAAATCAGGACTTCCAATCATCACTGTATGATTGGTTCAAAAATTGCTGTCCTGATTGTCAGAATGGAGCTGCTCAAATGAGTGAAAATGGTGATGGGGATATAGGTGCCCAGCTCTGATTGGATGGGAAAAGCCTCGGTCCTATTGGTTGAAATACTATTCCAAGAACACACTTATAAGGATGGCTAAGATGACAGGGACACAGTGCAGGCAGGTAGCTCAGTGTGGGAGGTAGGCAGCTTAGTGAAGGGTTCTCCCTGAAGTGCAATTTGCTTGAGGCCCCTATGTAGAAATTGCTGCTAGTCTCTGTTTTTTGTTTGTTTGTTTGTTTGTTTGTTTTAAATTGGAGTTAACTTAAGCCACTGAGAACCCCTCTTAGTAGGTATCTTCTTTCTCAGGGTCCATCACATCAACAATTAAAGATTTCAAAAAAGTGAAGAAAAATAATAACCATAATAATTAAAAAGATGTTTTGCCCTGGCCGGGTGGCTCAGCTGGTTGGAATGTCATCCTGCACACCAAAAGCTTGCAGCTTCAATTCCTGGTCAGAGCAATACCTAGGTTTTGGATTTGATCCTGGTTGGGGCATGTACTGTAGGCAACCTATTGAGCAAAAAGAAGGTAGAACAAAATACAGCATTGCCTGGTAGATTTCTATAGAGGATTTTTCCCTGCTTCAACATTTTCCCGGGTACAAGAGGAAAAAGACATGCTGGCCCAGTGCAAGATTACACATGGAAGTCCAGTTACTATATGAATGAATAGTTAAAATTTACAAATCAAGCTAACAAACTGGTAAACATAAAATATATTCACATATCCTATCCTCTTATGTTGGCAAACAAACTTTTATAAAGACAAAGTTTGTATGTTTGAAAGGTAAACTACTACAATTAATCATAGTTATGCATATCTAATTATTCTGCTGATGGGTTAGTAATGTTTAGGTGAATAATAAAATAAGCAAGTATAATTTATTAATTATCATGTTCATTTCATGATTTTTTTCTTGCCTTAATGATAGCAAAATTCCTAATTACATTACTATAGCCAATATTTTCATATAATTTGTGAAAATTATTTATGCTGTTTACACTAATGCTCTAAACCAAAATTATCTATCAAGATTAAAAGCCACTGCCTTTTGACCCAGTGATTCCACTTCTGGGAATACATCCTAAGAATCCAAAACACCAATTCAATAGAATGTATGCACCCCTATGTTAATATCAACATTATTTATAATAGCCAAGGTTTGGAAACAACAATAGACATTCTACCCCTCTTCCTTTAGTAGAAATCTGTTTTCAGCTGTGCATATGACCATCTAGAATAGAGATTTTATTTTTAGCTCCCGTGCTGAAAGAAAAGCATAACTGTTGCTTGGAACTTTCTGGAAGGCTGATTAAAGAAAGCTGACTTCTGGGAGGTTGCCCTTGGCACTTTCTGCTACTTGAAATGCAGTTAGATAGTAGAGATCTAGCAGCCATCTTTACCTTTAAGGATGGAAACCATATGCTGATATATTGGAGCACAAAGAAGCATTCTGATTTCCTGAAGACACTTTGGAATTCCAAACCAGCTTCGGACTTCCAAATTTCAGACTCCTTTATTTGGAGAAAATATATCATTGTGTGTTTAAGCCACTATTTTTCAGTCTGTGTAACTGCAGCTGAATATAGTTGCTTACTAAATACACTTTCAAATTTAATTTGATCCGTGTCTGATATTGAGCGTACAAATATATCTTGAATTTTCAGTTTATCTCTCAAGTTTAATGATTCACTGATACCTCCTAGGGAAAAATCTTTATTTCAAAACATCAATTGTTTCCCCAAGGAATAAGAGATTTTTGATTGTAATATTTGATAGTCCCTAAGAAACCATAGCATTGATTTTACATCTACCGGGAAGCCTCTACATTTAACAAGTGTTTCCATGCAAAGAAGGATTACAGAGGACAATATAATTATTACCTGAGAAATTGTGATTAATCTTACTGCACACTTTTCCCATCATTCTTAAGCAATATATTATTAGATTTACTTGTTTTTGAGTCTATAAAATTATAGCTTACTGTATTTTGTCTTCTGAGATCTGCTTTCCTTTCTCAAAATTGCATATCCAAGATTCATCTGTGATTTAATGAGTCACTAAAAGCATGATTTAGTGTATAATTAGCTGTCATAATAGACAAACCCTAAAATCTCAATACCGTAACACAAAAGAAATGCATTTCTCTCCTGCATAAAGTCTGAAACGTACATGCTTTAATAATGGGTGGCTGTTGTCTAAGTGGTAAATTAGGAATTTAGAATTTCTCCATCTTATTCTCTATGTCTTCAATCTATGGCTTGTCAAATTTCAGAGGGAAGAAAAACATGGAGGATTCACATAAGACTAGAGGCCTGATGCACAAAGATTCGTGCAAGAATGGGCCTTCCTTCCCCTGGCTGCTGGCACTGCCTTCGCTCCGGCCAGGAGCCGCCTTTCTGCTTTCCCATGCTGCCCAGAGGCCTGGAGCAGCTGTAGCAGTGCAGAATGCCTGTGTCCTGCCCTGCCCCCACCTGTTCAGCACCTGCATATACAAATTAAGCCGCCATCTTTGTTGGGTTAATTTGCATACTCACGCCTGATTGGCTGGTGGGCATCACGAAGGTACAGTCAATTTGCATCTTTCTCTTTTATTAGTGTAGCTGTTTCTATGGGTCATGTCCACAAGTGGCACAAATCACTTCTTCTTGTGTTCCATTTGTGAAAACATAGTCACATGGTGTGGCAGCCATGGAGGTGTGCTTCTCAGATTCCTTCCAACACAGAAGCCGCTGAAAGGAGTACAGTGAGCTGACTGCCTCCAGCTGAGTACCTTTAGAATCTATCACATCATAATAGCTGAGGCTAGACTTTACCAGACAGTTCCCAGCCAATGGACAAGCACTGCAAATGGGCCTGGATACTAGTATTTCTACCCAGTGCAGAATTTATCAGTGGGCAATCTTTGTGCTGGAACTTAACATCAGACTGGCCAAAACTTTCTTGGAGTTGCATGCAGTATAACTTTTTCTTTACCGGCTCATCCTTCCCCTCTCTGTTCTTGTGGATCAGACCTGCATCATGGTTTAAGGCTCTCCCTGCTGACTCTTGCTCCCTCTTCCCTTTGTTGTTCACAGAACTCATTTTCAATAAAACTCTTGTACTCCGAATTTCATCTTTGTGTTGGTTTCTTAGAGGATCCCAACTGACACACATGGTCACACATGAATAGAAGGGAGGCTGAAAAAATGAAGTCTAGCTATATGGCCAGGAAGAAGAAGAAATAGCTGCATTGACAAGCTAATCAGCATTTGCCATAATTTACCTCATTTATTGTTATTGATGAATGATTGTCTTTTGTTAATATACCACAATCTATCTTATTCTTTTACCTGTCAGTGGACAATTGGAATTTTCTGATGCGTTTGAGGGTTTTTGTGTTTTTTGCCTTTACAAGGATTGTTGTCATGGAGAATCTTGCACATATTCTGGAACATAATTGTGAGAGTTTCTTAGTGATATGTACTTACATGTGCACATGTTCAACTTTGTGAGATTATGTCCCATTGTTTTCCAAAGAAGTTGTATCAATTTATACTCATGCCAGCAATGTATAAAAGTTTTCTTTGGTCCACCTCCTCTCCTTCAATTGTTTTATTACACTCTTAATTTTTGTTATTATTGTAAGATATAAGATAATATTAGAATAAGTAATAATTTTCCTTTGTCCTTCACAAGTTGTAGGATGTAGTACAGAAGCTTTAATCAACATTTGTCCTAGTATAGACAGCCCCTCTATGTATTACTACCATTCATTCTACTCAGGTCTGTCTGCTTATTTTCCCTTCACTGCTACCATTTATCATCTTTTGCTTCCTCATCAAGGGTTTTTTGCTCTGTCTTTCTCTTTTAATACTCTCTAATTATTTTCTTATTAAAATAAGATTCCATCTGACATTTTCTTTTGATTAAGATTCATCTCAGAACACTTAAAGAAAATGAAAACCACACTAAATAAATAGAAGAAACTGGAGAAAGGAGAGCCACATGATGCATGCAACCCAGGGAAATGTCATGGTTTTCCTATTCCCACACCCAACTCACTACATAGGTACATAAATATACATGCGTGCGTATAAGATACTTGAGTATATATATATATATGACTGTATGCATAAATAAATATATCTATGTATTTACACATGTTATATTTATAATACTATAAGATATAAACATGTAAGCCTATATATGCATTATTATGTGTGCATTATATACAGTGGGGCCTTGACTTACGAGTTTAATTCGTTCTGAGACCGAGCTCGTTAAGGAGCTCGTTAACTCAAATTACTCTGTCAACTCTGCAAAAAATCAGCCGAGAGACAGCTGGTATCTCAAAAAACTCATTAGTCGGGACACTCGTAAGTCAAGGCCCCACTGTATATATGTACATTATATATATGGTATACATAGATAGATACATTCAAGGTACCTCACACAACATTAAAATTACTGACAGTACAGTAGATTAGTGTTAGTGAACAGGACTGAAATTTCTGACAGAGAAAAACAGGTACTTAGTACCTCATGGTCCAACTTTAGAGTCCACGTCTCCACTAGATGTTTGAGACTGTTGCCTCCCTGTACGGCTTGCTGAGATTTACCATTGGGCAGAATTGCACGCTCTCTTCTCTCATATGTGTCCAAAAAGAAGACTTACAGAACGGGAAAGTCTCCTTTGGGTAGATTGTTATGTTTGTTCACAGAGGTCCTCCTATTCTCCATGACTACAGAGGTAGGAGCCACTGTAAAGTATAAGACTACAGCATTCTTGGGGACTCTCAGTGGCAGAATCCTGAACGTCAGCAGAATGTGGGGGAAGCAGCTGACCAGAGCAGAAATGATAACCAAGCTATGAGAAGAGAGCAACCTCACCTGAACCCTAATATAATGGCACACCGGGCACTTGCAGCTCTTTTCTTTATACCACATTGCAAAGAAGATGGAGTGAAAATGGTAGGAGAGCAGGCCTTGTGTTCAAAATCAATCATCAGGCTCTGAAAATCCCCTGCATGCAAGCTGCCAGAGGCACAAGTTTAGCTTTTCCTCTGGGGAGAAGAGAAAGGCTTTGGATTTAATATGACATTGACTTTGTAAAAAAAAAAACACACCACACAGAACTGAGTCATAAAAACTCGAATAAAACTGCTTTTATAACTGCAAGTGGCTGGAAAGCTATGAAATGAAGTTATTAAACTCTTCTCAAATAAGGAGGGACTGAGAACACAGTTGGAAACAATAATTAAAAACACAGGACTTTGGACAAAGATGGCAAATCGGAGGTTCCCGAATTTCCCTTCTCCCATGGATTCACCAAATACACAGCTACACATAGAAAAATTCCTTCTGAGACAAATCCAGAAGCTAGTTGAGTGGCTCCTATACATCAGATGACAGAAAATGCCCAAATGGAAATGGCCTGCATCTATTGCTGCTAGTCATCGTCCTTTCTGGAATCTTGACACATGCTCAGTCACTGAGAGCCACTAAGCACAAAGACCATGGCTGGGACAGTCATCAAGGTCTGAGAGGCAATCAGAAGCGTGGGCCAAACTGACTGATGTGGAGCATCACCTACATGAGGCCAGCCCATCAAGACCGGGGGAGGTGGCTGTTGTGAAAATGTCCATACTATCTCAATAAATCTACAGATTAAATGCAGTCCTTATCAAATTCCAATGGTTTTTCTCAGAAATAAAAAGAAAATCTAAAATTTGTATGGAACCACAAAAGACCCCAAAGAACCAGAGAAATCTTGTTAAAGAAGAAGATAACTGGAATTGTCACATTCTAATTTCAAATTATATTACAAAGCTATAGCAACAAAAAATAATATCATGTTGACATGTATGCACACACAGATCAATGGAACAGAATAGGAAGCCCTGAAGTAAGCCCATGCATATATAGTTAGTTAATATTTAACCCAGAAGCCAAGAATATACAATGGGGAAAAAGCATCTTCGGTAATGGTGTTAGGAAAACTGGATATTTACATGCAAAAGAATGAAACTGGACCCTATGTTATACCCTGCAACAAAATGAACTCAAAATGGACTGAAGACTTGAATGTAATAACTGAAACTATAACCAAATCCTAGAAGAAAACATAGGGCATGAATTCCTTGATCTTAGTCTTGGCAACGATGTTTTTGAGTTTGACATCAAAGCAAAAATAAACTAAAAGACTTTGCACAACAGGAAACCATCAACAACATGAAGAGACTCTTCAGTGAACATTACAAATATCTGGGTGAGTTTAGGTTACTGGTTCTGCGCTAACTTACCAGATTAAGAAATTTAATATACTAGCAGATCTTAGTTTCTTTAACTATAAAATCATGGGTTCATTCAGTTAGTCAATACTTATTAAGCACTTTCTATATGCTAACCATTTTTATAGGCAATAGAGGTGCATCACAATTATTAGAAAGATATTTTTTTCTAATAGCCTGTGGTTCTATTACATTTATTTATTACATCTGTAATTTAAAAATAAGCAATTCTATGAAGATAATTGTCACAACTCATGAGCTTCCCTGACTGTGGAAAAGGCAGCTAAGGATAAAGAGCTTGTAATGTTTAAAAACTGTTTCTAACAAAGGAGTCAAGTCCCTATTTATTATACTTAGGTGAGAGTATGAGGGCATTTCCTTATTAATGTGTGAATATTACTCTGTGACATGTGTGGTGCAGGCACCATTGGTAGGCTGTCACACTGTGACCTCAGTAAAAAAGATGGTAAGATTTGAGGCAATTGAGAAAGAAGGAGTCAGGGAAGGTGCTAAGAAAACAAACTCCAGCTAGAAAGGAGAAATGGTTCCCAAGCCATCACTGCAACTCCCTTTTAGAAGACTTTGAACTTGCAAATGAAGAGTTAAGGATATCCACTGTGGTGCCTCCTTTCACACTGTCAGGGAGTAGCATTGCCAGTTAATATAAAGTCAGGAAACACAAAGGACTCGCTTTGCCTGAAGAGCTAAGAAATAAACAGATTTTGTTTTGTTTTAGAGCAAAATGAAATGCTTTAAATGCAGTCATTTGAAGTCATTTTGTGTTTAAAGGAAATGAGGGATGAATGTGGGTGGAGAAAATGACTCTCCTGGTCCCAGGCAAGCCTTAGAGGAAAACAGTGTTCTGCAGGCACCCAGCTCATCTGGGGATCTGCTGGAAAACCTAACAGCACTGGGCTTGTTGCAGCTTAATATTAGCTCCATTTCTGGTACCATGAAGAGAGGGGGAAAGTCCATTCAGATACTTTCAAGAGCGTCCTTTAAAAAAAAAAAATTAGGTTTATAGTGTAACATTGATTACCATTCCATCACTTAACCTCTATTCTGATGAGTTAAAGCTATAAAATCCACCACATGGGCCTGGTGGCTCACACACAAGGATAATACAGGGCTCCTTCCTATAATACATGGCCCAATGCAAATGGATGTGACTTAGTCTGAACCACAGAATGGGTGACTAAACAGCAGAAATTCATTTTCTCACAGTTTGGAGGCTGGAAGTCCAAGATCTGGGTGCCCACATGGTCTGATTCTGGTGAGAGTGCTCTTTCTGGTATATGGATGGCCACCATCTCACTATATGCTCACTTGGCATCTTCTTTGTGAGTGTGTGGAGAGCTGTTTGCAAGCTATCTTCTTTTTTTTAAAAAAATCTATTTTTTATTGATTTCAGAGAGGAAGGGAGAGGGGGAGAGAGAGAGAGAGAAACATCAATGATGAGAGAGAATCATTGATCGGCTGCCTCCTGCACACCCCCTACTAGGGATTGAGCCCACAACCCAGGCATGTGCCCCAATTGGGAAGTGAACCACGACCTTCTAGTTCATAGGTAGATGCTCAACCTCTGAGCCAGGATAGCCAGGTGCAAGCTCTCTTTTTATAAGGGCCCCTGTCCTATCATTATGGCTCTGTCATTGACCTCATATGACCCTATTTTGCCTGATCTCCAAATACCATCATGTTGGGGGTTAGGGCTTTCACATATGAATTTGGGGGTATGGGAGACACAGTTTATCCCATACAAGGATGCTCCTTGCTCCATGTCAGCTGTACCTACAGATAAGTTGACAGAGATGTGGGGATTTTTGGCTATTGCCCTGGTTTGTATTAAAGAGTAGAGATTACCACAAACTCCAGAAACACCTAATAATTCGCACAAGCTATTTGTGCTTAGGGCTTAGTGTCAGGAACCACTTTCTTCCTCTTAGATCTCAACGAAATGATGAGTACCAACTTACCACCATGTTTTTCAGACCTCCGACCATAATGAGTGAGAAAGAAAAGAGCAGCCCCTGACATCCAGAGCGGATTTGACATTCACAGCTAGACCTCAGTATCATTTACAAGCTGAGCTGACACCAGGCTACTTTGTTTTTCTCATGGACACAAACAAGATTATTCTGGCATCGTGATGAAATACAATGAAGCAAGCCATTTCATAACTGTGTCTAAGCACAGACAAAACCAAGGACATTGTGTCACTCACAAAACACCTAATCATAGAATCATTCACCCTCTATGTCAGTATCCAATCTAAAAGTGACCCTTGCCCTGACCGGTTTGGCTCAGTGGATAGAGCGTTGGCCTGTGGACTGAAGGGTCCCAGGTTTGATTCTAGTCAAGGGCATGTACCTTGGTTGCGGGCACATCCCCAGTAGGGGGTGTGCAGGAGGCAGCTGATCGATGTTTCTCTCTCATCGATGTTTCTAACTCTCTATCCCTCTCCCTTCCTCTCTGTAAAAATCAATAAAATATATATTTAAAAAAATTAAAATAAACCCTTGCTTCCTCAGACCCTCCCAGGTGGTCTTTGGGTCTTCATGGACCAGCATTCAGGCATTTGGCAGATATTGATGATAAAAAAAAATTAAAAAAGAAAAGGTCTAAACCTCTTAGTATATTTAAAATGTGAAGACACAGCGACTGCCAAGCTAGTTATGAGTCAAACCAAAAATAGAAAGCGCACTTCTCAATTCCTAGACCAGTGCTGTTGGTTAACTTTCTGTGTTACCAATGCAATGGGAATTGTGATCATCATTAGTCCTATTACCAAATACCCCAGTTCTCTGGGGAATATTACAGAATCAAATTTTTCTGACCCTTTGAAGTTCGGGTTGCTCTTTGAAGTTCAGGTTTCCTGACCCTTTGATGTTAGACTTGCTGTAACCAATGAACTGTGAGCAGAAGGAATGTGTGTCACTTCTGGGTAGAAGCTTTAACAGCCAGTGCATGATTCTCCACATTCGGTTTTACCTCAGCAAGTGCACAGGCGCAGAGGCAGTGCCTCCCTCCGCCTGGGTTACTGAATGAGAATAACAGAGAACGGGACCCTCTGCTGACCTACAGTGAGCATGCAATGTGAATAAGAACCTTTGTTGCTCTAAGCCAGCGGTTCTCAACCTGTGGGTCGCAACCCCTTTGGCAGTCGAATGACCCTTTCACAGGGGTCTCCTAAGACCATCCTGCATATGAGATATTTACATGACGATTTATCACAGTAGCAACATTACCGTTATGAAGTAGCAACGAAAATAATTTTATGGTTGGGTCACAACATGAGGAACTGTATTTAAAAGACCAGAAGGTTGAGAGCCACTGCTCTAAGCCATTGAGATTTAGGAACTGTTTGTTATTCTGGCATAACCTAGCTTCTCCTGTTTGATATACATGCAGTTGTGCTTGTAGCCACATAACATACAATCCCCCCACTCACAGACATACAAACACATTCAGCACTGAGAGAAGTTGACTTTCACATAAAATGGTATCTACTCCAAAGGAAACAGCATTGCCTAAGTGGAACAATTTCCTTCACCCTTCTATTCCCCTTGCAAACAAAAGTCACAGGCAGCTCTAATTAAAGCACAGAATTTGCTTACAAGTGATGACCAGCTTGGAATAGTTACCAATATTTTAACTACTGACAGATGAGTTCTTTGTGTAGCTCCCTCGGTGCCCCAAAAGATCAGGAAAATGCAAAGTTAGTCTTTTTGTCTACTGAGGAATGATCTTTCCAGTTAAAAACTGGGCTTTGAAAAGCCAGGCTCTGCATCATCTCCTAGAGCAGCGGTTCTCAACCTGTGGGTCGCGACCCCTTTGGTGGTCGAACGACCCTGTCACAGGGGTCGCCTCAGACCATCCTGCATATCAGATATTTACATTATGATTCATAATAGTAGCAACATGACAGTTATGAAGTAGCAACGAAAGTAATTTTATGGTTGGGTCACAACGTGAGGAACTGTATTTAAAGGGCCAGAAGGTTGAGAACCGCTGTCCTAGAGTCAAATGTTGTGGATGTTAGAAGTGGGTGTTCTTGCCCAATGAGGATGCTGAGATTGGAAGTCATATGGTCATTGCCACATAGAGAAACATGCCAAATACAGGCTAATTCTATAAGAAATAGAAAATAATAGAATTGAGATCATATACAGGGTGTACCATAAAATGTATACAAACTTTAACAGCTGATACCTCAATTTTGAACATGAAATTTCTTATAATAAACATTGCCTTTATAATTATTCAAAGTATATGTACACTTTTTTTGGGAAACCCTATATATTCGAGATATCAATACATGTAAATGAGCTTAAGTTACCTTTTAAAATAATGTTCAAATTCATTTGCAAAAATTATTTTGCTAATGCTACATGTATAAATAAAACAAAGTGATTCATAAAGATTAAAACAAATCTTAAAAAATATAGCAGGATCTGTATGTTATTTAGACACATGGAGAAGTGTGAAAGTCATTTTAAAAAAATCTTAAAAAGTGGAAAGGAGTTGCCTCTATAGAGGGGTCTGTGGCTGTGTTTCTCAACCTTGGCTCTCTGAAATTTGTTGTGAAATCTGTCTTATTTATTTATCATTTGACTCATTAGTTCTACTCTATAGTTTCACGGTCCCTATTCCTTATTCCAGCGGTTCTCAGCCTGTGGGTCGCCATCCCTTTGGCGGTCGAACGACCCTGTCACAGGGGTCGCCTAAGACCATCCTGCATATCAGATATTTACGTGACGATTCATTACAGTAGCAACATGACAGTTATGAAGTAGCAACGAAAATAATTTTATGGTTGGGGGTCACCACAACAGGAGGAACTGTACTTAAAGGGCCAGAAGGCTGAGAACCACTGGAAGAAGGGAAATTCAAAATGGCCACAGAGTAAGTGGATGCTACACAGACAAGGTCCCAGGTCCAAACTGGAATTTCAGCTAAATTACAAAAAAATCATCCTGAAGTTAGTGCTCAGATGGCGGACACCTGGGTTTCTTGTGCTGAGTCATTCCCTGGTCAGGAATCTGGAGAAGGCTGTGCGTCGATTAATAAAGAGGAGTCCGGAGACGAAGCATAATTTTGAAAGGCATTTGGGGGTCAGAAGAGCTTAGCTAAAGGAGATAAGTTCTAAGGTCTAAGCCTTTCAGTGGTTCTCAACCTTCCTGATGCCGTGACCCTTTAACACAGGTCCTCATGGTGTGGTGACCCCCAATTTCATTGTTACACATTGAACATCATTAAAGCATAGTGATTCATCACAAAAACAATGTCAGTATATATGTGTTTTCCGATGGTCTTAGGTGACCCCAGTGAAAGGTCGTTCGACCCCCAAAGGGGTCGCGACCCACAGATTGAGAACTGCTGGTAAGGTCTTAGAGTCTTAGGTCTTAGGTCTCCTCCTCTCAGGACCCCATGCTTTTTATTAACACAACTTGTCCTGAGACAGAGATATACACTTCACAGAGTCCGTTGTCAGAATGGGGGAATTAGCCTATGGCTGTTCAGGTGTTTGGCCAGTAGGAGGCAATAACATGTAGATTAAGATGCCCTTTAGCTGTCTGGCAGCAAACATAATCAATTTAATGCATCCTTTAGGGAAATGCCTTCAGCCATTCCCAGATTCAGCTCTACTGTCATGCTGGAACTGGTCTCCTGCAGAGGCCTGTCCTGTTTATTTCACTATGCTTTGCGGTATCCCTGGTCTCTACACACCAGATGCCACTATCAATCCCCACCCCCAAATTATTACAACCAAATATGTCTCTGGACATTGCTTAATGTCACCTGCGTGGCAAAATTATCCCTGGTTGAGAACCACTGGATGGAAGACAGGGACAGAATTAATATTTTGTTACGAACATTGTTAACAACATTTAAAACTATGTACTTCTATTACATTGGAACAATAAATGCTAACTTAAAAAATTTAAAGTATACCAAAAAATAATACAAACAAACCTATAAAGCAGAGGTCACTTTTAACAAAGTGTTCAAGGAGAAATAGACAAAAACATAATAATAACAGGTGAATTTAACACACCAATCTCAGCCAAACACAAGTTAAGTAGACAAAAAAAAATCTATAAAGATAGAGAAGACCTAGAAAATTTTAATAAGGTAGGTAGGTCATGCAGACCTATTTTTTGCTTTGCACTCAAATGTTAGAGAACATGCCTCTTTTTCAAGCACACATAAAAATTCATAAAATAAACCATAAGTAATGTCACAAAAACCCTCAATATGTTTTATAAAGTAGAAATAAATACCACACATTTTTCACAGTGTAATAACAAAATCAGACAAAAAGTCCCTTTCACTTGAGAATTTTAAATGTTCATAAATTATTCTTTTGTAAAAGGAAAATTATAAATCATACCTGTAGAATTTCTCAACTGTAATAATAATGAAAATATTATGTATTAGAATATATGGGAAACCAAGTGGTGGTCAGTTTTAAAAATTATAGTCTGAAATATTGAAGCTTAAAAATAATCATGGAAGCTGCTCCCTAACAAATAAAACTTTAGCATGGGCATGTCTAAATTGCTTGGGTGTGCCCTAGCTGAAAGGAACCTGTGGAAGTGAATTGTCTGGGTTTTAACTTATAAAGATGAGATGAAATTCTCTAGACATTTCAAAAGTACTAAAAAGTTCTGGGAGGTTTTTATTGTTATACTGATGACCTGGTGCATGGATTCGTGCACATTGAAAGGAAATTAATTAGAAGGTGACCGGCAGGGCAGGACTGGGCGAGACGGGTTTAGTGCACTTCCTCCAGCTGATTCTATAAGAATAGAAGGACTGTGATGTGTCTGAGGGCAATGTGGGATGTTGGTTCAGGACCAAGACCTCAGAAGCCTACCTGGGGCGGCCCTGTGGCAGAGTGAGCGGGGTCCCTCCAGGAGGTGTGGTCCCTTGTCCTGGCCTGTGGGGATTGGCCAAAAACGGTCTCCAACATCCCCTGAGGGGTCCCTGAGTGCGAGAGGGCACTCTGCAAAGTTGCTGTCATATAGGGTGTGGAATGCAAACACAAGTGTGCAGTAAACCAGGTTCAAGGTCGACAGTGCCCCAGCAACAACATGACCCACAGCCAAAGGTGGAATCACATGGCCCTATGAGGAATCGGGCTCCCTCCTCTCTGGTTTTGGGGTGCGTCACCCAAGAACCGCCACTGCCAAGTCACTGTAGTTCGACAGCTCTTGCGTTGAGCGTCTGCCCCCTGGTGGTTAGTGCGTGTCATAGCGACCAGTTGGATGGTGGGATGGGACACTTAGCATATTAGCTTTTATATATATAGATAGCTGTTTTGCAGTAAATGCCAAGTTTGATCAAGATTTATTGTAATTGGTTTCTCATAGCTGTTTATATGTATTTCCTTCTGGGAAGGTAAGATTGCATTCAGAAATTGTGCAAACCTTATTTCAAAGACCCTTATCATTTCCTGGTGCTAGCCCTTCCTCTAAACCAACTACTATCCAGAAACTACTGTGGTGTTGGGAAAATCAAATCATATGGAGATGCTTTATTCTATCAGAATCTTAAATTTCTTAAAGATTGGAAATTTGGATATTGTCCTTATATTCAGATCTGATAATGGTTTACTATATTATTAGAGTTATAATTTCTTATTTTCTGTGTATCTCTTGTCACAGCCATGAAAAGTGTATAAAACTTATTTGCTTCTTCAATTATATAAAGTCATCCTAATCATTAGCCATTGAAAGCATTTATTAAGTATTGATTTGTGAATGGAGCCAAGCTTAGCAGAGGCAGAACACAACTTCTGGAATATGGTTAATTTCTTTCAGTGCACCACTATGACAGACTGAACATATTTGTGAAATATGGATAATTGAATAATATTTATCTGAATGAATAAGCATAATAGGTGTTTCCATTTTAAAATATTTTGCGATGCTGATGATATTATATTTATTTGGCTACTTTAAAGAAATTATGTTTAGAAACAAAGGAAGAGAATACTTATAATTAAATGATAAAGCCATGAGAGTGAGCTCCAGGATCTCTCTATACATCAAGCCTGTAGCCTATGCTTCCAACCATGTCACTTGCTCATGAAATATCACTATAACCTGGGTAAAATACTGTTTAAAGTCATAAAGTTTAAAGGGAATATGATTGTGAACGTCCCTATTTTACCCTTTTTGAATATCCTTTTCTGAAAGAAATTTAATTTTCTGTAATATATTTTTGTTGTAAAATTAAACACGGTACTTAAAACTTTTGTGGACTCTAAATTATATGCCATAAAACTGTATATTAGCAA